>NC_056727.1:530457219-530762219 GCF_019279795.1 Protopterus annectens | reverse complement strand
CCTGTTGTGCTTCTGGGATCCAGTTAATCCCTTTCCCATTACCTCCATGATTCTGGCAAAGAGTCAGCATCTCCTTCTCATGCTGCATCTGCCTCTCCTTTTCCTCAGCTTCCAGGTGTAGCAGTTTCTCATTGTCCTCACTCTCTAGATGCCTCAGTCTCTCCGTTGCTTCTATTTCCACACTTCTGTCATCCAGTTCAAGTCTCTTTAGCTCCAGATGGATTTTTAAGTCCTCTGCAGAAAGATTGAGCTATCCATTCTCTGAGGGTATGGTATCTCCACTGCCAGTCTGATTGTCCTCCTGGTTGCTGTTTTATGATGCAGCTGTAACCAAGGCTGCAATCAGGTCTGCCTTAGTCACCAGTCCCCTAGCCTGGCACATCTCAGACAGCTGGCTCCTTGTCAGCTTTCCATACTCCTCTGCTGACATGCTGCCTGCTCACCCTGACTAACTAAGCTAACAAAAGGAATAAAACAATTGTGATCTGAACTCTGAGTATTCACTGCATGGCTGATTTAGAGTACAAAACACCTTCAAAGCTCACTGTACACAAGCTACAGGAATTCACTCTACCCACACCACTACAAGCAAATTAGTATTTGCCAAACCAGTTAATATGTGATGTGGATATCCCACCACTGCAAACAATTAATATGTGATGCCCATGCCCTGGCCCAGCAATCAAGGAGCCTCAGTCCTCACCACTAACACCAGTAAGGGGCATCTCATATAGGAGGAAAGGATAACAAATACACACAGTAAAGTGCAATTTCCCTTAAGAGCACACATAGATCACAGTCAGTCTGAGGCTGGTCGCTCCCTTGATCTCCAGGTCCCCAATAAGACTCCCTAGTAGCACAGCTAGAGGGTCCAGATCTCATCCTAGTGGGCAAGCTAAAACCTCCAGCACCCTCTCTGTCCAACCAGTGCTTTGTGTCCCTGCCCAAGTAGCTGACACACACACACACACACACACACACACACACACACACACACACACACACACACACACACATACACACACACACACACACACACACACACACACACACACACACACACACACACACACACACACACAAACACACACACACACACACACTTTGAGAAGAGGTTATACAACCACACAGACACTCCTGGGTAAGGCTGGTACAGGTTCTCTACCTGTGCCCCCTTTTCTGCCCAGTCTAAAAGGTAGTACTACTTGCCACCACCCACTAATATTTATCAGCTACCAAAAGGCCCTTAAAAGGGTGTCCAGTTATTACTGTACAATATTATTATTCAATTGGTAGTATAGCCCATGGCTAAACTATTGGAGTGGCTTTGTACAATTTTACCAAAGGCATGCAGGTCTTAAAGAGCTTAAATTATCTGTACAAAAACAGCCAGAGTTGAAAAGGTTTAAAAATATTTAATAAATAGTCAAAACACAAGGCAATACTTTTTACTACACAGTGCTAGTCAAGAGTTCAGCGATCACAGAGAAATACTTAAAATAATTCAGTAGTACAGTTCTGACATCACAGAAAAACACAGCCTAAACTTTCTAGTTTCTAGCTATTTTAAGAGAAAACACAAATCTAAGATAAACTTACACATACAGCAAGACAGTGCTGAGTTGGATGATCAAGACAAAAATGTTTAATGCTCTCTGATTCTCTCTGTTTTTAAAATAACATTCCTGGTTCACATTGCATCATTCTTCACACTTCCCTGGGTTCCCAGGCTAACAGGCTACATTCTTTAGTAAGCTCACACCAGGTCAGGAAGCAAAGCCATTAAGGACATTTATGCATGCAAAATTTGGCCGTTAAATCTGGCTTTAAAACAATAGCAATAATTCCTTCACCTAGACAGGCTGGAGCCAACTTTAAAGATCAAAGACAGTCATAAAATGCTTGACTTAGCTTCCTCACAGCAGAGTGCACTGTTGTTACATTTTTGCAGTTCCACATGTAACACTATTTTTACCATTTAAAATAACAAGCCTGTGGTTTACATTAATATTTACAAATGGCAGATTTATCTATAAAATTCTATCTGGCTAGGCTGGCAGTCTTCACACCATGATACAGCTCCAGTCTCTGAAGATGAATTACAGTCCTCTAAATATACTAATTCCATGATGATGATTTCTTTTGACTTCCTTTTAGATGTCACTGTGATGATGTGAGATAGTGCCAGCTATGCCAGAGAGAGTAGGGCAGTGCATGTGTAATGTATGCAAGCATAACTAGCTGGAGTTTTCTAAAGAATTTTATGTCATTTGGATATCAAAAGATTTGCACAGATGCTTGTGTTAAAAATGTATTTGTAAAGTTGCTTGTGTTAAAAATGTATTAACAGTGGGTCATGCTGGACAGAAAAGAAATATACTGTATTGTAACTGATGAAATGTATATATGTTAACAGATAATGCTGGAAGGGAAGGGGTTAAGCTTAGCCCAGCTAACTTTAAGAAAAATAGCCTGAAATTAAATTATTTGGTTTAGGCCATAAAGATTTCATCTCACAGGCCCGAATGCAGTCAGAGATGCAATGCCTGGGCTGGGATTCTGCTCTTATTGTCCTTAGTGGTGAATTAATTGCTAACCTGGGGTGCCAGAGAATGGCTGGTTAGGCTCTGCAGGAAGGATGAAACTATTTTAATTGCTTTACAGTCTCCAGATGCTGGATTGAGTCTTAGCAAGGTTTTGAGTGAATATTGTGACGGATCTACTTCAGTAGATCGAACTTTTACAAGTTCGAACCACATATGGCCAAGACCATGTGTTCAAACTCGTAAAAGTTTGAACACTGAAGTAAAAACACATAAAACAAAAAAAACCACAAAACTAAATGTCTATAGCAGGTGGGCTACGCCCCACTGCACACCCTACACCCCTTACTTAAATATATCAACTCTGTGATCGCACTACATTGTGGAAATGGGAAATCTTCCCTTTCCGCTCTGTACGGAGATCTCCGTTCAGTCCGATCAAACCTTTACATGTTCGAACATATGGTCTTGGCCATATGTGGTTCAAACTAGTAAACATTTGATCGACTGAAGGGGACCCATTGTGACACATTTGTGTTAGATCCTGGCTCAATTTCCAATGAGGAGGTAGTATGGGAACCACAGAAAATGGTAACCAATT
Source organism: Protopterus annectens (assembly GCF_019279795.1). Classification (NCBI taxonomy): domain Eukaryota; kingdom Metazoa; phylum Chordata; order Ceratodontiformes; family Protopteridae; genus Protopterus; species Protopterus annectens. The sequence continues at coordinate 530,759,075 of NC_056727.1, read as the reverse complement.
GTGCTGTCATTCCGTAGCAGCACTGAAATTGTATTCAGATACTAGTGAGATATGTGACAGAAGTCACTCAGCACTCATTATTGGAACTGACAACAAAGACACTCATACACTTCATCTTGCCTTGCTTTAGCCAGTAAGCAGGGAATAGTTATTCTTCAGTCAGTTAGGAAAATATAGTGAGACTAGTTAAATATTTTTTCTGTATATGTATGAGTCTTTCCATCTGTGTTATTTTTTATATTTCCTATGAATTGAAACTTCAGTGTTTATTGCAAATAGTATATTCAGTATTTTCATGTTTTCTATTCTATTATTTATTAAATATATCTAAACCTTTGGTTGTGGCTGGTCTTTTAGAAAATATTTTAACCCTTGAGAGTAATTTCATTTATTTGAGAACACTGTGGCTTCATGCTCCTGAAAGTCTTGGTCAAACATTACCATTTTTTAAGTATTAATTTTACTAAGACTAATTGGGTACCTTGGTAAGAGCCTTAAAGTAGCTGGCTGGTGGCAGTGAATCTACTATATAGTCTGGGTGGAGGTGGCATAGCAGATAAATCTGTACCAGCCTTTCCCAGGTGTGTGTGTGTGTGTGTGTGTGTGTGTGTGTGTGTGTGTGTGTGTGTGTGTGTGTGAGAATCAAATCTCAAAGAGTGTGTGTCAACTATTTGGAACAGAGACACAGAGCACTGGTTTCTGCAGAGAGAAAGGTGGAGAATATTTGGGTCTGGAGAGTAAAACCCAGTCCCAGGACTGGGATGTGCTCCCTGTGTGCTCTTAAGGGAAATTGTATTTGATGCAGAGCCTTGCATCTGAAAATACTGTGTATCTGTTTTTGTTCAAAGTGAATGTTCTCCACCAGTGTCAGTGGTAAGGACTGAGGGTCCTTCGTTATTTCGCCAGAGGAGGGACATCACAATCACCTCCTTAGGAATGGCAGGAAACACAGAGGAAATTGAAACAACTTTAAAGAGACTACTGCATGCTCACATTTGAAATGTGATTTAGAAAGTAATAATCTGATTTTAAATAATGTGATAGTTCTCTTACTCACAAATTGATGTAATAAATAAATGACTTAACTTTATACCTAACTGCTTTACATCTGAAGTTCAGATGATCCAGGATGTCAACTATTTCAGCAGAAAACTTAATTTAAATGATTATTTCAGGGACAGAGATAAATGCAAAGATAGTTTAGAAACCAGTGATGTAATCTATTTGGCTTATTACAGGTTCATATGTAAGTACTAGGCTAGCTGCCCTTGTGGGATATTTTGAGCCAGGCCAATTTCCCTTTTTGTGCTTGAATTAAACTATCCCATGAGAATAACTGGGATCAAACCATAGATAATTTGATTTGTTTACCGTGCTGGTCCAACTGGATATATGTCCATTTTCAGTGGAGGCCCGGGGAGAAAAGCTCCACACTTCAGAGTAGTATTTACAAGACATAGGTACATTGTAAAGTTTTGTCTATTATAACAGTTCCTTGCCTTTTGACATATTAGTAACATGATTCTATTATAAGACAGCTAAGGATGTAGATACAAAGATGAGTAGCACACTATTAAACAGTACAGTTATACAGTAAATGTTTAAAACTATGTAAGCAAAAAGCACACCTGAACAGTAAAGTCACACACACATTATTTGCTAGTATAAGATTAATTATTAAAATAATACACTATTGATCAGTATAATGACATGCACACTATTGTTAATAAATGATTAACAAGCTTATGCTGGTATGTAGAGATGTGTCAGGATACAAGTGTGGTAATTAGTCTGGATTAGCACAGGGACATAACTAGTGAGATTTAAGATATGTTTTAAGTTTGATTTTAAATAAGGGAGATGAGGATAGGAAGGTTAGGTGATCAGGGAGGGTGTTCCAGGTTTTCCTACTGTGTTAGAGAACAGTGAATCGCCAGCCAGATTGTTGGTTTTATTTATTTGAACTAGTAATTTGTTTGATGAGCACAGGGACTTTAGGTTATTGTAGGGGTGATTAGGTTAGTGAGTATTGGAGTATTTGAAGGTTGATACAGTATCTTTTGGGCCACTATTAGTTGGTTCAGTAGAATTAGATTTGACAGTTCTAACCAGCCTAGTTGATTAAGATTGTTGCAGTGGATGGGATCTGTAGGTTGACCCAGTTGCAAATCTTGCAATATTATTGTAGGAGATGGAAAGCTTGTTCATATTGCTTTTACATAGTTTAGTATAAATAGGGAATGCATATATAAGGGTTGAGATTAAATGGGTACGGGTGATAGTGGTCTGGGCTAGAGGGGTCAGAAAGGGTTTGATTCTATAGAGGGGATCCTAGTTTTTTGTTAACTGTTTTTGTAGTGTTGTTAATATGGGGCTCAAAGGAAAGGTTATTATCAATTAGTACCCCAAGTAGTTTTGTGGTAGGATCAGGAGATATGACAGTACCATTAGTAGATGTAACATTAAAGTTCAGTGGGGAGGTTCTGCGAGTGGGGGTGAATAATAGCATTTTTGTTTTTTTGGGGGGTTCAGAATAAGACATCGGTCAAGGAGCCATTTCTCTACTGTGCTAAACACATTTTGGGTAAGAGACTGTAGTTGTGATGGTGAAGTGGCTGAGCATATTAATGTGGAATCATCTGCGTACTGAATACAGGTGACTTGAGGTATTACAGAGTGTAGGTCATTTGTAAAGATAGAGAAGAGGAGAGGACCGAGTATGGAGCCTTGAGGGACTCCAAGGTTAACTGGGAGGTGGGAAGACAGCCTATTCTGCCATAGTATGGCTTGTTGCCTGTTATTTAGGTAGGATTGAAACCACTGTATAGCAGATGGAGCTAGTGACAAGTTTTTGAATAAGTTTATGAGTAGCTGGTGGCTGACCATATCAAAGGCTTTTGACAGATCGATAAAGAGAGCCGAGGATAGAGTATCATTATTACGATTTTTATTGATGCAGTCGGTGAAGGATAAGAGCGCAGAGATGGTGCTGTGAAATGGTCTAAAGCCATGTTGGCAGATAGCTAGTAAGTTGTTTTCTAGTAATTGGTTTAATAGCTGCTTATGAATGCACCTCTCCATGATTTTAGCCAGAGGGGATATATGGCTATGGGCCTGTAGTTAGATAAATCTTTCGAGTTACCACCTTTGTGCAGGGGGATAGTATGTGATATTTTCCAGAGTGATGGGATAGTTCCTTCAGAAATAGTTCTGTTGATGAGGATAGATATGGGGTAGGCTATAGCTTTAGCAGCTTTTTGTAGGTATTCTGCAATTAGTAAGTCTGCAGCGAGAGTTGTGGGTTTAGGTTTCTGAATAAGGATGCAGACAAGGGATGTAAGAACAGGTTGAAATTGAAATAGTGGGGGATTGTTAGTGTTATGGGAGGAAGAAGATGTTGTGTCAGGGGATAGCTGATTGGCAAGAGATTGAATGGTCTCTGTGAAGAAAGTATTGAAATAATTGGCAATTTGGTTGGGGCTGTTGTGTTCAGAGCCTAAGGGGTTAGGTGTGACTGAGCGACCTGAGTGTATCAGTTTATTGATGCCAGACCAGAATTTTTGAAGTTTATTTTGGTGGGTTTGTTGTAGGTGACAGTAAAAGTTTCTTTTATCTGACAGAATGGCTTTTTTGGTTTCATTTCTTAACTGTCTAAAATTTAATTGATCTGTCAGGCATTTAGTAGTCTGCCAGGTGGTCCAGAGTTTGTTTCTTTGGAGGATTTTTTGTTTGGTAGTTTTGGAAAACCATGGGGCTGGTTTAGATCTACATCTAATTGTGCGAGTTGGGGCATGGTAGTCAAGGGTGGTGAAGAATTTGGAATTAAAGTATTTGACTACTTTTTCTAATGGTAGGTGTTTCAGGGGTGACCAGTCGCAAGCTATGAGTTCTCGTTGAAAGCTATTGAAGTTAAAATTTTTGTTAGACCTTATATTCTTATAAATGGTTGGGTTTAGGATTTCACTCTTATACCTAATTAGGAAGGTGAGTGAGTGGTCGCTTAGATCTTCAGGGAGGGTCCCTACTTTGTAGGATTGTTGATGACTATTTGTAAGGATCCAGTCTAGTGTGCTGTCATTCTTATTAAGTTTATTGAATCTAGTGGGAGATGTAATGGTTTGAGGAAAAACCATGTAGGTTGATATGGGTAGAAGGCTGCTCAGATGTACAGCACCTCCAGTTTATGTTAAGGTCACCAAATACTATTGTTTCTTGTGGGTAGATGGTGGACAACCAGCTTAGGATAGCCTCTAAGGTAAAAAAACCTCCACGGGTGATAAGACTTGGTTCGAAGGATCCAATGTGTGTCCAACTGAAGAAAATAACGAGCAAAGCAAGATTTATTTTTATTTTTCTAGATTGAGAAGCCCCTACTGTATTTTATTGTTTTGGTATTTAAAGGTACAATCAATTTTTTATAATTAAATAGGGCTTTATATTCTAGCAGCTAATAGTATATATTGGTATCGCAGAAAATGAAATTCATGAATTATTATTTGCTATATGGATTTAATGTGACAAGCGACTGTATTTATCTATTTGTTTATTTATTTATCTGCATATTTAATACCTACAAAGGTTTTGTATAGATGCAATTCCACACATTTTTTAAATATTTTTATCAACATATTATTTGTGTAATGAATTTCACTAGCCAGTTGCTAGATATGATGTTACGGATGACACTGGTGCTTTAAATCTGTAATTAAAACAACCGTGATTGAAGATGAACTAATTATGTTGTTAGCTCCAAGTGGTATATAATAATCTATTTTTGTGACGGTTCTTTATCTTGATAAAGCCTGGTAGGAACCAGGCGAAAGTGCTTGACTGATTTTTTACCTTTTTACCTTTTTATTATTTTGGAAGATTAAAAGTTGTTGAACATCACTTAGGTATTTTGCTCGTTATTTTCTTCAGTTGGACACACATTGGATCCTTCGAACCAAGTCTTATCACCCGTGGAGGTTTTTTTGCTTTGGATTTTGTATTAACGTGGTCTTATACCTCTAAGGTGCTGATATTGTTGCCTGGAGGAAGGTAGATACAGATAATATATATAGATTTCCATTTGTTGAGTTGAATCTTGGAAATAAAAACCTCTGCATTACTAGTTAAGGGGAGTTCTGAGCCTATTGAAGTTACCTGTAATCCAATTTAATATAGAATAGCTACTCCACCTCCTTTCTTAGTATTATGGTCCAGTCGCAGGATACTATAGTTGGCAGGTATAACCTCACTGTCTTGTATTGATGGCTTGAGCCATGTTTCAGTGAGACAGAGGATGTTAAATGAATGTACATCCATGAGGGCATGCAGGGGGGCAACTTTGTTATTTATGCTTCAAATATTGAGATGGGCTATCAGGAGAGAGTTGTGAGGTCTGGTAGCCAAGTGTGTATAGCTAGAAGTTGGGGTGTTGGGCTCTGTGGTAGGGGTAGAGTTTGGGCCAGGATTAGGATGTATGTCCCCATCTATTAGGGAGTGCACTTGTGTTTTCAGAATGAGTTTTAAAAGTTTACATATTAGGCTTTGAGATTTCCTGGTTCTAGAGTTGTAGTATGTGATGTGAGTGAGTCTATGAAATTTGGCTGACGAGTACATTGGTGGACAGGATGTATTATTATGGCTATGAGGGATTATTAGAGTTGTTGTGGCAGTTTGCTTTCTGGGGTTGCTATAATCTAGGGAATTAAGGTGTTCGAAGAAGGTAATTAGGTAAGGTACAGTTAGGATAGGAAGGAGTAACAGTAGGAGTAAGGGTTTCAGGTGTGTTAGAGTAGTAGTGGGTGGCATTATAGTTGTACAGTGCTCAGGTTACTATGCAGGGATGTTTTCAGATATGTTACTGAGGTAAAGTTTAGGGGGAGGTGGGGTTTAGCAATTTAGGTTTGGAGTATGGGATAGGTTGAATGGAGGAGGGGGTGTGGTTAGGGTGTATAAATCTAGAAGCACTGGGGGTGTGTGGAAATTTGGGGCAGGGTAGGGGAGCAGAGTGAGCCCGCAGGGCGAACGGAATGGGTAGAGCCATTGTAGGAGTGAATCCTAGGAGTACAATCAGTGGGAAGCTGATTGCTAAGGTAAGTTTGGGTAGAGAAAGGTGAGGGGTAAGAGGCTAGAAAGTACGGATAGTGGGCAGAGTAGTTGAATAGAATAGAGTAAAAGGATAGAAGGGTAGAGTGGAACTATACTCAGCAAGTTAAGAATACTGTGTACCTGTGAGTTATGTTTAGAGACAGTAGGAAAATATTTAGGAAAAAATGAGTTCCACCTAGTGGCAAAAGTTTATATAGCAACAGTAGTGCCTCAATAAGAGGTAGCAGGGCTAGGACTATGAGGAGGGAGGGATGTAAGTTAATTCTAAGGGGTACAGGAGGGAAAGTTAGGCTAGTAAGCAGGAGAAAAAAGGGTTTGGCTGCTGGCCGCCCTAGCTGAGTGCCTAACAAGTAACTTATACAGTGGTATTTCAACAGACAGAAGTTGCACTACACATACTTTCTCCTATTTTATTGTCCTTGAGGGGCAGTTGCACAGGGCAAGAAAGATTCCGTTCCTTAGCTTAGGGTGAGGACAGCAGGTTTTGGGTTGGTTTAAGGATGCAGGTCAACAGGCAGGGCAGTCCCTCAGCTTTAGTACCCTAAAAGCAGGTAGGGTCGTTTCTCCTATTTTATTGTCCTTGAGGGGCTGTTGCACAGGGCAAGAAAGGTTCTGTTCCTTAGCTTAGGGTGAGGATAACAGGTTTTGGGTTGGTTTAAGGATGCAGGTCAACAGGCAGGGCAGTTCCACAGCTTTAGTACCCTAAAAGCAGGTAGGGTCATTTCTCCTATTTTATTGTCCTTGAGGGGCTGTTGCACAGGGCAAGAAAGATTCCATTCCTTAGATTAAGGTGAGGACAGCAGGTTTTGGGTTGGTTTAAGGATGCAGGTCAACAGGCAGGGCAGTTCCTCAGCTTTAGTACCCTAAAAGCAGGTAGGGTCGTTTCTCCTATTTTATTGTCCTTGAGGGGCTGTTGCACAGGGCAAGAAAGATTCTGTTCCTTAGCTTAGGGTGAGGATAGCAGGTTTTGGGTTGGTTTAAGGATGCAGGTCAACAGGCAGGGCAGTTCCTCAGCTTTAGTACCCTAAAAGCAGGTTGGGTTGTTTCTCCTGTTTTATTGTCCTTGAGGGGCTGTTGCACAGGGCAAGAAATATTCTGTTCCTTAGCTTAGAGTGAGGACAGCAGGTTTTGGGTTGGTTTAAGGATGCAGGTCAACAGGCAGGGCAGTTCCTCAGCTTTAGTACCCTAAAAGCAGGTAGGGTCAACAAGGCTGGTCACCGGAGCTGGGGTAGCACAGCATCCAGGAGCTAATGCATGGTGATAAAGCATTTAGGACCTGCCTCTGTCCATTAGTAGTACAGGGGGTCAGTTCTGGGGTATATGTTCTGTTTCCCATCCATAGAGCCATGCTGCGCTTGAATATGGACAGGGATGAACTTAGTTTCATGTAAATGGGGAGACTGTTCCAAAGCAGCAGTATCATAGGTTCATAGGTTCATAGGTTCATACTAGGCTATCTGCCCTAGGGCATTTATAAGCCTAGCCAGAGTGTGTGTGGCTTTCACCACCCCTTAGGATGAGAATACTATACCCATTAGTTTGCTGTGCCTCTGTCCAGCAGTGATACAGAGATGATTCCCGGGGTAAACCTACGATCTCCCATCCACTCATCAAGATTTCTCTTGAACAGAGTCAGTGAGGGGCTCTGCCTCACATGGACTGGGATTCTGTTCCATAGTGTAGGGAGTCTCTGGGAGATATACCTGTATCTCCAAACCATTCTCTTGACATTGTAGAAGAGGTTTAGATTCATAGACTGAGTATTTCTGATGCAATTTGACTTGTTAATGCACAGTAAATCTGGCAGTATTGGATTGGAGGATGTCTTGTATGCTAGACACAGGTAACCTCTTAGCAGTCTGTGGGATACTGAGTATAGTTACATGGCTTTGAGTCGTCCCATGTTGGACATGCGGTTTAGGCTTTGTATCCTTTTAGTAAGGCATTAGTACTTAGTATGTTACTGGGTGAATCTGGGGGTTATTTCTCTGTCATTATGCTCAGAAGTAACTTTCCCATCCAAAACCCCAGCATTTCTACATTTAAAAAAATAATCAAGTCTCTAACTCAACCACTTGGCTGACCTTTTGTCTCTGAGAGTGGTTATTTAATGGAACCTCTTTGGGCTTTGTGATATTTTAGCAGTGTGCATAATGTCCTTGTTACCTTTTATTATAACCCATTTTATTGTCTCTCATGTCTGAATAATAGTTTGAGGTTAATTTGTATCTTTGTACTCTTGACGTACAGATCCATATATGCACATTATCAGGTAGGTCTGGGGCTTCTAACTATTAATTGAATACTTCTGATATGTACACATTTGAGTTTAGTGACTCTATTGTACAATTAACTGAACTTGTGCTTACTAATAGTGTTTTACTTTAGCCAGGACTGTTACTTTCAGTTATGTAGTACTGAGGTGGATACTTTTTTATTGTCTCTCATGTCTGAATAATAGTTTGAGGTTAATTTGTATCTTTGTACTCTTGACGTACAGATCCATATATGCACATTATCAGGTAGGTCTGGGGCTTCTAACTATTAATTGAATACTTCTGACATGTACACATTTGAGTTTAGTGACTCTATCGTACAATTAACTGAACTTGTGCTTACTAATAGTGTTTTACTTTAGCCAGGACTGTTACTTTCAGTTATGTAGTACTGAGATGGATACTTTTTTGCACCCATTTATGTGGATCTATGTATGGGTTATTATAAGTGTATAAAAAGCACTCGGATAGCCATATTCCACCCTTAAACACATTTATTTCACAAGTACCACAAGTCCATGTAAAATCCACTAACAGTGAACACAACCAGTACGTTTTTGTCTACAACTTCATCAGCTAATCAGCTGATGAAGTTGTAGATGAAAATGTACTGGTTGTGTTCAGCGTTAGTGGATTTTACATGGACTTGTGGTGCTTGTGAAATAAACATGTTTAAGGGTGGAATATGGCTATCCGAGTGCTTTTTATACATTTGTGGTCATTTTTAAGCCCTTTTTCCTCCTTATTTCATGGGTTATTATAAGAAAAAGTTCATCTGTAAAATGTATAATAGGGTGTACCAAAATATAATCATGTGGTATCATAGTTTGCATGATTGTGGATTTGGAGCAGCATCAGAGAGATTTTAATAGAATATTCTTATTATGTAAATGACCCAATGCTTGGTATTAAATTTATCTCAGGGTGGAATATGGATTATTTGGATGGCACCATGCACACCACCCTGTATTGAAGCCCCTTCTGTAAATATACAATCCATGTGATCCGCAACATTTCCAAATCAGTTTTATGTGACTTAATTACATTTGTTTTTCTGATTATACAGTCTTGTCTAGGGCCCTTTATGTTTCTTTATAGGGTCTACTCCCCAGTGCATTTGGATTCTACTATGGAAAAGGTGGTTGATGTCCTTAGGGGTGAGTCAATGCATCACACAGACAGAACAACTAAAAAGGTACCTTCTACTAATCTCTGCTTTGTCACTACACATGGGAATAATATACTCAGGGTTCATGAAGTCATCCAGCATTTCAGTTCATTCCTTCTTAGTGAGCCATGTAAGAAGTGAATGAAAAGTGCTTTTATGTGACTACAGCAACGGATAGTGGCCACATGAGTTATTCAGATAATTCACTAATTTTACCTCTCAGGAATGTCTTCCAATTATTTACTTTCATCAAAAAATACATACAAAGAATGGTGTAGGTAGAGATACTTTTTCTATTTAGCCAAGTCCTTTTTTTCCTGAGTGTCTCACTAATATCGCAACAGTGGCAGCAAGAAGAACATACCTCTTTTATGTTGCTTTTATGTTGCTTTTTAGAGATATTATTAAACACCTGAAAACAACTTTTACTTTACAGTTGTTCTGGGCATTAGCCAAAGTGATATATGTATTTCTACAGAATGTAGGAGGCAATATTTGTAGAAATGTGTACAATTTTAATGTGAGGTGAGCTAATGGGCAACAATATAAAGCTGTGAGGATAACATATAAATGTTTGGTTGCAGTCCTGCCTATAAATTACTGCATATGAAAATGATCTTCCTTAAAAAAATCAACCTACAAAAAACACTCCCTCTACCTGAACCACACTATGAGCTGCTGATTAAAAAAAAAACAAACTTATGCTTGTCCAAAATTTTCTCACCTGTACTTAAGTGTGCATGGACCTAGCATCAAGATCACACATCACAGATGGAGTTTCTAATCAGAGGTTTTATACCCTTTGCATGGATTTAAACATCAATTACCCAGAAAGCAGCAGTAAATCTTTGTTTTATGCAACATCCAGGTAACACACCAGAAGCATTTTGGTCATGTAGGTCCTTTAGATGTCTGCATAGGCAGAGACAGGCATATACCAAGTCTACCATGCAATACACATTTGTAAAATAATTTATTTTGTGCAAATAGATGTAGCATTTTAACTGAAATATTTCTCTTGGTTTATGGTGATATGCTTTGTTAAAAGACTTATTTTTGAATAATGAAAGACAATACACTAACACAGTAAACTGAGCGCTTTCGGTAGGATCAGTGTCCTACCTTCTTCAGATACTATACAGTTCAATTAACAGGGTTTTTAAAGCATTAGAAAACCACAATTAAACAATTAACCAACTTCCAGAATAACTCAACTTGTCCTTAAAAGTGCAATGGATATCTTGGTACTATGCACTCCTATATATAAACCAATATAAGCACACTTTTCTAAAATGTAATAAATAATGCTGCATATTCTTCCCTAAAACATCAACCATAAAATTAGTAGAATACAATTAATATACTGGTGTAAATATGATATAAGTAAAGTATAAATGACCAATGTTTTTCGAGAAAATAAATAAATAAATAAATAAATAAATAAATAAATAAATTTAAGACTATATGTCGTATATATAAAATACTGAATTATATATTATAAAATGTTATAAAACATGTCTAAAACCTATAAATAAGTGTGCTAAAAATCTTCACTTGTAAAAACACATATCAGGGGCGACCAAAAGTTAGTACTCATAAAATAACATTTTACCCATTATTGACACACATTACCAGCTTAAACTTACAAGTGAGTACCATATACAAATCATAGACCTAACTACCCATAGGTAATATAATAAAGAGGTCATAGTGTTAGCTTTGAAAAGATGATGTTAGTTGAACACTATGACCTCTTTATTATATTACCTATGGGTAGTTAGGTCTATGATTTGTATATGGTACTCACTTGTAAGTTTAAGCTGGTAATGTGTGTCAATAATGGGTAAAATGTTTAGAGTACTAACTTTTGGTCACCCCTGATATGTGTTTTTACAAGTGAAGATTTTTAACACACTTATTTATAGGTTTTAGACATGCATATAATTTTCTCTCTTTCATTATTACTCTCAAATTCAAATATGCTACAAAAACATATGCCAGTAATCCAGCCTATGATTCAATCAGAGCACAGACAGCATCAATTTCTAATTTTCACATGAGCTGAAATGGCTCTGTAATGGTTAGTGCAGAATCCACAGAGATTTCATTAATTGAATTTTTCATTTAAAGTGTTTTCGACATATTTTTTTTTATAATGTTTTTCTTGGTTATGTAGCATTTCCACAGTTGCCCTACTGATTTGTCCATTCCTTAAAAGAACAACTCCTCACGTCATTCATTCTCCTCAGATGTGAAAGTTAATCTTCACAGGGGTCAGTCATCTAGGTTAGGCAATTTGTCATTTTCTCCCTAACCTTAAAAGCTGCATTCATGCTTCAAGGCACGCTATCCCTAGCTGCAGTGCTGCATTCTGCTAAACAGCCAATGGTATCAGTGGTATTTCTCACTGAATTAAACCACGCAGCCAATGGTGCCAGTGGTACTTTTCACTGGACTAAACCATACAGCCATTGGTATCAGTGGTACTTCTCTCTGAACTACACCATAGCTGCACCCTCTGAAGTGGGGAAGACACTGCCAAACACTTCACATCCACCTCCACATGCTTGCTAGCTCCTCTACTGCTAGAGCAGCTAACTGCACACAGGTTGTCCAGGGCTTATTCAGGGCTTTAACCCACTAGAAAATGGAGCTGGCTTCACTTCTTCACAATATTTAAGTAGGAGCCTTATAGTACTGAGAATTTTCATGTATCATTGTATGGTATCACACTATACAATTTCCGAACCAGAATGCTTCTACATTTATTTTACCTTGTTATTAACAGTATCCCTCATATATTTTTACAGCTGTAGCACACTTCACCACAGGGTGAATTACAGGCACATCTTTACGACTGCTTTACTCACACTTTAACATCTGTAGCAACCATAGATCTGTGAGTTGTTCTTTTTTTGTGTGTGTGTGACTAAAGTGATTCAGATAACTTTAATTTTGTACTCATTATCAAACATGTGCTAGATGCTGAAGTTATAGTTTATTTTGTTAAGAAACATATTGTTGTGATTTTTAAGAGGACATTTTTGTTTTTTTAAGTTTTACTTTCTGTCAACTGTTTACTTTTTTCAGTAAGATTACACCATCATAGTGATGTCAAGGTGCATCTGCAAAACCAAAGCATTACGGTTAAGAAAAACATATTAATTATGTAAGAGTATAGATGCTTATTTATGTTGTGATTTCAACATGCCAGCATCTCACATACTCATGTTCAAAGTAATGCATTTTTCTTACAAAATGTAGTTGACAGCACAGAGTCTACTGTGGCTGCATTTAAAAGTGTAATATAGTAGCTTATGAAATAACACAGATATAGGTTTTATTTCCATACTTCATAAGTGGTTACTAGGTCTGATGGCCCACCTAATTTGTTCTCCATAGAAACCGGCAACAGAGAAAATTGCTTTATTGCCTCAATGCCTGCATGCAAGTTTAATTTTATGTTAAGAAAATTGTGGGACTTTGTTAGAAACAGCAACTCATTTTTTGTTGTTAAAGGAAAACAGGATCATGAATGTCAAAGCTGTCACTCATTCACTGGATAAAATATGTATTTTTATTGTCATGTTAAATATAGCAAGTTATTACATGGAATGATAATGGTTCAATTGATTCACGAGAGCAAAGGGTACTTCAGCTGCCTGCTTTCAGAATGTTTTCTTTAAAGGGTTGATGCACTGCTGAGTCTTAGATTTGGATCTGTACATTTACAAAACACTGTAAAGAGTAAATCCTGTGTAAGGTTTCCAATGGGAACACTATTCTTCAGACATTGTGACACTCTTCTAAGCTCTAATAAAGATAGATTTTGCACCTCCCATTTTTTCATGCTATTACTGCTTAGGACTCTATCCTATATTAAGGATCTGCTGCAACAGCCATCATGAAGTAATGCAGTAAGGTCATATGTGGTATACATCATAACAACAGATTTTTGAGTGCAGTTCCTGCAATAGATTATGAGTCTTCCAGCCTCATACCTTAGTGATATATTTTTTACAGAACATTACATCGGCTTGTGAAAGTTCGGTATAACAAAGGATGGCAACAATTTGATTTTGTATATTAATACTTTAAGGTTCACACTGGTTCCATGACACAGATAGATAAGGCATAAACTGTAACCCCAAAAACCCAGGACCAGCTAGTGAACGGACTGCTGGATGAGGTTATGAGGGGGTGGGAGTGAGTGGCTGATATGAGAGGTGGTCCAGCCACCTGCAACTCTGGCACATACTGGAAAGACAGAAGCATATGCACCAGGAACCTGCATTTGACTCTGCCAAGCTGGTTCATGTAACAACCTTTACAGAGTGTATGCTTGTGCAGAATAGCGTAGTTCCACAAAGGAAGGCATAGCAGGCTCCTGAGCCATTAAGCTAGCAAGTTAGTCACTAGGGAAAGGGTTAAGAAAGTGAGCTCTGAAGGTTTCCTGGATGATGGTTTCCCACCAGCTCTCACACATGGGGAACAGAGCTGGTTAAATTAAAAAAGGCTGATGGGCATCAGGCAATTGGTTGATTAATGATAAACTACATACATATAGTTTCTAGACGTAGGGTACATGGGTGTTGATTGTGATTTCCTTATTTTTCTATCATAAGCTCAGCTATTTGTTTTCTCCTTATGCCCACTCTTGAAGATAAAAGAGCCAGAACAGAAGAGCATGTTAAGTACCTGTGTTACTCATCTTATATCACATCCACTAAGACAGTACAGTTTACCAGACAAGAACATATACAATATATATTTGCCTAACTTATAAGAAACTCCATCCTCAGTCTCAGAGCACAACTGCTGTCCAGGCACAGGTGTAAAGTATCATCCACTGTAGGAACCCAACATCCTAGATCAACTGTTATGATGAGCACATGTTTGTTATGCCTGACTCCAGGGCCTTCTACAGTGGCTAACTAACAGGAAGAATCTAAGCAAAGAAAATTAAACTCCAAACTATCAAGTGCATCCTTTACATTGGCAACTCAGTTCAAACTCCTTCTTTAGTAGATAGCAAAGTAGTCAACAGAAAGATTTCAGTCAGCTCTGGAACTGATTTAAAGCCAGAGATTTAGTAATTAACTGTATCAAGCACATTGTGATGCCATTTTAAATTCACCAAAGGATTCCATCTAACCCTCAACAAAGATACCTGGGTTTACTTCTTAATCAGCAGTTTATATTCACCCCATGATGACCAAATTACAAAACTGTATTTCTGTACACACTTAAGGACCCATTAACATGTGAAACAAAGAAAGCCATATGAATCTACATGATAATTTCCAAAACAAAATAGCGTTATTCCTGTCACAAGAATAAATTCATCCTATAATTCCAAGACCCAACAAACCATCACAAATAATATTACCACTGTGGTAGTACATGAACTTAATTTCTCAGCCACTGTTGACATAACTGTCCAGAGTAGTTTCTGCAAAACCTTTAATACTGCTGAAACTCAGACAGTTATTCTCTGAGCCCAAAGTGTTTCCTGGTGATCGGAAATGTTACTTTACCATCCGCCAAAATATGCAACCCTGTTAAGAGTTCTCCTTTACTTAATGTCTCAACCTACTTTTCCCTAGCAAACAGCATTACCTCTTCAAATTATTTATTTCCAACAGAAAGAAAAACTTCTTTCCCTCCGTGTCATGACTAGAAAGACAATATTGAACTTTTAGCAAGGTATCTAAAACACACAATGAAAGGTTTGTAAAATAGTATCACTGTGTTACAGAGCATAATAACAATAGATGTTCAAGTATGAGCACTGTTGCAGTGATCCTTATACCTGCGACTTCCACCGAAGAAGGCCCATTGTCTAGCCTGACTACCAGATATGTGCACACGTCCTCCTCAGCCTGATGGATGTAAGTATGCTTGGATGACAGTAAGCTCCCTGCATAAAGCCAGCATCCTTCAGTGCCATCTTTGGTTCTTTCTTGTTTGTGGGATAGTCAACAGGTGCCCAACTAACACCTGTACTTAACCCTCTATGAGGCTAAGGAAGGCCAAACTTTGACAGTCCTCCCGAGAGTCAGGCTATGCAGATAGAATGACTTGTGAATAACAAGCCCTGCCAAGAGTACCCAACCTGAGGAAACTGAGGTCAAAATTCTCAATTGCCCCAGAGCACTGTCTGGTTAAGTGACTTGCTCAAGGTCACATAGTAGGCAAAGCAAAGTGGAAAGATTCAAAGCCTATACACTTGGTACAGGGGGCAGCTCATTAAAAAGTCAGAGCTTTAGTCCTCTGCACTAACTTCCAACACAAAGTTGGCAACATCATCCCTGGGTGGGCTTGAACCACTAACCTTCAGTTAACAACCACATCAGTGTTTGTTAAAAGTGTGAATTCCAAATGGAGGACCAAGTAACCTCCTCCAGGACAGTCTAACAGCTTTCTCCTCTGAGAATTGCTATGGTTGCCAATCTGCCATTAATGGAGCATAAACTTTTATGCCATTTTAGATTTGTTTTTGTTTTTTTTTACCAGACTGGGCATAAAGGTAAGGTTCATATGAATACTGACCCTAGCTTTGTGGAAGACCAAAAAAGGTTTTTGCACTTAGCAGCTTGGATTTTTAAAATCCTTCTGTCTTGAGGTAAGTGCAAGAATTAAGGTCACCTCCCAGGTTAGGAAGTTGAGAGTAGCAGTGGCCACTGGTAATGGAGCTTGGATCAACTTTTTTAAGATGAGATTGTACGGACAAACCAATTTTTTTCTGTTGTCTAGATAACATAGAGAGATCCATAAGAATGCATGCAGAAAAAGCTAACAGCTGTACCTTCATACGGCCTATTCCAGCCAATATATGAACAGCTCCATAAGATATTGCAACATCAGAGACATCACAGCTGAAAAGAGATTGGATTTCTCCTTCGTCACCATATAGCGAATCTCTTCCACTTAGCCAGACAGGATTTCTGGTAATGGGTTACCTGACTTACTCATAATGATAAGCATATACTCTGAGAATAGGAACCCAAAGGGTAAAAGGGTCAAATCAGCCAAGCTGTCAGATGGAGTGCTGTCAGACTAGGGTGCAGACTGGAACCTCTGCATTCAGTTAGGAGGCCCATATGCTGAGAATTGCCCCTCATCAGTTCTATTAGTGGAGAAATCCAATGTTGCCCACACCAAAGGTAAGACAAAAAGTAGCTAATAGTGTTATACCTCAGTTTTTGTCCCTCAGTCTTTACATTCAAGACCACACTGGGGATTAAAGAAAGTGGAAAGAAAAAATAGAGAAACAGATCTGCTTAGTTTAGGAAGAAGGTTTCCACTACCCAAGTGTCCCTGTGAGGTAGTCTAGTACAAAGTTTTTTTCATCTGTCTGCTGTATGGAAAAGCAAAAAGGAAGGTCTGTTTCTGAAACAACCCATTTGTAGACCAAAGAAAAATGTCATTGTTCAGCATCCATTTGTGGGTATCTTCCTCTAACCTACTCAGATGTTGCACCAGAAGGTTTTACTGGTATGGAATGCAGGATGCCCTGAGAAGCATCTTCCCTGTAGTGTTAATTCCCTGACTTTCTTTATCTGACTGCCCAAGATGTGTGCCTTCTTGGTTTTTTGTGTAACACATATCTGTGGTACTGTCTGCAACATGATGAGCACCCCAGATTCCATTCAGCTTTAAGGAAGTTATTGCCATGTTAATTGCCATCATCTCCTTCATGTTGATGTTCTACTTTACTATGTTATTTCCCCATTTGCCCTGAACTTTGAGGTCTCCAAGTAAGCTCTTAGGTTTGAGGCTTCTGTGTTCAGTCTGATTGTGGGGTTGCTGCTGACCACCCCCTGATTCTTGTGGATTGGAATGATACACTAGAACAGCTCCTGGTTGACATATGGAAGGCTATGACACATGTAGTCTAGTGGTTGAGTGTGTCGGCACCAAGACCTACTGAAATGCTGCTCTGTCATCATAATTACTTCCAAGACCATGGTGATGTAAAATACAACTAAAATATAAAGATTGCAGCTACTTGTTACAAGTTCTGTAAAAAATCCCCCCAAAATGTGTTCTAAATCCTAAAAAAAAGAGTACTGCTACATTTGCTAAAAGTGCATCAGACTCAGAAGCTGCCACTTTTTCATAAATTACCTCCCACAGACCTTACTTAAAAAAATCATCACAAAATTGTTTTGCCTTCAATCATTTTATATGCCATAAACAATAAATCAACGGTATTTAATGGACTGATATATTGGTATGCCATGGACAACAAATTGTCTATAAACTGAAACGTGATAAAATAAACCAAAAGTTATAAAACAGTAAAAAGTGCTACAGTTATTCAATACATAAAATAGTGGTCATAATAGCAAATATTGCTATAACAAATGTTAATTCATATTGTGAAACTAATTTAAATTTGTTTGCCACTGCACCGAGGGCAGCAAAAGTGGTAACGAGTTACTAAAAAGTGCAGACTAAAATGCCTTGCAAAATTATTTAACATGCAATATATATATATATATATAATTTAAATTCAGCATTACAACAATCTGATCATAATCCAAAAGTAAGACAAAAAGTAACTAATAATGTTATACTTCAAATACAAGTGTGCAAATAATTAATTCTAACAATGTTTTCTTGCATCACAGTACAAAAAATATCCATTACTACTTTTTGTACATGCAAACACATCAATTTGACAAAATAAATTAAAAATACTGTTATAGCTATGTCACTGAGCCAATATTGACCAATTGCATACTTTAAAATAAACAGCTTTAATTTATTCAGATTTTCAGCAAGCTGTTCAACAAGGGCAAATTGTGTTGCAGCTCCTAAACAAGACTTTAAAAAAAACACATCACACTGTAATCACAATAACTAAAAATAAAGGTACCATTATCAAGTTCACTTAAAAATAAAAAAAAATCTCCCTTGGGTTAAATAATGTTAACATCATTGTGTTTATTACTTGTAACAGTTTATTTTTTTCCTGCATTTTATCTTGCTGTTTAAATTATAGCATACTTAAAAAATGCAAATTGTTGTTTAAAAACAGTTTCTGTGGGTTCATACTTAACATAAGTTAACCAGATTGAGAGGTTGGATGTATAGTTCTCATGTATTTTGTCCCATTTTATCAGTTTGGTTCCCGCACAGTTGGGCATTAAACAGCAAAGTCAGAAGAGCATAAATTTGCATTAACCAGGTAAATATTATGCTTGTTAGTTTATTATGATATAATTACTAGTGAACATTTATTTATTTTAATTTTTATTTTTTTTTAATTTTATTTTACATTTGTTGACTAGGACTGTCCAGCTGAGCTATTGCCCTTTTTCAGCGGAGGCCCAGGGAGAAAAGCTCCAAAGACTTTTTAGGCTTGTTGGCTGTTGGTGAAGCACCCACCAAGAGGAGAAACGCTGAGAGAAGAAAGGAGCCACTTTTGAGACTTTAAGTATTTTTCCTCTGTTTATTTGCTACGTTTTTCTGCATAGCCGCCTATTTTGAGCATTTTCTGGCTTGTTAAATTTGATTTCTGCATTAGTAACTGTATTTAGAGCACAACCTAGAGCTGTTTACTGAATTTCCTGTTTGCACTTATTTTTAAAATCGTTTTTTTCTCAAAACTTGCATTTTATCTGTCTTTGGCCTAGCACTCTTGTGTGGGGTCATTTACTGCACTGTTATAACTTGCTAATACTTGTTAACCTCTGCTATCTCTGAAAAAACAAAAAAAATCTTGCTTTTTTCCCACTTTTCTGAGATTTAAAAAAGTTCAGTTACAGGCTTGCTGTTCTTGAACTGTTTGTAAGTTTCTGTGAGGCCATTTTTTGCTTGGGCTAAAGGAAAGTCTCTCTGTTGATCAGTGGCAGTGAAAAACATTGAGCAGCCTGCCTGCCCCTGTGGGAGTGGTTACTGACTTGAAACTGTAGTTTTATTGGCCATTCTGGGTCAATTCCAAAACTCCTTCATCTTCCTCTCTTAAAACCTGGTTGCCTCATGGTTTTGGCGTCTTTTCAGGCTTGTTGTCTGTTGGTGAAGCACCCACCAAGAGGATAAAACGCTGAGAGAAGAAAGGAGCCACTTTTGAGACTTTAATTATTTTTCCTCTGTTTATTTGCTAAGTTTTTCTGCATAGCCGCCTATTTTGAGTATTTTCTGGCTTGTTAAATTTGATTTCTGCTTTAGTAACTGTATTTAGAGCACAACCTAGAGCTGTTTACTGAATTTCCTGTTTGCACTTATTTTTAAAATCGTTTTTTTCTCAAAACTTGCATTTTATCTGTCTTTGGCCTAGCACTCTTGTGTGGGGTCATTTACTGCACTGTTATAACTTGCTGATACTTGTTAACCTCTGCTATCTCTGAAAAACAAAAAACAAAAAAAATCTTGCATTTTTCCCACTTTTCTGAGATTTAAAAAAGTTCAGTTACAGGCTTGCTGTTCTTGAACTGTTTGTAAGTTTCTGTGAGGCCATTTTTTGCTTGGGCTAAAGAAAAGTCTCTCTGTTGATCAGTGGCAGTGAAAAACATTGAGCAGCCTGCCTGCCCCTGTGGGAGTGGTTACTGACTTGAAACTGTAGTTTTATTGGCCATTCTGGGTCAATTCCCAAACTCCTTCATCTTCCTCTCTTAAACCTGGTTGCCTCGTGGTTTTGGCATCTTTTCAGGCTTGTTGGCTGTTGGTGAAGCACCCACCAAGAGGAGAAATGCTGAGAGAAGAAAGGAGCCACTTTTGAGACTTTAAGTATTTTTCCTCTGTTTATTTGCTAAGTTTTTCTGCATAGCCGCCTATTTTCAGCATTTTCTGGATTGTTAAATTTGATTTCTGCATTAGTAACTGTATTTAGAGCACAACCTAGAGCTGTTTACTGAATTTCCTGTTTGCACTTATTTTTAAAATTGTTTTTTTCTCAAAACTTGCATTTTATCTGTCTTTGGCCTAGCACTCTTGTGTGGGGTCATTTACTGCACTGTTATAACTTGCTGATACTTGTTAACCTCTGCTATCTCTGAAAAAAACAAACCAAAAAAAATCTTGCTTTTTTCCCACTTTTCTGAGATTTAAAAAAGTTCAGTTACGGGCTTGCTGTTCTTGAACTGTTTGTAAGTTTCTGTGAGGCCATTTTTTGCTTGGGCTAAAGGAAAGTCTCTCTGTTGATCAGTGGCAGTGAAAAACATTGAGCAGCCTGCCTGCCCCTGTGGGAGTGGTTACTGACTTGAAACTGTAGTTTTATTGGCCATTTTGGGTCAATTCCAAAAGTCCTTCATCTTCCTCTCTTAAAACCCTCTTTTGCACGTTTTGAGCATAGCGCAACAGTGGGCAGCGCCACCTAATTGGGTTTAAACTATTCCTGGCTCCACAAAGTCTGCTCTTCACTTTTTCCCTTAGAACTGCTCTATCTCTTAATTTAAACACCATATTCTCATTCTAAGGCCCTTCACTGGTCCAATTAAGTAATCCTGGAAGTTAGCACTATTAAACCATAAGCACTACTTACTCTTATACTCTCTACGATTACCCTGTCCTCTATTGGTCCGTCTTAAATTCAGTTTCCCTATTACTCTAGCATGTCCAAAGGTCAGTCAATGGTTTCCTCTCCAGTCCAGCTGGTGAATCTGGGAATTTTGAGGCAATGTTACAACTGTCTCATGTACACGGACAACCCTCTCCTCCTCCAAACAGATTCAAATATATGTGAGAGATGCAACTATTTAGCCAAACTGGAGGCTAAGCTCTCTCATCTCAAAACTGGTGTAACCAGTCAGGAGGAGAAGGCAACCTCACACAACATAATTCCAGTATCACATAGTCCCACCACATCAGCGAACCAAACACATAAATACACAAAAACATACTCGGAGGCTCTAAATAAAAATCTACCTAAGCAACAGAGACCTCCAAAGCAGACATCCAAGCAAACGCTACCTCAAAACAAAACACACACAACACATAACCCACAAAGTCAGTGTGCCAAGCAGCCACAGCCCTTAAGGCTGAATAACACACCTGATACTCTTGTTATAGGTGACTCTATTGTCAGACACACTGACGTCCTGCTCACCAGGCTGAATAAAGAGAAGGTCACAGTGAGCTGCCTGTCGGGTGCTAGGAACCGACACATAACGCAAGCACTCAGGTCACTCCAAAGCAAATACAAATATGACTCAGTCATTATACATGCTGGTGTGAATGCCCTGAGACATATCTCCCTGGACTACATGAAAAGAGACATAGAGTAGCTCTCTGATCATGTAGCCCAGGCTGGTATGACCCTGACCTTGAGCAGCATCTTACCCTCACCTAGAATGATGCCACAGTACAAAGACAAAATGATCGATTTTAACAATTGGCTAAAATTTTGGTGCCATTCAAAGGGGATCCAGTGTCTGTCAGCCTGGGATGACATGCTCGACAGGCCACGTTGCTTCACTAGGGACGGCTTGCACCTGTCACCACTGGGCTTTCGGATATTGGCAAGGGCTCTTGCCACCCCCATAGTGCCTTTTTTAGGCAAGGCTCAAAAGTCAAACCCACCCCCATAGACAGCACAAGGAACAAGAAACTAAGGGTAATGCTGCTAAACGCCAGAAGTCTTAACCTCAAGATGCACGCACTCGAAGCTCTCCTCAGTATGGAGAACATCGATATCTGTGCAGTGACAGAAACCTGGTTCAAGGCTCCAGAGAGCACCCCAGCACTACCAGGTTATACCTCATACCATGCTTTTCGGCCCCAAAACCTGGACTGAACCACAAAAGGAGGGGGAGTTTCCATATTTATCAAGGATATCCACACCTCCAGGTTTGTGGCATTGCACAAAGTATTGGAGACCATCCATGTGCAACTAACAGTGGACAAGACTGCTTTTCAGTTTATAGCATCCTACAGACCACCCTCTCAAAGTCAGGAATCCCATTCGGCTTTCCTGAAAACATTGGAGAACATGAAGATCTCTCCGAACACCATTATATTGGGTGACTTCAACTACCCAAACATTGACTGGAAGCACTACTCAAGCCCCAGCACCTTAGCCCAAAGATTCCTAGAAATTATAAACTCAAATGCTATGGAACAAGTAGTCACCACTCCCACAAGAGGGGACAACATACTAGACCTGATCATTACCAACATGGGGACTCTATGCTCCACACCAGAAGTATATCCCTCATTGGTAAGATCAGACCATAAATTAATTTCACTGGATGTCCACATCCCGACCCCACCCCCAGCCCAGAAAACCACAGTGAAAAACTTCTCAAAAGCAACCTTCTCACATCTCAAAACCAAAGTGGAATCCTTCAAGGCCCCAGGGCCAGTGGAAACTACAGCCCAAACTGCAGAATCCTGTATAAATGCATTCTACGGACATCTCCAGGAATGCATGGATCATACTATCCCAAACAAAACCAAGACCCAATCATCCAAAGTCAGGCGTCCAGTCTGGTGGACCCCTGCCATAAATAAACTGTGCAACAGAAGGAGGAAGCTACTACATGATAGAGCAAAATCCCTAATAGGGAAGGCATCTCTGATCAGTACTAGCAAAAAATTACGATCCCTCATAAAATCCTCCAAGGCCAGCTTCGAGAGAAAAATTGCACAGGACACCAAAGACAATCATAAGGCTTTTCTCAGTTATGTTAGAAACCTGGGATGCAACTCCCAGACTTGTTCTGAGTTGATTCTAAACGACAAAAGATACACTGAACTCACAGACATCGCCAATATCCTGGCAGACAGGTTCAGTGCAAACTTCTCCACCCCCCCCCCAAAAGAGCAAGTATCTATCCCGGCAGAGGGCTGCCTCCCCAACATCTCAGATGCTCAGGTGAAGGCTGCCCTCTCCAAAGCAAAAAACACTGCTTCCATGGGACCAAATGGCGTCCCAGGTTGCATCCTACATGAACTACAAGAGGAACTAATCCCTCAAATAAAAC
Source organism: Protopterus annectens (assembly GCF_019279795.1). Taxonomy (NCBI): domain Eukaryota; kingdom Metazoa; phylum Chordata; order Ceratodontiformes; family Protopteridae; genus Protopterus; species Protopterus annectens. The sequence goes on along the minus strand of NC_056727.1, from coordinate 530,735,604 downwards.
AGCTATACAATCTCAGCCTCACTACAGGATATGTATCCACAGAATGGCATACAGCAACAGTGGTCCCACTCCACAAAGGTGGAGCCTCTACGGACCCTGGAAACTATCGCCCCATAAGCCTGACTAGCTTAGTCTGCAAGGCTATGGAGAGGATCATCATGGAGCTCATAAACAAAGACATTGGGGACCTACAGACACTAGATACTACCCAGTTTGGCTTTGTCAAGGGCAGATCCTGCCTTTTGAACCTGGTTGACTTATTTGAAACAGTCACCAAAGCCATAGATGAAGGGAAGGTAGTCCACACAGCCTATCTGGACCTTGCAAAGGCATTTGACACAATACCCCACTCGGGCATCATAGATAAGCTATCCAGCTTAAATATAAACCCCTATGTTACAAGATGGGTCACAAACTGGCTCAAAGACAGAACCCACAGAGTGAGAGTTGCTGGAGCCATGTCAGACTCAAAACCGGTCACAAGTGGTGTCCCACAGGGTTCTGTCCTGGGACCACTCTTGTTCGGTATATACTTTTCCGAGGTACAGGCAAATGTGGGAGGACTATGGCTCACCAAGTTCGCAGACGACTGCAAACTCGGCACCATAATCAACTCTCCAGCTGACACAAACATCCTTCAAAAAGGTCTCACAGAGACAGATAACTGGTGCCAGCGCCATGGTTTAAAGCTAAATGCCAAAAAATGTATAGTCATACCCTTTGGCAAAAACAATGTGCCCACAAATTACCACATAGGCGGAAACCCATTAAGTACAGAGAAAGTTATTAGGGACCTGGGGACCCAAGTTGATAGCAATCTCTCCTTTGAAAACCACATTGCCAAAGTGGTTAGAAAGACCTTCTACATAGCCCACCTCATCACAAAGGGTTTCACATCTAGATCAAGAGAGGTAATCGTGCCCCTTTATTCATCCCTCATCAGGCCCATCATAGAATACAATGCCCCTTTTGGGATGTACCTTACCCGACACCTGCAGCAATTAGAAAGACCCCAAAAGTATCTCACCAAGAGGATCAAGGGTCTCAAACAGATGCCATATGCTGCTCGGTTAAAAACTCCAGCTCTACTCAGTTGCATACCGCCTACTTGAGGCGATCTATGCCTGACATACAAAGCTATGTCAAATCCAGAATTAATGGACATGCTCCACCTCAGTAAATCTAAATCCCTTAGAGCCACATGCTCGAGGGACTTGAACCTCAGCACAGAAATAAATAGAACTTGCTGGAGGGACAGGTTCATAACCCAGAGGCTCCCTTCGCTCTGGAATAGAATTCCAGTTCATGTGAGGCAGAGCACCTCACTGAATCTCTTCAAGAAGAATCTCGATAAGTGGATGGGGGATCGTAGGTTTGTCCCAGGGATTACTCCCGTGTCACTATTAGACAGAGGCACAGTAAACTAAACCTTAAAAAGGGCACAGTATACTCAAATCAAGGGGTGGCGTAAGCCATACAGAATCGGGCTAGGCTTAAAATTGCTCCAGGGCAGATAGCCTAGTATGAACCTATGAACCTATGAACCTAAGATATACAATGCAATAAAAATAGCAATACAGATACATTTCAATAAAAATAGCAATAAAGAATTTTGGTAGTTAAAGTACGTAAGCTATATACATGTGTATTGTTGACAGATAAAACAGCACTATAAACAAAAAGGAGAATGTTAAAAAAGTAGAACAAGTTGTATGTTTTGGTTTAAAAAGAGAATTGAGTAAATATAAGGTTTTGTCTATAGAATAGCAGAAACTTAAAAGGTTACATAAGAATTTCAGGGAGCAGAGTATAGAAGAAGCTTTGGGGGTTGCATAGGAAGCATAGGATGAAGTAGTTAATGGTAAGTTTTAGTAAGTTAGTTTGACTGTACTATAAAAGGTAGGTAATAATCAGGGAGGGTGAGTACAATGGCAGAAACAGTATTTTTAAAGTGGTCTTTGGTTGCTAACTTAAATTGTTTGGGGTTAGTCCGGGACTTTATTTCTAGTGGGAGTTTGTTCCACGCAATAGAGGGATAGTAGCTAAGTTGCACCCTGTGTTGGATTTGGGTTTTGGATTTTTAGTAGGTCTTGGGTTGAGCTTCGGAGAAGTCTGGTAGGGGAGTAGTGAGAGATGAGAGAAGATAGACTTGGGCAGAAATAATGCTGATATAGGATAGAGTGTATAATTTGGAGTTGAGATTGAAGGAACAGGAGAGGTAGTTCAAGTCAGTTCAGGTATTTTAGGGAGATATAGTGGTGAGATTTATATGGTTGCTGAGCTGCAAATCTAGCTATTTTGTAGTAGGTTGAATCTAATTTGGTAAGTAGGGAGGAGTTCAGATTTGTGAGTATTTGGAAACCATAGGTTAAGCGTGGTAGAAGGTAGGCATGGGTAAGAGAAATCCTAGCTTCAGTAGTTAGGAATTTGTTGTTCCTGTACAGTAGTCCAAGGTTTTGGTGTTTTTTTTTATACAATTGTTAATGTGAAGATCAAATTTTAGTTGGTCATCAATGGTAATGCCAAAGAGTTTTGTGCTAGTTTTGACTTCTATAGGAGTATTGTTTAGGGACCTTATGGAGAAGGAAAGTTTAATGTGGTTTGCAGAATTAGGCAGAAAGAGTAGTAATTTTGTTTTCTTAGGGTTGAGGATAAGCTGATTATTAGTGAGCCATGTCTCTACTGAGTTGAAAGATGTCTGGGTATTTGAGGAGTTCTAAGGGGAAATAAGCAATAGTTACGACCGTAGAGCCATCTATGTATTGGACAATGTTAGCTTGAGGACAAGAGGAGTGTAGTGAGTTGGTGAAGATATTAAAGAGTAGAGGTCCAATAATAGAACATTGGGGAACACCAGTTCTTACTGAGAGAGGGGTAGATAGTGCTGAGTCCCATCGTACTGACTGCAGCTTATCAGAGAAATAGCTAGAGAACCATGCAACACTATCAGGAGAGAAGTTTAGGTCTATAAGTTTACTAAGTAGCAGTGTGTGTGAGACAGTGGAAAAAGCCTTAGAAAGGTCAAGGAATAGACAGGATATGAGTTTGTGATCATTTTTAGCCAGGGCTAGAGTGTTGATAAATGATAGTACAGCTGTGGTTGTACTATGCTTGGGACAGAAGCCATGCTGTGTTGGAGTGAGAATTTTTTTTTGTAAGAGATAATGCATAACTTGTTTGTATATACATTACTCAAGGATTTTGGAGAGAGGGGAGAGGACAACGACAGGTCTGAAATTAGATATTTCTGTAGAGTTACCACCTTTATGAATAGGAAGAATGTAAAACTGTTTCCTGATAGAAGGAACTTTAGACTCAGAGATGGAGTGATTGATTAGTATAAATACAGGCGTAGCAATGGAGCATGCAGAAATCTGGAGAAAGTAAGAAGGAATATTGAATGCTGATACAGAGCATGGTTTGAGCTTTGAGAGCAGAGTTCTGATATAGTCAGTGGAGACAGGTTTGAGAGAGAAGAAGTTTACTGAGATAGTGGTTGAAGGGTGTATAGGGATGTTTGAAGTGTTGTTTGAGAGGTTGGGTTTAAATAGTTTGGAAATGGATTCGATAAAGTAGATGTTGAAGGTATTGGACGTTTCTTCAGATGACTTGTCAGGACATAGGTTTGGTAAAGTTGGGTTACCTGGACGTAGTATTTGGTTTATAGCATTCCAGAATTTTTTGGATCAGATTTTAATGTTTTGGGGGGATTATAATAAAAGTCTTTTTAGTCTCTGTTGATAAGTTTTTGTCCGATTTCTAAGTTATTTATACTTTAGGAGGTCAGCTGGAAGTTTGGTTTGTACCCATGTTTTCCATGCCCTATCTCTGGATTTCATAAGGGTACGGGTAGTTTTAGTTAGCAAAGGTGAAATGTTTGCCTTTAATTAAACTTTTCTCAGTGGGGCTAGAGAATTTAAAATATTTAGGAATGTTGAGCTGAAGGCTTTTACTGCTTCATTGAGAGGGAGCTCAGTAAGGAAATTCCAGTTAATTCTAGAGAGGAGTGTTTTAAAACTGTCTGGGTGAAAGGTTGAAGGTTTGCGGCAGATGATAAGCCGGTGTGGTTTGGGGAGGTGGGTGATGTATCATAGCACTTTTATAGGTGAGTGGTCACTCAGGGCATTAGGTAGAGTTTCATGGTTATGGTATTTGCTGGGGTTAGAAACAAGTATCCAATCTATCAAGGAGCTTGAAGAATGAGTTATTAGTATGGGTAGGTTTGGAGATTACGTGTGTAAATCAATGGAGGTTTATGTGTTGTGGAGGGTTTGAATTATTAAGGTTATGCCAATGAATGCTTACATCCCCAAGAAGGATAATTTCATTGGGGAAATTTAGGGAGAGATATGAGAGTATATTTTCCATTAAGAGGATTCTGTCCCCTGGTGGAATGTATATTTGCTACTACTGTGATGGTAGTAAAGTCATTGGGTTTGAGGTTTGCTATTAGTGTTTCAGCAGGTGTAAAGGAGGGAATTGGTTCTTTAGGAAGGGAAAGAGTGAGGTAGTTAGAATAAACTAAAGCAACACCTCCACCTTTTTTCTTTAAGCGATCTTCGCAAAGTATATTATAACCTGGAGGAAGAATGTCTTTATCTTGATTTTGAGGTTTAAGCCAAGTTTCTGTGACAGAGATACTGTCTGGGTTATGAAGAGATACCCAAGCATGAAACTGGCTTAGTTTGTTGAGCATACTTTGAGTATTGATAGAATAGAAGGAGTCTTTCTTTTGTGGTATGGATGGTTGATTAGAATTGGGGGTGATATTTTGTGGGGTGTTAGGAATAGTGGTAGGACCACGGTTTGGGTGTATATCATCTGACAAGAGTAAAGTCCTTGGGAAGTCATAAGCTTTCATTTTTTGTGGGTAGTTGTGAAAGTATTTTGTTTTATACTTAGATGTACTATGGTTGAAAGGAGGAGTTTTTATTTTAGGGAGTAGTATATTCATTGGAAGGATAGATGCAGAGATGAATTTGGGTTGCTGAGGGTAAGAAAAGCACTTTAGGTAAGGGTAGGTGGGGGCTTTAGGTATAGGAGTTGAACGTGTGAGGTGATGTAATGTTGTGTAGGAGGAGCAGTGCAGGTACAAGTATGACAGGAATAATTAAGTCTGGCATGTTTGAAGAAGAGGAGAGGGCTTTAATAGGGTGAGTTGGTTGATAGTTTGGGGAGGAGTTGTAAGGTAGGGAGAGAGTTTGTAGTAGGTGTTAGCTTGTGTAACTGGTAGGGGAGGAGTTTGATGGTTGGGAGGGACCTGTAGTTAGATATAAAGGGAATGATATAGGGGTGGGTGGACAGCAAAGTAAGCCCAAGCGCAGTAAGGGCAAACTGAGCGAGGCTACACCTGGGACAGAGGAGGAGTTTGATGGTTGGGAGGGACCTGTGGTTAGATATAAAGGGAATGATATGGGGGTGGGTGGGAATGGGAGTGGGGGGACAGCGAAGTGAGCCCAAGCGCAGTAAGGGCAAATGGAGCAGGGCTGCACCTGGGACAGAGGAAAGTACAAATAAAAAAAAAACAGTCATCCAGTACAATCCGGTGTCCGGGGAAGATAAACAGCCAGATTTAAGGGCAATTAGACAAGCTAGATTCCAAAAGAAAAAAAGGTCTTTTCTGTTTTTATTTTTCTTTAAAAATGGGGAGATGCAGTTCACTGAGACATAGGAAAATAATGTAGTTATACATGTATATAAATATATATAACATGTTTTTAATAATCCTGCATTAATTGATCAGTTTTGCATTTAAGTTCTAAAATATATAAAACATATCTCCTACAAAGCTGTAGTTTGTGCTGTGACCTTTTCAACCCTGTCTCTGTACCAAAAGTGTGTGTTTAAAAAGAAGAAGTTGCTGTGCTTTGCAGAAATATGTTTCAGCCATATCTGTATCTGTGTAGATCCTGACATGTTGTGCTATGCAAATAACTAGAAGATTTTTGAATCCCATAGACAGGCCACCTCTCGGTTTTAGCAGATATCCAAGCTCTGGAATGTGACAGCAGCATTTCTGCATTCTGAAGGACATTACACTGAACTCAAAAATCATTACAAAATGTATGAAAAGTAACTGCACGATCATGTCTTTGTTCCAGCTTATTTGTGTTTTTATAGCTCCTTAAGTAGGGTTGTTAATAGGTAACTGACTGAAGTGAGATAAAACATTTAAGATCTAACAGTTTGTAAGTCTATGAATGAACGGTCACTGTTGTTTGCTAATGTCTTCAGAAGTGGAATGCCTGTTAAAAATCCCATAGAACGAATCTAACACAAATAAGAAAACAGATAAAGATAACAGATGGAACCCAGTTCAACCATTAAAACAACTTTAAGACTTTGTGATACTTTTTACCCTACAACATAGAGGTATAACAGTTATAAACAGAAATACATCAACATAGGAATGTTAACAAGTGTTACGCAAAGTATCTAAATTTTGTTAAATTAGTCACTAAAGAAAACCCACTCGGATTTTCTTACAGCTGCAATTTTCCCACTCATGACTTCATGATGACAAAGAATGAAGACTGAAAATATATATGCTGTAGCTATGTTCCCTATTTACTGTAGTAGAACAAAGGTTACTACATTTCTGTGCTAAGTGTAGCCACCGGGGGCCTACACTTTCTTTGAAAACATGCTGTCACCTAAATACTAAAAACATAATTCCTTATTTAGGAATTAAATACACAAGATTCAGTAGTAATGAAACCACTGTACTTCTAAAGAATAGATTATTTTCCTTACCAAGGATGCTTTGAAACAATATACAGACACCTCACAGGGCAACATTTGGGGATGTGCTGATGTATAAAATCATGGAACTCAAACAAAATAACATAAAAAAATACTACTTGTATTCTTATTTCTTTTGCAAAATAAGTTATAATTTCAATATCAAGTGCATGTTGCTAAAAAGTTAAATATAAATGTCTAACACACATTAGCAGTCAAAGGGGTCAACTTCACTAGCGGTGAATAAATGATTCTCTCATTTTTACAACAAATCGAAGCAAGAACATCAAAATTTTAAAGTAAACTGCATACCGTGCAGATTATTAACATGTACAACTTCCTGGATTCCCTTTTATTTCATTTTAGAGCCTTTTACCCTGCAGAGACATTATAACAAGGACAAATGAAAACAGAATAAGCACGTGTATATGGTATCATGGTATTTTACTTTATATAAACAGACAGAGTAAGCTGCAGCAACATTAATGTCCTAGTTCTTGTAAAGACATCTTTAACTAGCAATGCATGCAGAACACTTTATTCTAAAAATGGACAAAAGATGTGTATTATCAAAGGTACCACAACTATTGACTCCTTGAATAAGATAACATTGGTTCTACCAACCCAGACAACTTTGCTTCAGTATAAAGATCAACCCCAGCAGCCCACCAACAGCCACACCACCACCAACAGCATATCGCTGGAAGAGTTGCCACACAAAATAAGGCAGCATTTGGGAAAATCTATAACAGAAGGAAAACAGTCTACTAATTTTATGTCGTACAAAACACACTGCAGTTTCAGCAACTAAAGTGCGCAGGTTATGAAATGCAGTGTAAAATGTCTGGAAATCAGTGGTGGATCCAGAACAGATATGGCTGGGAGAGCTTTTGTCAGCTGAAGACAAACTCTACTTGTTACTCAGTTCTGCACATTTAAGGAAAGGGCAGTCTTCCTTTTCTCTTGATGCTGAGAGGTACAAAAATATTAAGTTGACCACTGATTTCCACAAAAAACAGTAAACTTATTCCACAAATTCAGCTATGAACAAAAACCATGGAGAATTAAGAACTTATTGTCTAGCCTGACAAGGAGGAAAGGAAAGGGAAACATGTAATGCACTATGGGAGGAGGGGACACACATATCCTAGATGTAACAGAGCTTCACATTGTCTTCTCTTTTATTCAGAAATGGAATTAAATTGAACTTTTTTTTTTTTTTTTTTTTTTTTACAAAACCTGTAAACAAAAAGCTTATGGAATTAATGAAGTTATTAAAAGAAATCTTGGCAGATGCTCTAGGAAAAGAGAGCATTACTTAGGCATAACACAACTCAATATTTCTGCATGTATTCAATCCACGACACACATCTGTGTCCTGTAAACCCAGTCAGTACACACCAAAGTAATTCTTTTGAGCCTATCGATCCAAAATCTTAGCAAACCAGAATTCTCAGTTTGTAGTGAGGCTGGAAAGTTTTGCCAGTAGATAAAAAAAAAACATGATGGAGGGAGAGTTTCATAATGCAACATCTCCCAGACGTCTGGAATAAACTCCCTCTGCATGTTAATCACTGCAACCCATTATATTTCTTTAAATATAAACTAGATTACTTGGGTATCCACAAATGAAAACTGCGGTGGTGGTGCTGCAGTAGCATTGTCAGCTCACAGTAAGACGTTGTCCTGTTTGATTCTCAGCTAGAGCATCTTCTGTGTGGAGACATGCATGAATGGGCGTACCTTCGTTGAAGGTTGTGCGTCAGGGCTGGCAACTCGGCACGTAAAAATCTACTGCCAATCATTAGCGGACCGGAGTTCCACTGTGGCGACCCCTAACCGAGAAAAGCCGAAAGACACAACTTAGGTATCCACAAATGTACTCCTAGATTGATTGGTATAGCCCCTCCTGCAAAAAGGAGGATACTGGCAAGTTGTGAATTTTCAAATTTGCATTTCCATAAACTTAAAAAATGTCATAATAAAATAATCAGATTTGTAGAAAACATCACTGGCTCTTTTTCAGCTAACTGAACTGGACTGAATTGTATGGCACAGTGGTGCAGCGGTAGCGTTGTCACCTCACAGCAAGAGGTTCTCAAGTTTGATTCTCGGCTGGGGTGCCTTCTGTGTGGTCTGTATGTCCTCCCTACATTCATGTGGGTTTCCTCCCATGTTATAAGACATGCATCTGGAACATTTCTCCCCAGGCCTCCGCTGAAAATTGGCTTTGTTCCTAGTCGGACTTTCTTGGTTAACAAATATAAAATAAATAAAACTGTAATACACAGATTTCTCTGCAAACCAGAGTATTGCCCAGCCATTAACCTAATAAACTGTTAATTCTCAATACAATTTTATACTATAGAGGAAAAAATCAATAATCATTATAACCAGTCATCTACTACTGCAGGTTCTCAATGTGAGGTATTGCCAGCTATAAAAGGAGAAGTGGGACAATGCATGTATGGCATATGCCAGCATGTCTGACAGAAGTTTTGTAATTAATCTTATGTCATTTGACTGTTACATTGATTTGCACAAAGGCTTGTATTAAAAATGTATTTTTAAAAGTTGCTTATGTTAAAAATGCTGCATCAGAATCTTAACAGATGTGAACTGTGCCAGAGTCAGGTGACTAGATATGATGTCTTTCCATAACCAGCTGAAGGACAAACTCTAGCAGCAGCAGTTTTTGTTTTTCTTTGGAATCTGATATATAAAAGATCTATGTCCATTATCATGGTACTAGTTGTTCAGCAGTTGTTAGTTGTACATTTCAGTGTGTGGAGTATCTCATCTTGCCTTGTGGAATTGAACATCTCAGTAGTACATCTTGTCTTGTGATATTAAATGAATCAAAAAGGGACAGTTTCTCTTTGTAATGTGAGATTAGTTTAGTATTTTTTTTCTGTATGTGAGATTTTATCCAACTGTGTTATTTTATATTCCTTATGACTGAAAACTCTGATGTTCATTGTAACTAAATAGTAAGTATTTTCCTGTTTTCTATTTTTATTATGCATTATTAAATATTTTTATACCTTTTCATTGTGGCTGGTCTTTTAGTGAACATTTTTAATATATTGAGTGTACCTGTGCTTATTTTAGTGTCACTGTGGCCACTCTGACAAGCATTACTGCTTCAGTCACACTCTACCATTTTTATCAGTATTAATTTGATACAGTGTAATCTGTTACCCTTTTGTAAGAGCCTTACAGTATTTGACTGGTGGTAACAATCTACCCTGTGATTTGGAGAGACAGGACACAGCTGGAGAATCTACGTCAGCCTTTCCCATGTGTGTTATGTGTGTGTACATGCATAAAATCAGATATTCAAGTGTGTGTCAGATACTTGGAAATGGGACACAGTGCTCCAAGGTGGGTCTTGTTTGGGATCTGGAGTCACACAGTCCAGTCCCAGTGGAGCGTGTTTGCTGTGTGTTCTTGGTGGAAATCATGTTGGATGCAGAGAGCTGCATTTAAAATACTGTGTAAATCCATTTTTCAATTCCTGTGTTTTTAGTGACTGCCTCTCACCATAGTCAGTGGTGAGGACTGGAGCTCTGTGATGAAAGGATATACTGCCAGCCCAGCTATCTGGAATTTTGTAAATAATTATATGCCATTTGTGAATATCAACATGATGTATATAAGACGCTTGTGTTACAACTGTATTAGAACTGTATGTTATGTATATATCAAATTTGTTTGTACAGATGTGTGTGTTGAAAAAGGGTATTTGTAAAAGGATTGTGTTTAAAATGGATCCACAGTGTGCCCTACTGGAAAAGATCAGAAATGTGCATGCACTATCGTGTGTTTAAATGTATATATTTTAATGGGATACAGGAGGCTAACCTCAGTCTAGTAAATTTCAGAAAAATAGCTGAGTTGAAATTAAATTAATTTATGGCAGCTAGAGACAGAATGTCTATACTGGGGAGTGCTCTGTATTGTTTTTAAGGTGAAATAATTACTAGTTTTGAATGTGAAGGAATGCGATTGTTTTACAACTTCCAGCATCTGCCAAAGATCTGAGGTTCTGTAGTTTCACAGGTAGATGCTAAATACTGCCACATTCCAGCAGTGGGAGTTTCACCTGGGATAGAGTCAAATGACAAGAAATTATGTAATTTTGCAAGCTATCCCAGCAGTAATATTTGAGATATTAATTTAAGAGGTCTCTTAGAGAGATGCAGCATTCTGTATTCTGTCTTGGACCTGACAACAACAGATAGAAGATCAATTCACTGCATTTGCCTTGCTCTTAAGTACGTTAACTAGGGTATTGTAATTCTCTTACAATCAGTCAGGAATATAGTGAAGCATGGTTTAGAAGTTTTTCTTTATTTATTTGAGACTGTCCTGCAATGTTGTTTTAAATATTTCTTGTGATGTTAAACTCTGATGTCACTGTGAATACACACACACACACACACACATATATATATATATATATATATATATATATATATATATATATATATATAGATATATAGATATATATATATATATATATATATATATAGTATTATCTTGTTCTTTTATTATTAAATTTATTTAAAACATTCATTATGACTGATCTCTCTAGAGATATTTAAGTTCTGAGAGTACTTGCATATTTATTTGGTGACACTTTGTGGGCCACTCCTAATAGTCTTGCTCTTGGTCAAACTACCATTTGTATCAATATTAATATTACAAAGTAAGATTGGGCACCCTTTGTTAAGGGCCTTAAAGTAGCTCATAAGAGTTGACTGGTAGCAGTGATAGCTACCATATAGTTGGGAAAAAGGGGCCATAGCTAGTAAACCTGTGCCAGCCTTTCCCAGGTGTGTGTGTGTAAATCAAACCTCAAAGAGTGCGTGTGTCAGCTACAGAGCATGAAGCACTGGTTGGACAGAGAGGGTGCTGGAGATCTTCGCTTGGCTACTCAGTTGAGATCACAACTCTATAGCTGTGCCAGTGGGTAGTCTTATTGGGGATCTGGAGAAAGAGGGGAAACCAGCCCCAGACTGACTGTGGTCTCTGTGCGCTCTTAAGGGAAATTACACTTGATGCAGAAAGCTGCATCTGGAAATACGTACCTTGTCATCCTCCATGTATGCCCCCCCCCCTCTGTTACCAGTGATGAGGATTGATGCTCCTTGATTACTGGTCCAGTGGTGGGTCATCACAGGCTCCTTGATTACTGCCCAAGCATAAAGACAGGCTGTTAGATATTGGTGGCAGCGGTGGGATTGTTTGAACTTCAGTAGCCTGTAAGTTAGCTGTCACCAAAGGTGTTTATACTCTCAACAGCCACAACATAAACAGTCAGAGTTTCAGTATCACAACAGTTTATTTATTTTTAGTTAGTTTAGTTATGGAGAGCAGGCAAAGATGTCAGCAGAGGACTATAGTGGGAAGCCAGTGGACTGGTGCATGCCAACTTGACAAAAGAGGATATGATTACAACCTTAATCACATCTGCAGCATGGTCCAGAAACCAGGGAGATAGCCAGTCTGCTGATGGGGATGTGCAGCCTTTGGAAAGATGACAGTTCACCTTTTCCTCAGAGGACTTAAAATCCATCTGGAGTTAAAGAGACTTGAACTGCAGACTGAAGAAAGGGACAAACAGTGTCAGGATGAACTTTGACATTTGGAGACTGAAGAGAGACTAACTGGAAGCCAAACATTTGCAGGCTGAAGAAAAGGAGCGACACCGACAGTATGAACTGGATGCAAACATTTGGAGACTGAAGAGAAACTACAGTGGAGGCTGAAGAAAAGGAGAAGCAGCATCAGCATTAAAAGCAGATACAGACTTATTGACAGAGTCATGGAGGCAATGGGGAAGGGAGTAACCAAACCCCCAAAGCAATAAATATCAGTAAATGTCTTCAACAATTTAAAGATTATACTGATTTTGATAGTTTTATTCATATATTTGAAAGGGCATGTAAACAGTATGATGTTGACCAAGAGCTCTGGGTATGGTTCCTGACCCCCTTACTCCATGGTAAAGCTGCAACTGCTGTTTTCAAATTGTCTGATAATGAGTGTTTAAATTATGGAAAAGTAAAACAATGTTTGCTAGACTGCTTTAAGTAAACATCTGAAGCTTACAGAAAAAAGTTTAGTGAGCATAGACGCAAGGCAGATGAAAGTGTGATTATATTGCTGAGTTAAGCACTTACTTTCATAAGTGGGTGAGTGGGTGTCAGGTCACTTTTGAAAGGCTGGCAAACCTTTTGGTGAGGGAACAAGCCCTTAGCACATTGCCTAAGAACAAGAGAATCTGATTGGCAGACCGAGAATGTAACTCTGTAGATGAGCTGGAGAGAAAAGGAGATCTCTGCTTAGCAAGCAGAGCATCACTGCATAAGAAGGGGATATCCAGTCCTGTACATGGATGGTGGGCAGCCTAAAATACCCCCAACAGAGTCTACCAGTATCAGGGAAAGCCACTAATTCAGGTACATGTCTAGGATCAATAGTTAGATGTTTTAAATGTAACCAGAGGGGCCAGATAGCATACAAATGGCCACTGAAGCAAGGTGAGGAACAAATGTTGAGGGAACCAGTAAGTGGGAATAACCGGCCGTCAGTGGTAAGTTGTCTGGAGACAACAGAGCTACCAAACTATCACCAGGGTTTGTATCCTACCTTAGTGGATGGAAGAGGCCACTGCTAAGAGAGACAGAGCTTCTGACATAACCACTGTAAAGCCTGCAGTGGTTAAAAAAGAGCAGCACTTGCTTGGGCAGTCCACACCAGTTAGAGATTTAGGAAGGACCCCATTCCAAATACCTTAGGCTAGGCTTCACCTTGACTGGGAGGGTGGAAAAGGGAAAAGCAGGTAGGTGTGATTGAGGATATCCCTGCAGATGTCTTAACAGGGAATCATTTTGATAATGTCATATCTTGTGTGCATGCAGTTACCCAATCAGGCTTGGAGACAGGCAGGTAGGTCTGGTAGCCTGGGAAGGAATCAGACAGACCCCGTGCCTGACACTGGGGCTGGTGATGTGGTTATTTCTGGGAGGGAGCTATCTTGTAGCAGTGAGCCTGAAAGTGAACCAGAGCTTCTTGTAGGTACTGATGTTCCCATGGACAGGGTGACTGCAAGGGCAGAGGTGAGTGGCAGTACCCAGGCTGACAGGAATACACCGTTGTCAAAAAATATTAGGCTTCCTGTGGAAGGGAGGCTAGGTGCTGAGACATGCACTGCTTTTGAACCCTACCTTACAAGGCTTGAGGGAGGTAGCTAAGGAGGCACCTGATGCTCAAGAAAAATGGGAGTCTGTATACTGGAACAACGGGTTACTAAACAGAGAGTAGACCCCAAAGTGAGGGCTAGATGGTGAGGTAATATGGCAGTTGGTAGTGCCCAAAGCCTACCATCTGGCACCTCTAGCCATAGCCCATGACATTTCTTTTGCAGATAACAAAGGGTTACTGTATAGAGAGTGAATCCCTGGAGGAGGATTAGAGCACAAGGTAATATGGCATTTGGTAGAGCCCAAAGCCTACTGTCTGACACCTCTAGCCATAGCCCATCACATTCCTTTTGCAGATAGCCATGAGTTACTGTATAGAGTGTGGACCCCTGAGGGAGGGATAGAGGGTAAGGTAATATGGCATTTGGTAGTACCCTGAGCCTACCACCTGGCACATCTAGCCATAGCCCATCACATTCCTTTTGGAATTTTTATTGGCTTGGGATTGTAAGAAATATAACAGGGTTCTGCAAGACCTGTGAGCAGTGCCAAAAGGTAGGCAAGGCAGGAGACAAGACCAAAGCTCCATTGATGCCTTTGCCTGTGATTGAGGAGACATTTCAGAGGGTAGCTATGGATATTGTGGGGCCTCTGATTATCCCAAGTTCCACAGGGAAGAAGTATATCCTGGTGGTAGTAGATTATGCTACTGGATACCCTGAGGCAGTGGTTCTGTACTTCATTGAGACAGAGATGGTGGCAGATGCTTTGTTGGAGACTTTCAGTAGGGTAGCCTTCCTGAGAGAGGTACTGATTGATAGACATGCCCATTTTATTTTCAAACCTGCTGGCTTCTGTGTGGAAGTGTTGTCCAGTGGGGCACCTAGGGACTACCCCTACCATACCCACACTGGTGGTCTTGTGGAGAGGTTGACCTCTGCACTGGAGACTATGCTACAAGCACTTGCAGACCAGTTTGAGAGAGAGTGGGACAGATATTTGCCACATTTGCTGTTTGCATACAGAGAGGTACCCTAGGAATCCACAGTTTTTCACCCTTTGCTTGACTGTATGGGCATAGGGTGAGGGGGCCCTTACATTTAATTTGTGATGAGTGGGAGGGTGAGTGTGAATCTCACAAGGAATCTGTTATGGTACATGTCCTAAACCTCAGGACAAGGCTTAGAGAGCTCATGGGCTTGACCCAAGAGAACCTGGCAGGATCCCCACAGCAGAAAAAGGTGTGGTATGACAGGGATGCTTGAGACCAGGAGTATGCTGTGGGATAGCAGGTGATGGTGCTTATTCCTGTCAGACACAATAAGCTGCAGGCAACTTGGGAGGGATGCTTCAAAGTGATAAGGAAGGTCAGTATTGTTAATTACATGGCAAACCTGCTAGGTAGGAGGGGGCAGGGGCAAAATTTGTACTATGTTGACATAATGAAGCCTCAGCATGTCAGGGAGGACCTGGGCAGACTGCAAAGGGCAGGGTTGACCATTAAGCTCAGTAAATGTCAGATGGATATGGAAGAGGTCTCCTTCTTGGGATATATTGTGGTGAGTGGTAAGATTAGGTCAGACCTTGCTAAGGTGGAAGCTATTCAGGCTTAGCCTGCCCCTGTTACCAAAAAGAAAGTGAGGGCATTCTTGAGGACAGCGGTGTACTATAGAAAGTGTTCCCAATTATAGTACAATAGCTGCTCCCCTTACAGACCTGACAAGGAAAAACAGACCAGATTAGTTAGCATGGACCCCAGCCTGTGAATAGGCATTCTAAAAGCTTAAAGGGGCTTTGGGAGGGCCCCCTGTATTAGCCAGTCCAGATTGCAGAAATGCCAATGCAGATATATTCTCAGGACAGGATAAAGATTAATGTGTTCACAGACAAGCCCTTTTTTTTTAAGCAACATTTTCGAGAGTTACTTGAAAAACTAGCCTGAGTCATCAAAGAGAGGGAGAGATGTGGCAATGTGAGGTATTGCCAGCTATAGAAGTAAGGCAGTGCATGTATGGCATATGCCAGCATGGCTGGCTGAAGTTTTGTAAATAATCTTCTGCCATTTGAATGTTACATTGATTTGTACAGAGGCTTGTATAAAACATGTATTTGTAAAAGTTGCTTATGTTAAAAATGCTGCAACAGAATCTTAATAGAGTTCTGAATGTGAACTATGCCAGAGTCAGGTGACTAGATGTGATGTCATTCCATAACCAACTGAAGGATGGAACACTAGCAGCAGCAGTTCACTTGTTTTTGTTTTTCTTTGGAATCTGATAAATAAAAGATCTATGTCAGTTATCACAGTAATAGCTGTTCAGTAGTTGTTAGTTGTGCAGTTCAGTGTGTGGAGTATCTCATCTTACCTTGTGGAAGTGAGCATCTCAGCAGTACATCTTGCCTTGAGATATTAAGTGAGTTAACTAAGGAGAGTTTCTCTTTAGTTTAGTTAAGAAAAGTACCTTGAGATTGGTTTAGTATTTTTTTCTGCATGTGAGATTCTATCTGTGTTATTTTATATTTACTGTGACTGAAAACTCTGATGTTTATTGTAACTAAATATTAAGTATTTTCCTGTATTCTATTTTTATTATCCATTATTAAATATTATACCTTTTCATTGTGGCTGGTCTTTTAGTGAATATTTTTAGTATCTTGAAAGTACCTTATTTCAGTGTCATTGCGGCCACTCCAAAAAGCCTTACTGCCTTTGTCACGCTGTTCGATTTTTATCAGTATTAATTTTAAACAGAATGATTGGTTACCCCTTTGTAAGAGCCTTACAGTATTTGGCCGGTAGCAGCAATCTACCCTGGACACAGCTGGTGAATCTGTGTCAGCCTCTCCCAGGTGTGTATGTGTGTGTGCAGGTGAAAAATCAGATAGTCAAGTATGTGCACCAGATACTTGGAACTGGGACACAGTGCTTCAAGGTGGGTCTTGTTTGGGGTTGGGAGAGATAGAGAGTCCACTCCCAGTGGGGTGTGTTTCCTGTGTGTTCTTGGGGGAAATTCTGTTGGATGCAGAGAGATGCATTTAAAATACTGTATAAATCTATCATTCCATTCCTGTGTTTTTAGTGACTACCTTTCACCAGTGTCAGTTGTGAGTATTGTGGCTCCTTGATTACTGCCCCGGGATAAAGAGAGGCCATCACACTCTTCATATTCAAAGAGTGTAGCTAAACTATAGAATCCACATCTCATTATCACTGAAATCCATTCAGAATGTGAACTTATTTAAAACACAACTAAAACTATGCCTATCAATGGATCTGTTCCTTTGTATGGTCAAGATAAAAGTCACTGTTTTCTTCAGTTTCCATATTGGCAAAACATGTATCTTTATGCAGAATCTTATGCCCCATAACCAGCATTCATGAATACCTGGATAATTTTACTACAGCCTCCCCAGCCATACACATATCTTTGTGACAAAGCTTACCCCCTCTTCTATACTTCTATTATAAGCTTTATGGCAGCCATATATATAATTATTTATTAACCTCCTTTATTCCCCACCTCTTAACTACAATAACATTTTCTGCCCTAGCAAGTTCCTTCCTGCATCACCACATTTTTGAATTTCTACGCACTAATCACAAGTTATTTTAACTATAAAATCAACTTGGCTGGAGGCGTTTGATAAGACAGTAGTTGTTGGGCTTGATTTTGTAGGGTGGTCAATCTCGTGTGTAGTAACCTTGATATCTGGGAAACAGTATCCAGATGAGTGCCTATGAGCTGCAGGGTTTGTGTGGAGGAGGGCTGTGACTTGTTGCAATTGACACAGATGGCCCCTTAAGGATATCAAGTGTTTCATCTACATGGCTTCTGAATGCCACAACATTTTATTTTTTAAGTCTTTATGTATACATTAAGGCCAATAAAACAAACCTCACTAGCTGTGGACATGCATGTTTCAGCTTTCTTATTGTACTCAGCACACCCATAGCTCCTTGTGGCATCCAGAACTTTTTTGGGTCTCGCTTCTTAAACTAAACAACTTACCAGCTAATAACAGGCCGTATTAGAAAATGCAAGGAATTTTTAATTATTAGTAAAATAATTATTAATTAACAAAATAACATTAAAAGTATTAATCTAGGATGTGCTACATTAGAGAAATTAATTACGATTATTTACATTTTCGTATTTCTATTCATATTTTCATAGCTGAGAGACTTACATATTATTAAGGAATGTGGTTTGATATGCCATAGTGGGAGATAGGGAAATTGGGTCTATATTACAAGATCGAAACTTTAGTTAATCGAATAACTAAACATCAATTTTGTAATATTGAAACCTAACAATGTCGAATTTAACCCTGGGAAACACTTCCCTTGGTCGCATTAAAAAAAAATAAGTGAAACAAAAAAAAGCCAACGAACCAAGAAATTGTAAACGCTGACACGGTTTACTATCAAAGTATACCCAAAATTTATTGGTACAAGTTGTTTAAAGTGCTTTTCATTTGCCCAACTGGCAAACTTCATCAGAAACAAATTATGAACATTCAAATTCTCGTTTTATATTACCAGGTGGTCCTAAGTAAGCAATTACGATACATTGCTGCATTCGTCTTAACTTCTTAAAGAGACCACACTTTTATATGGTAGATACTCGTTCTAGGATGTCAAATACAGTTAATAAGTGTTAAAATTTTGGACTCCAATCTATCATATAAACATCAATACTTTATACTAACATTTCTCAACATTTAAAATAACTACTAATCGTGTAAAGAACACTATTTAAAACCAACTAATATTTACAATAAATCTCATGTTAAAGGTACAACTACACAGTTGATGCACTCCATCTCTGTAAACTTCTCATTAAGCATTACAGTATAAGGGTCGACAACCTGTCCAACACAGTAATGGAAGTAGATAACAGTATTAAATCAGATTTTGAGTTTTTCAGATATAAATTTGAGTATAGCTGTGTGTTTACTAGCATTGACCAACACATGTTGAAACTAAAGACTAATAAAATCAAGAAATTAGAACGTGACTGCAAAGCTTATCACCTTGATTCAGCTTATCCTTACCCTTCTTCAGCTCAGGTTTGGAAACAAGGTACTGTGTTAAATGGAGAAAATAAAGTGAATACTCGTACTATTCCCAATTACAATAGTATTGGCCAAGAGTTGAACTCAGCATTACACCTTAGTGGGGATGACTCTTTGAATAACTCCTCAAACATCATTAACAATAACAGTGCCTATAGTGATAATACTAATTTGCTTAACCAAACTGAGATTCAGAGGAGTGAGAGATTATGAAATGGCCCTCAGGGCCAAAGTAATCATGCTCAATTTCAGCAGCACCAAAATTTTTGGCAAGGCAACAATACGGACGCCAGGCCCAAGCAGCAGAAAAACTTTCAAATGAACAAAAACAAGCAGAAATCCAACAAACACAAGACTTAATTATGTTGGATTATCAACATCAGACTGATGTTTTCTATCCAGTCATATCTTATGGTTTATAAACTGTTGTCTTGGAGGCACCTATGACTATTCATGATGAAGTCCAACAAAATGTTGGTAGTTATCTAGCCACAGTCAATTCCTGTGGTCATGATGGTCCAGTTATTGTCACAAACAAAACGGGATTTTAAATTTTATAATTTTTCTTCTGTATTGCTTGGTTCCGATATTGTTGATTTTCTATCAAAAGGGTATACTTATGTACCTTCTAAACCTCTGAACTTGGTAAAAACAATCCTTGATATTAAAAATTTCACAAGGAAGTTAAATTTTAATTTAATTATGGGTGATGTCACTAATATTGTCAATTTTGACAAATTTCATATACCTAGCACATTTAATCCTCCATTGCACCCAGTGTTACAAACATTTGAACAACTTTGTGAATTAGATCTTAGGTATGCTAATAAAAATGGTTTAAAATACAAGGTTCCCCACAATACAAGTAGGGAAGAACAAGACTACTTGCAATTTATAAGGTCACAAGACATTCGTCTATGTAAACCTGATAAAGGTGGAGGTATAGTCGTGTTTGATAACATTGACTATCAGGAACGTATGGAGGCTTTATTGAATAGTAGTGCTTATGTTTTAAGTTCACATTCAGAGGTAAATAGAGCTTACAGTTTGATCAAAAGCTGTATTGAAGATATGTACATAGAAGGTAGATTAGAATAGAAAATCTACAATTATATGTCAATAACATATCCTAGGTATCCCTATTTATTTGGTATTCCTAAGATACACAAGAATATGGAGAATCCACCTATGAGACCATTAGCTGATGGTCGTGGTTCATCAACTTATTCTTGTGCTAAGGTAATAGATGTTATACTTCAGAAATATTTACTGTTTGAGGATCAAATCTGTAAGGACTCATGGTCTTTTTTGAAGAAAATTAATACTGTACAATTTAATGAAGAGTACAATTTTCTCACAATAGATGTGAGACTTATACACTTGTATTCCCCATGACTTAGCTATTGAATGGGTAGAATTAATGTTGAAGAAAAACAGAGCTCCATCAGTGGAAATCTCTTTGGTCACTGAATTAATTGATCTGGTGTTATCCAATAACTTTTTAATGTTTCGGGACGACTTCTATTTACAAAAAGTAGGGGTCGCGATGGGTTTCCCTTGTGGAGCTAGTATAGCGACTTTAGTTATGGCCCACTGGGAATCAGAATTTGTATTTAAGAACAACACATTTTGTGACTCTATGATTTATTACACACGTTATTTGGATGACATTTTCATCTTTTTAAAAGGTGATGAGGTAGTTAGCAAGAATGTGTTGAATTATTTCAATCAGACAACACAATTGTTACAATTTACTTCAACATCTAACACAGAAGCAATAGCATATTTGGATATTTGGTTAGCTAAAAACCATAACACGGGTCATTTTGTGGCAAAGATACATAGGAAGAGTACATATTCAAACACATTCCTACATTTTTCTAGTTGTCACCTGTTGCACCAAAAACGATCAGTTATTAAAGGCCAATTAGTGAGAGCCTCACGAATGGTCAGCCAAGATGAAGACTTTATAGAAGAATGTCAATTATTGAGAAATATGTTTGTCCAACGTGGTTATCCTGAAATTCTCGTAGACAGTTTAATTAACGAACTTAGAACGAAGAGATTTAACCACATTTATACACCAATTTTAGGTGACGATTGTTTAACATTAGAATCTGTTAATACCATTAACACAGAGACTATTGACAATGGTCTTAATAAAGACTGTGTGGCCAACAATGATTTTGGGTTAAGTTTTATTACCACATACACCACAAATAGTCATTTTTGTATTGAAATACTTTGGAAAAACTGGGAATTGTTTAAAGCTAACTCAGACCTCTATAATAAAATAAGTGATTCCCCCAGAGTAATTTTGGGAAAGGTAAGAACTTAAAAACCCTTTTGGAACAACAATGTTCTAACAAAGCTTGTAGCTTCAGGATGAACAAGTACCAAAATTGTAATTATTGTAAGTTTATTGATGTAACTAATAATTTTATTATTAATGGTATACAGTATAAACTCAAAGCAAAGTTTAACTGTAATTCCAGGTTTGTTGTGTACTTGGCCAGGTGCCAATTCTGCCCTGCATTTTACATTGGTAAAATGGAGTGCAGGCTTCTTTAAAGAATATATGAACACCAATATGCCATTAACAAGGGCAGACTTGAAAATGCCCTGGCCAAGCACACTTCTATGAATAATGAACACAAATTTAGGTTTTTGGCCATTGACCATGTTATACAGGACCTTAGGGGTGGTTCTACACTTTTACAATTAGAAGAACTTGAACTATTCTGGCAGGTCAGGCTAAATGCCTATAACTTTCCGGGTCTGAATGAAACTTGTTCCATTTCTAGTATTTTAAAATTAAGAAGTTTACAGAGATGAAGTGCATCAACTGTGCAGTCATACCTTTAACATGAGATTTATTGTAAATGTTAGTTGGTTTTAAATAGTGTTCTGTACATGATTAGTAGTTATTTTAAATGTTGAGAAATTTTAGTATAAAGTATTGATGTTTATATGATAGATTGGAGTGCAAAATTTTAACACTGCTTAACTGTATTTGACATCCTAGCACGAGTATCTACCATATAATAGTGTAGTCTCTTTAAGAAGTTAAGACAAATGCAACAATGTATCGTAATTGGTTACTTAGGACCACCTGGTAGTATAAAACAAGAATTTGAATGTTCATAATTTGTTTCTGATGAAGTTTGCCAGTTGGGCAAATGAAAAGCGCTTTAAACGTCTTGTACCAATAAATTTTAGGTATACTTTGATAGTAAGCCGTGTCAGCATTTACAATTTCTTAAAAAAAAATAACTTTAAATCCTAATTCAAGTAGGGAGCTTCACCCCCCCCCCCCAACTAAATATACCAACTCCGAGATCACTCGAAATTGGAGAAAAGAGCATAATCCACATTACGGCCAAGGGAAGTGTTTCCCTCGGTTAAATGGCCGTTCAACATTATTAGGTTTCGATATTACAAGATCAATCTTTAGTTATTCGATTAAAGTTTCGATCTTGTAATATAGACACGGGAAATTCATTGCCAATGTACAGTTATATGACATCACACCTGATATATGACTAATTGTTTGTTAGTAATTATAAAAATAAACAATATTTTCATATGTATTTAATATTTCAGAAACCATGTAACTTTCAAACTGTTGCATGACATCAGGTGAAACCTTTAGATGTTGGTTTAAGGAAACTATCTGATATTTGCACTGTAAGTTGCACATCTTGGGAAATCTTAATTATTATTTACGTTGCTAATTATTAAGCATATGTTTCATATATATGTGAATATCTCAATAAACCTGCACTATTAGAAGAATTTGTTGTCATGTGAAAGCTTGTGTCTGGTTAAAAAGATATTCTACTAATATATGTCTAGGTCATACAGTTTCCAAGACATTAACTTTTGTTTGTGAAAGTTTAACAAATAATATAACTTGGGGTTTAGATACATTATAATAAATATAGTATTTATGGAAAGACTATGAATACACTGACTATTATTACTGTAAAGAATACTTCTTAGTGATAGCATTGCTATTTGTACAGTTTTAATAGTTTTTAGTATGCTCCACAATATTTTTAATTTTATTTTTAAGAAAATGGTCAGGAATGCAAGCTGTGTGTAGGCTGCTAGAGGTATGACATTCCACACAACATAGGTGTCAATGGGTTAACACTCATAAAAAATAACATCAATCATCACGTAGGACAAGACCTTGTGCTACAAATTGTACCGATACATTTAATAACATTTGTAACATTACTCACTGAATCAAAGAGAATTTGTAAATTAAAAAATACCTTCCCCTTAGCCCAATTTGTTCACCACTGTGATTTAACAGCAAGCTGACTGAGAATGTAGAAGTAATCAGTAACCTGATTACTTCATCACAGAAGAAACACAAATCTTACAGTGGTAGCTCCTGAAACACAGTTAGTCAGACTGTGTGAATGTCTGATGAGGAAATGACCTTGCACTTCAACTGTGTTCACAAGCTGAGTCTACAAATTAAAGAAAAATAAATACAGCAGCAAACGTTCTACCGCCAAAAGCAGTACTGCGGTAGAACTTTTGCTACTGTTTTTTTTTGTTTTCTTTCTATTGTACCATGTAGTAGCTAGATATTGTATTGGTCCCACCAGTTTTTTGGATTTCACAACTAGCCATTCATGTTCTTCAAGAAAGGGGAATAGCAAAGCACTATAAAAAAGTATGTGCCTAATTGGCCCATTAATTTCAACAAGAGTTAAAGAAAAGAAAAAAGAACAGATTGCTGCCGTAGAGAGCTGCATGTGTGCTTACCCACAGCCCCTACTTTCATTTACCAGATCTAAATGGAGCCACTTTAGCCTCCCCGGGGCTCTGAGATTTCTGCCCACAGGAGGTACATGTGTGCTTAACAGTAAACTGAGTAACCCACTGCTCATGCACATAACTTCTCAATTTCTTGGTACAAGAAATAATGGTGGGGCAAAGACTCAAAAACAGGGAAAGAGTTTAAATATTACTCTTACAAACTTAGCAAGTTGATAGAATAACAGGATTTGTTTTAACTTTCATTTTCTGAAGGATATGAAGTCTGAAACAAATGTATGTCATTGTTTAGTGACTTCAATCTTCAGTGATTTGCCAGAAAACCACAAATTTTATGAGGAACAGACCAAAAATATGAGGCAAAACAATGGACAGTTGAGAGGTATGCTCATGCAGCAGACATCTATCTGGGTCCACATGCTGCTTACAATAAGCCTTTAGGCTAACTCCCCTCACACAGTATGGCAAGCCAACAACAGATGATTGATGGTGTTGTGTATCTTTGCTTGCCATCTACATTCTCAGCATTAATTTTTTGTTTTAATCCTATTCGGTGAAATGGGTGCAATGACTAGACAACAGGGCTAACCCTGCGAAATGACCTGATCCTCGCAGTTGAAAAGTTCGATTGTATTTAGCTTCACTTCTGAGTTAATGACAAAGAACAGAAAAAAAAGCGGTACAACATTTGCTTTATACTGTTGTTTTTTTTTCTGGTTCTTTTAAAGTTCAAGTCATTAATGCAGAAGTGTGGCTAAACACAGTTGAACACAACTGCGAGGATCAAGTCATTTCACAGGGTTAGCCTTGTTGTCTAGTCATTAAAACAGTTTCACTGAATGGGATAGTTGAAATGCAATACAATGGGAAAGTTTTAGTTCCCCTAGACCCCATGGTAAATCTGGCACTGGAAATACAAGTAAATAGTTCAGCTACTACTCCACTGTAACCTATACATCACAAATATATATATGGCATGCTTTTGTGAATTCTCTGTACTTCCAAAGCAGATGAAATTAGTCTGATATTCTGCTAGATCTTCAGACAGTTAATTACAAATCATCTATGATGCACCCAGACAAAATTCATTGTGCTTGGTGCAAATGATGACTGGCTTTGAATTTTAAGTGATGTATATTATTGTTCTGCAGCAAATGTTAGCCAGAGTCCTGTGGAGAAGGGGATGAATGCTTAACCATACACAGTAGCAAATTATACATTTTTATGGCAAAAGATGTCATTTGTGTGTTTAATTTTTGTTGATGAGGAATCCGCTGTCAAGCGGTTAAAAGGCACAAATGACAAACTCTTGCAACAAGT
Organism: Protopterus annectens; assembly: GCF_019279795.1. Lineage (NCBI taxonomy): Eukaryota > Metazoa > Chordata > Ceratodontiformes > Protopteridae > Protopterus > Protopterus annectens. The sequence continues at coordinate 530,710,462 of NC_056727.1, read as the reverse complement.
GAAATAAATTAAAAATATAGTCAAAGCATCTAATGCCATACCAATTGCTCCTTTGTATGCAGCCATTTCAAATGACCATGCTGAATGCTGCAATTTAGGGGGTCTTCTGGAGAAGATAATCAGCTTCTCTTTTTCCCGCATCATAGAAATGACCAGGTTCCCCAACCAACCCAACAGTCTGTTATCCCACATCAAAGTGCATCTATACATGTTACTCCTTCTGCACCTGCACTCTCAACAACACTTACGCTACATTTAAAACTTTTCCTAAAAGTCAGGCAAGACCCACAAAAGTTTAAGGATGAATTAAGGATCGTTATTCAAATATATGAATTTAGTCTGGCAGATTTAAGGCAGTTGTTAAAACCCGTAGTCCTACCTGATATATATGACAAATTAAAAGATAAATCTAGCTTGGCTCCAGCAGAGGACCCAAACTACTTAATTAATGAAGGGAAAAGGGCATTAACAAAAGTCAGAGAGACACTCTTACAAGAATTTCTAACAGTCTGTTCTGTTAAACCAAAGTGGGATAAAATTGATGCATGTAAACAAAGCAAGGGAGAAACACCAGCTGATTACTTTAGCAGACTTAGGGAAGTCCTTTTGCCATACTCTAGTATTGCAGACCCATTGGCAAATGCTAGAGCAGCTTTTAATTCTACATTTGTACTTGGACTTTTACCTAATGTTCAGGCATTAGTAAAGCAAAATCAGGTCACTTGGCAGGAGGAACAAATATGCAAGTTAATAAAATTCGCAGAGCACTACACGGATCAAGCAGATAAAAAGAGAAGAGATGCAGAAGTAGGCAAGGTAGGCAGAATCGAGGAAGAATGACAAATGTTCAACAAAATTAAGCTGGGAGGGGGGCTTGTCACATCTGTGGACAAATGGGACATTGGAAAGGAGAGTGCCCAAATCTGCAACAGCAAGTGCAGCAGTGGCAAAATTAAAATCCTTCCAATGTTTCTCTACCACCCCCACTACCAGAGTGGCAGTAAATGTAAGGAGAAATGTACTGAAAATGCTCAGAGGAAAAGGATGAATTAAACATAAGAGCATTAATACAAGTAAATCAGGTAGGACCTTTTGTTAAGTTGAACGTAGGACAAAACAATGTTCTATTTCTGATTTTTACTGGTGTGACTTGATCTGTATTGAAAATAAATGACCAAAATAAAATCCCAGTATCACCTGAAAAAGTGTCAGCGGGGGGTGTTACTAATGCTCATACTGTTTTTCCTGTATCTAAACTTATTCCAGTTTCTTTAAGGCATCTTGAAAATTAGCATCTGTTTAAGTACTTCATCTCCAGCAAATTTAATGGGCAGGTATCTGCTTTGTAAATTAGATTGTACTCTTTTTGCAATGCAGATCATGTTTATTTAGATGCATCAGCCAAATCCAAAGTGATTGCTGTGCTTTGTGTTATGGGCTACTATAGCAGTTTCCTGACATTTTATGGGCAAAACATTCTGAGGTAGGTCTGTTAAAATCTGTTATACCTGTGAAAATATGTGTAGATTCTATGAAGTTACTGCCTCTTCTCATTGCACAGTATCCTTTAAAACCTGCGGCAAAACAGGAAATCAAGCCTGTAACTGAATCTCTGCTTCAGCAGGTAATCATAGCAAAAACATGCAGCTGCTGTAATACTCCCATTCTCCCAGTTAAAAAGGCAGGCAAAGATACATATAGGTTTGTGCAGGACTTAAAGAGCAGTAAATCAGGTTGCCATTCTTTCATACCCTGTACTGTCAAAATCCAGCAACTATATTAAGTTGCAAACCACAGTGGGCTACTTACTTTTCTGTAGTAAATTTATGTTCAGCTTCCTTTTCTATCCCTATTCATCCAAATAGTCAGTATTTGCCTTTACATATCAGGGAATTCAATATATGTGGCTACAACTGCCACATGGGTTTCTTTTCACAAATTGTTGCATAAATATTGCACCACCTGTGAAAACTAAGTTTTCAGCTTCACCCCCACCTTGGGGGTCCTTTGTAAATATTCAGGTTAATTTTATTCAAATGAGGAAATGTGCTATGTTTTCCTATATATTAGTTATTGTGTATGTTTCTTCCTCATGGCTGGAAGCTTATCCATGTGCTACGTGTGATCATGATACAACAGTAAAGAAATTGTTAAAGGAATTTATTCCTAGACTTGGCGTACCTCATAGTATTAATTCAGACAGAGGTACCCACTTTACTGCTAAAATGATAAAAAACAAGTGTGTTCAATGTTTAAAATTTCTTTACAGTTACACTGCCCTCACCATCTGCAGTCATCTGGTCTTGTTGAAATGTCTAACCACACTCTTAAAGTCAGCATTAGCAAAGCTTGATGTGAGACAGAACTGAAATAGCCAGATGCTTTGCCTCTGGCTTTAATGAGTATGTGAGGAAAGTACAGTTGTGTAAAATCTTACCATAACAGTAGATGTCCTTCTCTTCACTGTTACAGTATTCTTTACAATAGGGAACTCTGCTAAGGGCAGTCCAACATCTGGCCAGTATACCAAAGCCTTTTGGTTGTAAAAGGTACGGCAGAAGTCACACGTATGCTCCCCGCACATGGCATATCGCATAAAGGTGACATCTGGGCGTACCATCCTCAGAACTGAAAAGCCCCATTAGGAATGACAGTTCAAGTAAATAAGGAGGTAACAAGCACATCCAGAAAGAAACAGGACAAGGGGGAGGAGGGAGGCAGTGAATACTGCAACAGTAAAGAGAAGGACATCTACTATTATGGTACGATTTTAAACAACCGTACTGTGTCCTTCCATATCACTGTTGCAGTAGTCTTTACAATAGGGAGAGTACAAAAGCTCAGGAAGAAGATTGGGAGGAGGAAGGGCCATCAGAGCCTTCTAGGAAGCCATGGAGAATGGCCCTGGTAAAGCCAGCTTTGGTCCTAGAAATCACATCCAACTTATAGCGCTTAGTAAAGGTATGCACAGAAGTCCAGATTGCTGCTTCAAGAATAGAATTAGTATCCCAACACTTGAAAAAAGCACCAGCAGAAGCTACAGCCCTAGTGGAATGAGCTTTACCACAGGAAGGAAGGCCCTTCCCATGAAAAGAATAGCAAGAAGAAATGGTTTGTTTGGAAGAAAGGAAACAAAAAGTTGTTCAGATTTACAAAAAGCTTTAGTCTTATTCAAATAATACCCAAGTTGTCTAGGCAAATCCAAGGTGTGCAAAGCCTTCTCACTAGCAGACTGTGGAGAAGGGAAAAAGTGGGAAAATGAAAAGACTAAGATTAAGAGAAAACCCATTAACCATCTTGGGCATAAAAGAAGGATTAGTACGACGGTACACCCTGTCCTTATGACAAACTAAAAAAGAAGGAACAGCCATAAGGGCTTGCAACTCAGACACCCATCTGGCAGAAGTAGGGGCCAAAAGAACAGTCCTCCAAGAACAATGCTGTAAGGAAGCTGGAGTAGCAGGCTCAGAAAGAGCCCAAGTCAATTTTTCTAAAAGAAAATTTAAGGTCTGAGAAAAGAGGGACAGGTTTCCTGGGATGTAATGTGAAAGACACAATTAAGAAATTGTTTGGCCTCAAATCTAGCTGCTAAAAGGGAAGTCAAAGACAGACAAGCAGAGTTAGCTGACAGTTGGGCCTTAACAGAAGAGTTTGTCAACCCAGCATCAAGCAATTCACACAAATAAGAGAGAACCAAAAGAGCATCCACAGTAAGTGGATCCAGGCTACAAGAAAGACACAAAACAGAAAACCTCTTCCATTTGGATAAGTAAGATTTACAAGTAGTGGGTTTCCTGGCCTCCTGCAGGACCCAAAGCATATCCTCAGAAAAAAGGTGTTTGTAGGGGATCAAAACCCGATCACCTACAATGTTAGTTAGAGTGGACAGGTGGGGATGGATGAGAGAGCCCTTGTCTTGTGTGAGTAGGTCCACCCTGTGAGGTAACTTGTGATTACTGCCCTTGGTAAGATACAGAACAGGGAGCCAATGCTGTCTGAGCCAAAAAGGAGTCACCAGCAAGATTTTGAAAGCAGTCTGCTTTATCTTGAACAGGACTTTTGGAATGAGAGGAAGGGGAGGAAAGGCATAAAGAAACATAATCTTCCAAGAAAAAGAGAGGGCATCTACTTTCCAAGCCAGTGGGCATGCGACTGTGGCAGAAAATAGAGGAAGTCATCTGTTCAGAGGGGAGGCAAATAGATCTACTTGAGGAGTACCCCATTGGTGGACAACATCCATAAACACATCCCTGTGAAGCATCCACTTGTGGGATAGTGCTATGGATCTGTTTAGAGAATCTGCCACTATGTTCTGATCTGAGGGAATGTAAAATACCTGAAGGGTCACTTGATACTGGATAGCCAGCTCCCAAACCTGAGCAGCTAACCTGCATAGGAGATCAGACCTTTCCCCCCTTGCTTACTGAAATACCACACCACTGTGGTATTGTCTGTGAGAATCTTGAGGCGCCCTGGATGAAAGGAAAATGAAAAGCCTGAACAGCCAGCAGAAGAGCTCTCATCTCTTTGACATTGATGTGGTCTTTCTTTTGTCAAAGGGACCAAAGGCACTGTACCTTCAGATGGCCAAAGGAGCCCCCCCATCCCACATCCAAGGCATCTGTGAAAAGTTCCTGGGAGGGGACTGGAGGTTGAAAAGGAAAACCTGGGATTAGGGACAATTGATGAATCCATCACTGACGTTCCAGCTTGAGAAATGGAAAAAGAGGAACTAGAAAATCTAAAGGATGAGAATGTTGAATCCAAACTGACTTTTAAAACCAATGAAGCTTTCTCATGTGGAGCTTGGTAAGCTGGTGCAAAGAAATGGTGGAAGCCATGTAACCTAGAGCCCTCAGAAATCCTCTGTTTGTGACTGAAGCCAGAGGAAGAAGGGACTGAAAACAATGAGTTAAGGCCTTGGGAGGAGGCAGAGTTGCCAGCAGTAGAACAGTCTGGATTCAGCAAACCAGAAAAACATGATCCTGAGAAGGAGTCAAGAATGACGTCTGGAAATTTACTGTAAACTCCAGGCTTTGCAAGAAACAAATGGTAAAGTGTAGATGCTGAAGTAAGATCTCTTGAGAGGAGGTTTGAATAATTAGGTCAGGTCATCCAGGTAGGGAAAGACCTGTATCATCCTCAGCCTACAAAAAGCAATCATAAGAGCGAGACATTTGGTGAAGACCCTTGGGCATTACAGAGGCCAAAGGGCAAAGCAGGGAACTGAAAATGCCAGGAAACAGAGAACTGTAAAAACTTCCTGAAAAGGGGATGAGTAGGAATGTGTACATAAGCATCCTTTCGATCCAGGTAAACTAGAAAAGCCTGAGGAAGCAGTAGAGGAAATAATGTTTGAAGGGATAGCATCCAAAAGGAAGGGACATTCAAAAAGGTGCTTAGCCGAGAAAGATCCAGAATGGGTCTTCAGGTATCTTCTTTGCTGGGGACCAAGAACATTCTAGAGTAAAACTCCTTCTCCCTCTGAGGAGTTGGAACTTCTTGAATTGTTCCCTGAGCAACAGGTCCTGAAGCACCTCTTGGAAAAATGGCAGTTGTTCATGATGAGGCTGAGGAATGCTCAAAAATGTTGGGGGGGGGGGTTCCAAACCATGTAATAACCCTAATTATGGAAAGAACCCGTAAGTCTTGGGCGACCTTTACCCAAACAGGAAGAGAAAGGGAAAGATGCAGAGAAAGAGGAATGTGACTGAGAAGAATGGGATAGTCAGGCAGCACCTGGTTTGTCAGGAAAAGAAGGCTTCTGAGTAGGAGAAGTTTGGGTAGCCTTAGCAGAGGGAACCCTTCTACCATCCTTTTTACCTTTGGGGGAGGATGAGACTCTGTCTGTGAATAAAGGCAGGCTTACTAGGATAATTCCTCTGAGACTTGGTCACATGGTAAACAAAAATATGTTTCAACTCTTGAAAGGCCTTGCTCTTTTCTTGCGGTGACTTAAATGCCACAGCAGCAGCACCAAACAACTGCTTATTATTCAGAGGAGCATCCATTAGTTTAGCCTTGATATCATCAGGCAAAAGTTGAAGTCTGAGCCAGGAATAACTCCTCAAAACAGATCAAAAGCAGCAGCCCTAGATGAAGCATCAGGTGCATTATAGTTGCATTTAATAGAATGGCGAGTTACTTGGGAGGACATCACAAGCAATGCAAGAGCAGAGGCCTTCCCCTTAGAATTAGGGAGATCAGAAATAGCCTGACAGACTTGACAAAGAGGAGCCAAAATGCACCTAGTCATATCTGTCTGATAGTTAACAGCTCTAAAGGCTAGGGTAGCAGAAGTATACACCATCCTACACACACTCTCTCTCCTTGGTTCTGCAATCCTTATCAGATGGCAACAATTTAGTGGAACCCAACAATATGGAAGGCTTATCTGAAGCCACTTACATCACAGAAGGGTCAGCAATGGGACACTTATAAAGAAACTTGCACTCCTCAGGCACTATAAACCTATCAAGTTTTCTTTTGGGAGTAGGGTTTGGGAGTCAGGAGCCTGAGAAGCAGTGGAAAAGGCATCCAAAAATCACAGCAAAACACCAGAACACACAGCCATGGGCTAAAAATATTTAATTGGAAGCAAGGTTGCAAGAACAGGAGGAACAGCAGAAGGCCTAGGAGACTCCATTTGTAGAAGTTCATAGTACCTGTTCTGCACCTCAGACACCTGAGCACAGTCCCATTTGAAAAATTCCATCATTCTAGAAACAGTACAACTGAAAGAAATCTCCTCAAAAGGAGATTGAGGACTGATAAAACTATTCTTCCTCAGAAACATAATCAAGTGGCAAAGGAATCTGTGAGGAATAAGTCAGGAATTCTTCATCAGAATCAGCATCCTACTCTTCAGAATAATACTGCTCCCTGGATCTCTTAAGAGGGGTAGAAGGCTAGGGGGGAGCAGGAGCAGAAACACCATGTGGAGGCTTGAAAGTCATAAGTGCATTAAACAGGCCTTGAGTGAAATTTTGCCTTTCACTCTGAGGATGTTTTGGAGCAGGTGAAATAGGTTTCGTTTTTGTTCTTTCTGAGTGGAATATCTGCTTTTAAAAAGTTTGGCGGCTCTGACTCCTGATAGCACTAAATAATGTCAGAACCTCTTCCCTTGCTAAAATTTGTGGAACAACCCTAGGCCCTTCAGTAATAACCAGTCATTGTTCCCCCTGTATATCCAAGGTGGATGTCTGCAGCTTTGGGTTCAAGTCGGACTCCGAAGTAGTCGTGGTATAGGAATCTGAGAAAGAAACCAGACAATTCACCAGGCTTTCACCAGCCTCAAGATAGGCATCTGGTTTAGGTGCTACAGCCAAAGAATCAGACCGGACTTTCTTGGCCTTTTTCTCATAGACTGCTGGCCCTCTGGCTGGGAAGATCCTTCCATCGTTTCCTTAGCCACAATTTAAGTCATTGATTTTCAAGGTAAATCACAAGGGAAGAAAGCTGACTCTGCAACATCTTAGGGACAAAGGACTGACAAATCTGCCAAGACACATGGTCATGGGACATGCCTAAACAGAACAGACACTGCTCATGATGATCTTAATGGGGAATCTGTCTTCCACAGTGGTGTCTCCCCTTTCTGGATGACATGAAATCCAACAACCAGAAACAAGGCAAATGTAAGATGAAGAGTATTTATCTGAAAGCAGCAGAAGCCAGCAGATGAATGAGCATTAAGACTGACCATCGAAGATGACGTTTGGACTGGTGGCGAAGAAGTTCTGAGGATAGTATGTCAGGACATCATTTTTATGCCCTACACTGTGAGCAGGGAGCATGTGTGTGATGTACGGCATACAATTTACAACCAAAAGGCTTTGGCATACTGGCCAGATGTTGGGCTGCCGTTGGCAGGGGTTCCCTATTGTAAAGAATACTGCCACGGTGATATGGAAGGACTTCTGTAAATGCCACTTGGAAATTAAGCCCGCATGAAATTCTTATGGGTGTCCCATGAGAATGCCATCTTCCCCACCAGTGAGAAACTGTGAACTGGTATTTACTGATGAAGCTTTGCTGAACTATTGTTCAAAACTTGTTTCTATCTTGCAGATTTTCCATAAACATAGCATGGAGAACCTCCTGCCACCTGTGTCAGCTCCTAGTCATGATTTATGACCAGGTGATTGGGTCTATGTAAAGTTATTCCAATGCAAATCTGCTTTGGAACCACAGTGGAAAGGACCTCATCTCATTCTCCTAAGTACTCATACCACAGTAAAGGGTGCCAGAATACTGAATTGGGTTCATGCTTTGCACTGCAAGAAAACCTGCTTGATATCTCCTGAGTCAACAAAAAATGGTGCCACACCTCCTCCAAGCAATATCAGAGACAACGTGTTTCTTTGAATGCTGCATCAATATGTCAATGACCTAAATGTTTCCAATTGCTGAGTATGTGGATTTGTTCCCCATGATGCCAAAGGGGCATTCCAATATTATGTGCCCCTGTGCAACAGACTGAGTTAGAAAAGAAAATTACTGTGGAAAATAAAACCTGGCATAACGTTATGGACTGGACTAAGAAAATATATTACCAATTGGCTGCACCAACAGAAGGTGATACTCGTTATGCCAGCAAAGAGACTGTGCGAGTAGGTTACACTACTTGTAATGATACCAAAAATGAGACTTTATTGATGGAGCTTGGACTAACAACATATAACTGGGGAAAATGCATGGGAATACTGGAGAAGTATTACTACTACTGTAGAGATCGTGTCTACCCCTGGTTACCCAGAAACTAGTCTGGTGGTTATGTGGAACATATGACACCAGGTATTTTTCATTCTTTCTCTATATCTGTAGGATGGTTATGAAATAACAGGGCCATACACCCTGCTGAGTAAGCAGTAGCTTTCTTTTCTCCACAGTATGGCCTACTGTGAACTATACATGGTGCATCATATGTCCTTTATATTAGATGAAATTGATAATAAGACATCAGACTACATTCACATGGTAAACAGAAAACTGACTGAAGTTTGAGCCACTGCCTCACAAAAACAAATAGCTCCTGATTATGTACTGGTCTTGAAGGGCTGACTGTAATCTGATCAGAAAATGGTGCTGCATTTTTGTTTCAGATTTTCATGATGAACAGGGAAAAGGTGCCTAATTTTATGGAACAATTGGCTATTAATATGACTAAACCAGAATCTGGTTGGACCTTGTTCAGATGGTTGATTTATGTACTTGGAAATGTTGGTACAAGCACAATGCAAAGTACAATTACCTTTATTATAATTTTCATTTTCATACCTCTTGTATTTTCTGCTATTAAGAATCTATTACTGAACTGTTTTATGAGAAAAAGTGAACATGGAATGGTTGTCATACCTGAAAAAAACATTCCAAAGCTTACATGTTTGGCACTGACATGATTCAAAATAATCAGGGACGGTGATACTTATAGCATCAGAATCAGAGGGAGGAACTATAGTGGATATACTACTTAATGTTTTCTAATGCTTATTTGAATACACTGTTACCTTAAATTACACAGCTTCATTTTTTCTGAAAAGAAAAGCTTAACTTTTGTTAGAGTTCATTAGAGCTTAGCAAGCAGAAAGAAAATATTTGTCTTAATCATGTAACCCTGAATGAAAGTTATGTACCTTGTACATAAGCCTGCTGAAAGTAAACAAATAAACCACGTCAAGACAGAAGAGTGAGAAAGCTTTAAGCCATCCTCCCATACGCATACCTTTTTATCTGTTTACTGCTTTCAGCTTTGGGAATGTGTTTGTTTCATCACATGTTGAGAAAGCTTTGAACTTTGTATGAACCAATCTATTTTTTGCAATTTTGAGATATAAATGGCTTGCATCTGTGCACACGGTTGGAACTCTGTATTTTGAGATATTCCAGTATCGTGATACTTTTTGATAACGTGTTTGCATCCAGAATCTTTGACAGTCTGTATATTGAATTGAATAGCTTCATGTCATTATCAGCTAACAAGTATTCCTTTTCAATAGTGAACTCCAGATTTTAAAGGAGAGAGATGGTAAGATCTAGAGCCTGTAACAGAGAATTGGGAGAAGATGGCTGAATCAACAGGTCATCTAATAAGGAACACTCTGAATGTTTTAGAGCCTGCAAAAGGAAATCACAGGAGCTAGGTATTTTTGTGAATACCCTTGGGCAGTAGAGAGGCGAAAAAGTAAAGCAGAGAACTGAAAATGAGAGGAAGAAACAGATAAACGTAAAAACATCCTGAAAAAAGAGGGTGAATAGGAATATGCAGGTAAGCATCCTTCAGATTCAAGGACATCAGCAAAGCCTGGGGTAGCAACAGAGGAAACATGGTTTGAACAGAAAGCATCTGTAAAAAAGGAACCTTTAGAAAGATGTTGACCCAAAATTAGAAAAAAGGCCAGCACCAAGGAAGGTTCAAAAGTAGTTTAATAAAACTGAAACTAGACCGGTTTCAGAAGCAAGGCTTTCATCAGTAGTATAGTCAGCAAAAAGCACTTAGTCATCATCTTATATAATGTTCTTTAAGGCATCTATATGACATCTCTTCCTGATAAGTCAAAAATGCAAACAAGGCAAAAGTAATTGAAAAATACAATCAAGGCAAAAGTAATTGAAAAATACATAGTTCAGTAAACAAAAAAGTTTGCCTGAGTTGCATGCATATCTCCAGATTATAATGAAAAAATCCAAAGAGACACAGTATACTGGTATATCAATGATAATAAACAAACTTAATAAAAAACATACAATAAAGGGTAAATGCCCAAAAATAAACCCGAAACAAAAGTCAGGTTATAAGAATTCTGGTGTTGAATACCAGCCACAGTATCCTAAAATTAGCTGAAATGCAAAAACCTAAGCAATGCAACCTGATAAGAAATAAGTACATATACGTAATGCAAGTGATGGTTAATTACAAATTATAATGTATCATTTAATCCAGGAGGGAAAAGCCCCCCAAGTTTAATGATCCACCTTTTTTCTTTGGTATTTAGGATATCATGCCAACCTGTTTTAAAAGATCGATTCCCTATGATATGATCAATGATGGTGAATGTAAATTTGGCAGTGGGATGTTTGATAACATGTCTATATAGTGCATTAGTTAATCTTCTGTTTCTAATGTCACCAAGGTGTTCAGAGATCCTGACACGAAACTGTCTAGACGTTTGGCCAATATAAAATGCATGACATGTACATGTGGCAAGATAAATAATCCAGTCTGAACTGCAGTTACCAAAAACTGTATGTCGATATTTGTCCAGTGTTCCTACTAGTGAAAGAAGTAGTTTTGAAAATATAGTTACAAAACTGCAATGTCCACATGGATAAATGCCTGAAAGTTTATCTCCAGTAAGTGTTCTTTGAGTTGGAGTGTGATCCATGACCCTGGTTTTTATAGTGTGAAAATAAATTCCCTAAAGTTTTGCCTTTCCTATAGGAAAAATAACATCGTTCTCGAGATAATCTTCCAACAATGGATGAGAATTCAATATATTCCAATGAGTATTAATAATATTTACTAAATTGGCACTATTCCTGCCATAAGTGGTGACAAATCTACATACATCTGATTCCTCATTATGAGTTTTAGTATTGTATTGGAAAAGAGAATCCCTGGATTTAGCATTACTAAATTGGACTGCTGACTCAATAGTACGAGTGGAATAACCTCTGGACAAAAATCTCTTGGTTAGATCCATTTGATGACTCTGAAGATCATCCACTGAGGAACAAATCCTTTTCATCCGCACAAACTGTGATTTCGGTATGTTCAGAATAATATGTTTCGGATGAAAACTATCAGCATGTAGAAGGGTATTATATTGTGAGAATTTTCTGTGTACGGACGTTCTAAGAGTGTTATCCTCCTGTCGAATTAAATTGACATCCAAATAACTGATTGCACTCCTATTATATTCCACAGTGAATTCTATACCCCAGATGTTCCCATTCAAATGTTGAATAAATTCCTGGAGGTATTCCTCACCTCCTTTCCATATAAGCCAACAGTCGTCCAGGTATCTTCTCCATATATCAATCTCAGGTAGATATATGTTGTGCAAAGGGTCATATAAAATCATATCTTCCATGTAGCCCATAAAAGATCAGCATAAATGGGTGCAAAGGATGCACCCATAGCCGTACCCTGTAGTTGCCAATAGCAGTTTTGTTGGAAATAAAAAACATTTTTAGTTAGAATGTGTTCAGCCATACACAACAATAAGGTGTTCATCCCTGGGGGGTATAAATTGGTTTTATTTAGCCAGTATTCCAAGGCATTAATACCCGCCCAATGAGGGATGCTGGTATAAAGTGAGGATACATCAAGGGTACACATAAGCCATTCAGGGTCCAATTGAGACTCGGAGACTATCTGCAAAAATTCAGTCGTGTCCTTGATTCTTGCTCTAACACATGTTAACAGTGGTTTCAATTTTTCAGTTAGAAAAACAGACAAGGGTTCAGTGAGTGACCCAATGCCAGATACAATCGGTCTGCCTGGTGGCTGATCAATGGACTTATGAATCTTAGGAAGTAGATAAAGTTGTTGTTTCGTAGGATCCTTAACCGTCAAATGAGTTTTGGTTTTATCAGAGATAATTCCAGATTCTACAGCCTTTTCCAAAAATTCATTAATTTCCAAGGCAAAACCTGGAGTAGGATCAATCTCCATCTTCATGTAATGATGATGGTTGGAAAGTTGTCTAAGACCTTCATTCACATAATACTCAGTATCCATCACCACCACCGCACCCCCTTTGTCGGCAGAAATAATAACAATATCCGTATTATTTCTGAGTTGTGTGAGTGCTATTTGTTCCTTCCTAGACATGTTATGCTTTATAGTGTCAACAGAACCCAAATTGAAGTGTATATCTTTTATAACTGCCTGCTGGAAAACAGCAACATGTTTATCCATGGGAGGGTTAAATGTAGATTTGTGAAATCTAAAATCAGATGATCTTTGAGCATTGTCAGTTTGGTCTTGTTGTTGAAAAAATAATTTCAAGTTAATTTTCCTACAAAAATCCATTGTATCAGAAACCAAAATACTTTCATCAGTGAAAAAACCAGGTATGAAACCAAGGCCTTTATTAAGAAGGGAATATTGATCATCAGTCAAAATATGACTTGAAATATTTAAAACATTAGTACATGAATGATTTACTTCACTATCGACATGAAGAGCTCTTCTAAGTTTTTGACCTCTGTGTTTCCTTCCTGCCCTGTGTTTTTCCCCTAAAGGGACCTCAGTCCTTGACCCCTTTTAGCATTTGGAGAATCACCAATATTAGGTGTCTCAGTATCAGTAGTCGAAGAATCCTCACCAGAGGTAATAAAGCTAGGCCCAGTCTTTTTTAAAATAGACCTTGGTCTTTTTTTGCGTATAAATGAAGCATTCTTGGTACCATGAGCAAACCTCACACCCCTTTGTGAATCAAATTGTTTGCCCCTATCATAATCTTCCTTATCCCGGCAAATTTATGCAATTTCTTTTTCTTAAGGTTATTTTCCAAAATAGAGATTTCTTTAGATAATTTGCCAAGACAACCCTGAAAACTAGCCTCATGTTCAAACCGTTTCAGGTTGTTACATGTTTTTTCTACTTCAATAATATTACTCTGTATTGTTCTCTCATAGAAAGAGGCCAAAATATTAACTCTAATCATGGCAGCCTCCTGTTGTGCTTGTTGCCAATCTTTCAACAGAGTTTCATCCGGTGTGCCCACTAGTGGTTGGATTTTACATCTCAATCCTCTAGGGATATATTCTGTATTTGGTAAGCTTTAAACAATTTACTGTGCCAAATGTTTGTTCTAAGCATCTTAATTTGTTTACCTAATTGAAAGAATACGTTTTCAACCGTCAACTGGATCCATGATTACCAAATCCACCTTTTCTGTATGTTCAGTTCCTATGCCAAAATTTTTAAGTCATCCTTGTCGGAGCATAAACCAGATAACAATTTACTGAGATCCATGACAATAAGTTGCAATGAACCGGAGGAAGAAGATATAAAAATAAAAATAAAATGAACCCTGAAAAGATTCTTTTATTCTTAAGGGTTGAATTGGCAAATCACGAATAAGTCCAAAACAGAAAATCACAATCAGAGTCACAAAGAAGTTGAAGCCAGAATAAATGGCAAATGTAACCCTATATATAGGGGAATAATTAACCCTAGCACCTAGGCAAAATGCTATACAGACCAAAAGTCAAAGGCCTGTAATGTCTAAAATGCAATGTTCTGAGTAATGCACAACCTATAGTTGTTCAGAGGTGGCTAAATCCATATGGAGTATACCAATATGTAATGAATTTAAGCCAGACACACTTATGCACCTTATTTAAATCAGATAACAATATTAAGAAATCAATAATTGTTCAATACAGTCCTCAGATGAAATTGTTATCAAAGGTATAAATGTACAGATGATTATTGTCAGCACTGTATGCCCAGCAATTATTCTAAAAGAAGACCTGAGTGCAACACTGGGCAAACAAAACAAAAGCCCTCAAGATATGTGACCAATATTGACTCAAATGTGAAACAAAACATGAATCAGTAGGAACATAGGAATGAACAGATATAAGCAATAATATTGTATCAACCTAGTGTATATAACAATGGCTAGTTCATCATAATCAAATGAAATAAAATAAAATTATACACATATTACAAACTGAGCACCCATACATGAAATGTCCTTGAAAAAATAGCAATGTTGTATTGTGCTACAACAGTACTCAGAAATCCAGTATAAAAAAGAAAACGACTAGGCAAAATAATATGAAATATACACGTGTTATAAACTAAGAACACATACATGAAAAGTCCTGAAAAAATGGCACTGTTATATTGTGCTACAACAGTTCTCTAAAGTCCAGTATTCAAGAAAAAATGATTTAACAACACCATCCAGACAGTTAGATGATTGTCACAGAAAAATTCTTCATTATGGTAAAACAATTACCAATGAAAATTAATCCAAAAATAGATGTCAAGAACAGTACCTGGAAAGATGAAGTTTGAAATGTATTAGGACCCTTAAAAAGTTGTTCCAAACAATGTCCCAAAAGGCCAAATCGATCCTCGAAGTCCTGATATGTCCAAAAACAGTATGGAAACCACAACGACCTTGAAAAACAAATCCCAATCCGAAAGATGGTGGAGAAAACACTTGCAACCACGTGTAAACACAAACGATAAACTCAACAGCGTTAATGCATCCAATATACTCACTTGTTAACTTAGATAAACATGATAATCCAACAAAACCAAAAAAGGATGACCTAAACTACAATATAACAGTGCCATTTTTTCAGGACTTTTCATGTATGTGTTCTTAGTTTATAACACGTGTATATTTCATATTATTTTGCCTAGTCGTTTTCTTTTTTATACTGGATTTCTGAGTACTGTTGTAGCACAATACAACATTGCTATTTTTTCAAGGACATTTCATGTATGGGTGCTCAGTTTGTAATATGTATATAATTTTATTTTATTTCATTTGATTATGATGAACTAGCCATTGTTATATACACTAGGTTGATACAATATTATTGCTTATATCTGTTCATTCCTATGTTCCTACTGATTCATGTTTTGTTTCACATTTGAGTCAATATTGGTCACATATCTTGAGGGCTTTTGTTTTGTTTGCCCAGTGTTGCACTCAGGTCTTCTTTTAGAATAATTGCTGGGCATACAGTGCTGACAATAATCATCTGTACATTTATACCTTTGATAACAATTTCATCTGAGGACTGTATTGAACAATTATTGATTTCTTAATATTGTTATCTGATTTAAATAAGGTGCATAAGTGTGTCTGGCTTAAATTCATTACATATTGGTATACTCCATATGGATTTAGCCACCTCTGAACAACTATAGGTTGTGCATTACTCAGAACATTGCATTTTAGACATTACAGGCCTTTGACTTTTTGGTCTGTATAGCATTTTTGCCTAGGTGCTAGGGTTAATTATTCCCCTATATATAGGGTTACATTTGCCATTTATTCTGGCTTCAACTTCTTTGTGACTCTGATTGTGATTTTCTGTTTTGGACTTATTCGTGATTTGCCAATTCAACCCTTAAGAATAAAAGAATCTTTTCAGGGTTCATTTTTATTTTTTATATCTTCTTCCTCCGGTTCATTGCAACTTATTGTCATGGATCTCAGTAAATTGTTATCTGGTTTATGCTCCGACAAGGATGACTTAAAAATTTTTGGCATAGGAACTGAACATACAGAAAAGGTGGATTTGGTAATCATGGATCCAGTTGACGGTTGCGAAAACATATTCTTTCAATTAGGTAAACAAATTAAGATGCTTAGAACAAACATTTGGCACAGTAAATTGTTTAAAGCTTACCAAATACAGAATATATCCCCTAGAGGATTGAGATGTAAAATCCAACCACTAGTGGGCACACCGGATGAAACTCTGTTGAAAGATTGGCAACAAGCACAACAGGAGGCTGCCATGATTAGAGTTAATATTTTGGCCTCTTTCTATGAGAGAACAATACAGAGTAATATTATTGAAGTAGAAAAACATGTAACAACCTGAAACGGTTTGAACATGAGGCTAGTTTTCAGGGTTGTCTTGGCAAATTATCTAAAGAAATCTCTATTTTGGAAAATAACCTTAAAAAAAGAAATTGCATAAATTTGCCCGGATAAGGAAGATTATGATAGGGGCAAACAATTTGATTCACAAAGGTGTGAGGTTTGCTCATGGTACCAAGAATGCTTCATTTATACGCTAAAAAGACCAAGGTCTATTTTAAAAAGACTGGGCCTAGCTTTATTACCTCTGGTGAGGATTCTTCGACTACTGATACTGAGACACCTAATATTGGTGATTCTCCAAATGCTAAAAGGGGTCAAGGACTGAGGTCCCTTTAGGGGAAAAACACAGGGCAGGAAGGAAACACAGAGGTCAAAACTTAGAAGAGCTCTTCATGTCGATAGTGAAGTAAATCATTCATGTACTAATGTTTTAAATATTTCAAGTCATATTTTGACTGATGATCAATATTCCCTTCTTAATAAAGGCCTTGGTTTCATACCTGTTTTTTCACTGATGAAAGTATTTTGGTTTCTGATACAATGGATTTTTGTAGGAAAATTAACTTGAAATTATTTTTTCAACAACAAGACCAAACTGACAATGCTCAAAGATCATCTGATTTTAGATTTCACAAATCTACATTTAACCCTCCCATGGATAAACATGTTGCTGTTTTCCAGCAGGCAGTTATAAAAGATATACACTTCAATTTGGGTTCTGTTGACACTATAAAGCATAACATGTCTAGGAAGGAACAAATAGCACTCACACAACTCAGAAATAATACGGATATTGTTATTATTTCTGCCGACAAAGGTGCGGTGGTGGTGATGGATACTGAGTATTATGTGAATGAAGGTCTTAGACAACTTTCCAACCATCATCATTACATGAAGATGGAGATTGATCCTACTCCAGGTTTTGCCTTGGAAATTAATGAATTTTTGGAAAAGGCTGTAGAATCTGGAATTATCTCTGATAAAACCAAAACTCATTTGACGGTTAAGGATCCTACTAAACAACAACTTTATCTACTTCCTAAGATTCATAAGTCCATTGATCAGCCACCAGGCAGACCGATTGTATCTGGCATTGGGTCACTCACTGAACCCTTGTCTGTTTTTCTAACTGAAAAATTGAAACCACTGTTAACATGTGTTAGAGCAAGAATCAAGGACACGACTGAATTTTTGCAGATAGTCTCCAGTCTCAATTGGACCCTGAATGGCTTATGTGTACCCTTGATGTATCCTCGCTTTATACCAGCATCCCTCATTGGGCGGTATTAATGCCTTGGAATACTGGCTAAATAAAACCAATTTATACCCCCCAGGGATGAACACCTTATTGTTGTGTATGGCTGAACACATTCTAACTAAAAATGTTTTTTATTTCCAACAAAACTGCTATTGGCAACTACAGGGTACGGCTATGGGTGCATCCTTTGCACCCATTTATGCTGATCTTTTTATGGGCTACATGGAAGATATGATTTTATATGACCCTTTGCACAACATATATCTACCTGAGATTGATATATGGAGAAGATACCTGGACGACTGTTGGCTTATATGGAAAGGAGGTGAGGAATACCTCCAGGAATTTATTCAACATTTGAATGGGAACATCTGGGGTATAGAATTCACTGTGGAATATAATAGGAGTGCAATCAGTTATTCGGATGTCAATTTGATTCGACAGGAGGATAACACTCTTAGAACGTCCGTACACAGAAAATTCTTACAATATAATACCCTTCTACATGCTGATAGTTTTCATCCGAAACATATTATTCGGAACATACCGAAATCACAGTTTGTGCGGATGAAAAGGATTTGTTCCTCAGTGGATGATCTTCAGAGTCATCAAATGGATCTAACCAAGAGATTTTTGTCCAGAGGTTATTCCACTCGTACTATTGAGTCAGCAGTCCAATTTAGTAATGCTAAATCCAGGGATTCTCTTCTCCAATACAATACTAAAACTCATAATGAGGAATCAGATGTATGTAGATTTGTCACCACTTATGGCAGGAATAGTGCCAATTTAGTAAATATTATTAATACTCATTGGAATATATTGAATTCTCATCCATTGTTGGAAGATTATCTCTGAGAACGATGTTATTTTTCCTATAGGAAAGGCAAAACTTTAGGGAATTTATTTTCACACTATAAAAAAAACCAGGGTCATGGATCACACTCCAACTCAAAGAACACTTACTGGAGATAAACTTTCAGGCATTTATCCATGTGGACATTGCAGTTTTTGTAACTATATTTTCAAAACTACTTCTTTCACTAGTAGGAACACTGGACAAATATACGACATACAGTTTTTTGGTAACTGCAGTTCAGACTGGATTATTTATCTTGCCACATGTACATGTCATGCATTTTATATTGGCCAAACGTCTAGACAGTTTCGTGTCAGGATCTCTGAACACCTTGGTGACATTAGAAACAGAAGATTAACTAATGCACTATATAGACATGTTATCAAACATCCCACTGCCAAATTTACATTCACCATCATTGATCATATCATAGGAATCGATCTTTTAAAACAGGTTGGCATGATATCCTAAATACCAAAGAAAAAGGTGGATCATTAAACTTGGGGGTTTTCCTCCTGGATTAAATGATAAATTATAATTTGTAATTAACCATCACTTGCATTACGATATGTACTTATTTCTTATCAGGTTGCATTGCTTAGGTTTTTGCATTTCAGCTCATTTTAGGATACTGTGGCTGGTATTCAACACCAGAATTCTTATAACCTGACTTTTGTTTCGGGTTTATTTTTGGGCATTTACCCTTTATTGTATGTTTTTTATTAAGTTTGTTTATTATCATTGATATACCAGTATACTGTGTCTCTTTGGATTTTTTCATTATAATCTGGAGATATGCATGCAACTCAGGCAAACTTTTTTGTTTACTGAACTATGTATTTTTCAATTACTTTTGCCTTGATTGTATTTTTCAATTACTTTTGCCTTGTTTGCATTTTTGACTTATCAGGAAGTGATGTCATATAGATGCCTTAAAGAACATTATATAAGATGATGACTAAAGTGCTTTTTGCTGACTATACTACTGATGAAAGCCTTGCTGCTGAAACCGGTCTAGTTTCAGTTTTATTAAACTACTTTTGAACCTTCCTTGGTGCTGGCCTTTTTTCTAATTTTGGGTCTAACAAGTGCTCTTGCCGTGCACCAGCCTAACTTGCTAGCTCCTATACACTACAGAAAGATGTTGAGCAAGGAAGAGATTCAGAATAGGCCTCCAAGTGCCCTCCTTTTGAGGAATTAGGAACATTCTGGAGTGAAATCCTTTTCCCACTTGGGAAGGAGGGACAGGCTGAATAGTTCCCTGGTTCACCAGGGACCCAAGAAGCTGAGAAATAAGGAAGCCACTTTTGAGGAGGCTGAAGAATCCCTGAAAAAGAGGGAGGAACTTCCACACCATAAAGTAACCCTGATGGATGATGGACAGAACCCAAAAATATGAAGTGATGAGTTGCCAGTTTGGAAGGCAGAGGGATAGTCAAAGGGACAAGGGAACCTGTCCAAGGGTTTGGGGGCAAGAAGATAAAGAGAAGCAGGCTTGTCAGATAAAAGAGACTTCTGAGCCACAGAAGCCTGAGAAGACTTGGCAGGAGGAGCTTGTCGACCATCCTTCCTGTCTTTAGTGGCTTAACGAGGTTGCCTGCAAACAAAAGCAGACCAAGATGAAGAGTTACTCGGGAACTTAGGGATAGGGGACATAAAATATGTTTATGGTCCTGCAAAGATTTACTCTTTTCTTGAAGAGACAAACATATCAGCAGGAAGAGTACCAAAGAGATTTTTATTATTCAAAGGAGCATCTACCAGCTTGGCCTTAGTCCTTAGTGTCTTCAGGTAATGGCTGCAGGCAAAGTCAAGAGTAGTGCCTCATGACAAACCCAAAGTCAGCAGCTATGGAAGAGGTATCAGCAGCATCATATTTGCAGTTGATAGAGTGTTGAACCAACTGGGAGGTAGAGCCTTATACAACCAGTCAGATTTCTTTGGAGTAGGGGCTGAGAATCGGGGTTCTTAGAGGCAGCTATGAAGGTGTCCACCAATGCAGCCAACAAAGGAGATACTATGGAAGGTTTAGCAGAGTCCCCCTGAAACAACTTATAATACCTCTTCTGGATATCAAACAATTGAGAAGAATCCCATTTAAGTATTCCATTATTCTGGTTAGTGTCCCCAAAAGACTTCTCAAAATTAATCTCAGAGCTAACAGACTCCTCTACATTAGAGCAATAAGCCAAAGGAAAAGCCATCTGGGAAGAGTAAGACAAGGATCCTTCATAAGGCTCCAAATCCTCATTGAAGGAATCAGGTTCCCTAGGCCTTTTCGAAGGAGTTGAAGTCGAAGGAGGGGGTTGGCACAGTAACCCCATGGGGAGGTTTCAGAGCAATTAAGTCATTAAGCAAGCCCTGAGTTAACTCTTGCTATTCCCTTTGAGGATCATTGAGATGTACAGAAGAACATTTAGTCTTTTGTTTTTTGTTGGTAGGGATGTCAGCCTTAACACCAGAGGTTTTGAACCCTGATGGAATTCAGTAAGAGTACCTGGAACTCTTCCCTGACCAGAATCTGTGGAATACCTCTAGGACCCTCTGAGATAATCAACCATGGTTCTCCCTTGACTTCTGAAGCAAACACCTGCAAAGTCTCAGAGGATGTGCAGAAAGGATCCATGCCAGCTTTCAATAGGGGTGCAGCAGATTAACTCATATTGGACACCACACGGTCTACAGAACTATCACCTGCTTCTAATTGAGACATCTGGTGGAGGCTGGACAGCTAAAGAATCCAGCCAGAATTTCTTGTTCCTTCTTCTTGCTTAACAGGAGTACCTCAGGGTTAAATGATTCTGCTATGTTACCTTGGGCTAACTGCTTAAGCCTCTGGTTCTTGAGATAGATGGCCAGGGAAGGCAACCAGCTTCTAACAGTCTTAGGCACAAATAATTTACAAATACTACAGGAGATTTGGTCGTGCTTATGGGTAATCTGCCTCCCACACTGACATTTTTCCTTCCTGGATAACATGAACTCCAGGAAACCAAAGAAAAACAAGACCAACAGTAAAAAAAATAAAAGAAATCCAATGGGGTACTTGTCCGATGGCTAGGTATTTAGCACAGCAAATGGCATTCAAACCAACGAGTGATGATGGTGTTCAGACTGGCAGCAAAGAAGTTCTGGGTAACTGTTTCCATACTTCACCTTTATGCTCTATATCCTGTGCGGGAAATACATGTCTGACTTATGGCGCATATAAGATCTAAAGGCTTTGGTATACCAGCCAGACATTGGGCTATCCTTGGCAGGAGATCCCTAGGGTTAAGGATTCTGCAACAGTGATACAGAATTAAATCATTATGAATCTGTGTTGTAAAGACAGTAGAGTTGTGTAAAATCTTACCATAATCATAGATGCCCATCTCTTCACTGTTGCAGTATTTATAGCCAATGGGATCTCCTGCCAAAGGACAGCAGCTACACCCGGCCAGTATATCAAAGCCTTTAACATAAACCATCTTCGTACATCAGACCTATGCTCCCCGTGTCAGCAAAGGGCATAAAGATGTACAGATACTCATCTCAGAACCGAGATGCCCCAGGAGAACTACAGCCACCCCAGGAGAAAGGAGAACATATACTTCCAGGGAAAGAGGAGACACCCTAGGACAAAGACCACTTGGCCAGTAAGATGTACTCAACAGAAAACAAGAAAAGACAAAGAGGAAAAGCGGCTAGGAGGGAGGGACTGAAGAGAAGGACATCTACTGTTATGGTAAGATTTTACACAGCTGTCTATTGTCCTTCCATATCACTGTTGCAGTATTCATAACAGATGGGAATGCACAAAAGCTGCTGTAAGGAATGGGAGGAAGAAGGCAAGGAGAAACCGTCCACAAACCCATGAAGGATAGTTTGGCAAGACCCACCCTGGTTCAAGAAATGGCGATCAACTTGTAATGTTTAGCGAAGGTGCGTACAGAAGACTGATGCAACCTTTGAAGAAAGCCCCAGAGCAGGCCACTGCCCTGATACAATGGGCTCAAATAGAGACAGAAAGCTGTTTACCATGAAAGGAATAATAAAAGGAAATGGCTTTTGAAATCCAGAAGGTGATGGTTTGCTTAGAAACAGCCAAATCCAATGCCCTGGCATGAAAAGAAACAGATAATTGCCCAGACTTGCATATGGTCTTCATCGTTTCTAAATAATACCAGAGTTGTAGTTGAAGATACAAGCTTATGGCTATGTAGAACCTTCTTACTAACAGATTGTGGAGATGGAAAAAAGGAAGGAAGTTGGATAGACTGATTAAGGGGCAAATCATTGACCACCCTGGGTATAAAAGAAGGAATAGTACGCAAAGACAATCTTGTCCCTAAGAAAATTCAAAAATGGAGAAACCACCATTATAGCTTGGAGGTCAGAAACATGCTTGGTAGAGGGGAGAGAAACCAATAAAACAGTCTTCCAGATGCAATGTTACAAAGAAGCAGCAGCAACAGGCTCAAAAGGAGCCTGGATCAATTTCCATGAGCAACATTAAGGTCCTGAGAAGGAGGAATATGTTTTCAT
This sequence comes from Protopterus annectens, assembly GCF_019279795.1. Classification (NCBI taxonomy): domain Eukaryota; kingdom Metazoa; phylum Chordata; order Ceratodontiformes; family Protopteridae; genus Protopterus; species Protopterus annectens. The sequence goes on along the minus strand of NC_056727.1, from coordinate 530,687,229 downwards.
GGGGGCCTGATGAGGAAAATGCCTTTCAGGAGTTGTTTAACATCAAAACAAGAAATCAATGGTGAATTCAAAGGCAGAGATTGCGGACACGTGAGTTTTGACGGAAGAATATGTCAAGCCAGCATGGAGCAGTTCACACAAGAAAGGAAGAACCAAAGGGACTCCCAACTGAAAAAGGATCCTAGCAAAGCTTAAGACACCAAAGAAAATCTTTTCCATTTGGACATAGGATTTTCTAGTGTTGGGTTTCATGGCTTTCTGCAGAACCCTAGGCATGTCCTCTGAAAAGTGGTGTTGAAAGAGGACTACAACCGTATCACCTGAAGTGTCACTTGAAGTGTGGAAAGATGAGGGTGAAGGAGATACCCCCCCATCTTCGGTGAGAAGATCCAGTCAGTGAGGTAACTTGTGATGATTGAAAGAGGAGGTGGAACCAGTGCTGTGTGGGCAAAAAAGGAGTTACTGACAAGATTCTTGGAGAGTCCTTTTTGATCTTGTTTAGGACCCCAGGAAGAGGAGGAAAAGCATAAAGGAACAGCCCTTTCCAGGAAAAAGATATGGCATCCCACCTTCCAAGCCAGTGGGTTTGGGTTCTGGGACCGAAGTGAGGCAGTTGTCTGTTCAGAGGGGAGGCAAAAAGATCCACTTGAGGAATACCTCATGGATGAACAATGTCCAGAAACACCTCTCCGTGAAGCATCCATTCATGAGGTTGTGCCCTGAACCTGCTCAAAGAGTCTGCCGCCAGGTTTTGTTCCAAAGGAATGTAAACTACATAATGAAAAACTTGCAGTTGAATAACTATGTCCCAGGCCTGAAGGGCTAGTATGCACAGAAGATAAGACCTCATGAACTCCTGCTTATTGATGTACCACATGACTGTGGTTTTGTCTGTACAGATCCTTAAGGGACCCGGAGATAAAAGAGAATGGAAGGTTTGGACAGCAAGGATAAATATCCACATCTCTCTGATGTTGATGTGATCCAGTCACTGATGATGGAGCCAGAGACCCTGAACCATCACACCACTGGAGGCAGCCCCCTACCCCGATCTGAAGCATCTGTAAACAGCTCCTGAGGCAAAACAGGAGACTGAAGAGGGACACCTGGATTGAGGGATGCATGCCAAATCCACCAGTGAACTTCAAATCTGAGACAAGGGAGTAAGGGAACTAGAAGTTCCAGAGAGTGGCAATATTGAAGTCACACCATCCTCAAGTACCACTCTGACTTCCACATATGAAGCTTGGCAAAAGGCAGCATAGGGATGGTCAAGGCCATGAACCCCAGTACTCTAAGAAATTCCCTAGCAGGCATGAGAGACACAGGAATCAAGGACTGGGAGTGGGTAGTTAGAGACAGAATCCTGAGAGCAGGCAGACAGGCCAACATTGGAACAATTTGGATCCTGAAACCCAGAAAAATGTCATCCTGAGATAGGGACAGAACAAACGTCTGGTATCTGATGATGAAACCCGGACTGTGCAAAAGGTGTCTGGTAAAGTGCATGTCCAGCAGGAGCCTGGAAAGAGGGCGCCTGAAGAAGCAGGTTGTCCTGATAAGGAAATATCTGTATTCCTTGAAATTGCAGACGTCTATGACCAGTGCTAGGGACTTGGTGAATACCCTTGAGCTGTGGAAAGAGCAAATCAGAAAATCAAAAATAAGAGGAAGAAACAGAGAAACTTAAAAACTTCCTGAACAAAGGCTGAATGAGGAGATATGAAGACAGGTGTCCTTCAGATCCAGCAAAACCAAAAAGGCCTGAGGGTAGCAAGAAGGGAAACCGTCGGAGCGGAAAGCATTCTGAAGAGGAGTACCTTGAGAAAAGTATTTGGGATTGAAAGGTCTAGCGCAGGCCTTCAGGATCCCTCATTTCAGGGGACCAGAAACATCCTGGAATAAAACCATGTACCCCTCAGTGCCTCTGAAACAGTCTGCATGGTTCCTTGATCCAATAAACCCTGCAGTAACCCTGAAAAATGGTGAGTTTGGTCTAAAGGGGGTTGAAGAATGCCCAAGGGGGGATTTCCAGACCATAAAGTAGCCTTGGTGGATAACTGAACACAAGAATTTGAAGTAATGATTTGCCAAACAGGGAGAGTAAGAGAAAGTCTGAGAGATATGGGAACCTGGCTCTAGGGAAAGGAAGGCAGAATGTCAGATGGAGGCAGACTTGCCTTGAAAATGCAGTTTTTGAGACCTAGGTGTCTGGGTTTGTCAGAAAAAACACGCCGAGGAACCTTCTTACTTTTGGAAGGCTGATGAGGCTGTCTATGAACAAAAGCAGGTTTAGCAGTATAATTCCTCCGAAATTTAGGAATGGGAGAGACAAAAATCTGTTTAAGATCCTTATAGGTTCATAGGTAGGTACTAGGCTATCTGCCCGAGGGCATTTATAAGCCTAGCCAGAGTGTGTCGGCTTTCGCCGCCCCATTGATTAATTAACTGAGCCTCTGTCAAGCAGAGCCAATGAAGTGATCCCAGGGGTGTATTTTCTGTTACCCATCCACTCGTCAAGGTTTCTCTTGAAGAGTGTTAGTGAGGGGCTCTGCCTAATGTAGTTAGGAATTTTGTTCCATAGCATGGGGAGTCTCTGTGACAGGAATCTATCCTTCCAGCATATTCTATTTATTGTTGTGGTGAGGTTTAGCTCACTAGAGCGCGTGGCTCGCAGTGACTTAGATTTCTTTAGGTGGAGCATGTCCATCACTTCTAAGTTGGACATGGCTTTGTAAGTCAGGCAGAGATCACCTCTGAGTAAGCAATATGCCACTGAGTACAGCCGGAGTTTTGCATAGGACAAATGTTTGAGGCCAGTAATCCTCTTGGTGAGGTGCTTTTGTGGTATTTCAAGCTGTTGGAAGTGCCTTGTGAGGTACATCCCAAATGGGGCATTGTACTCTTATGATGGGTCTGATGAGTGACAAGTAGAGGGGCACTATAACCTCTTTATTTCTAGATGCGAACCCCTTAGTAATTAGATGGGCCACATAGAAGGATTTCCTAACTACTTTGGCAATATGATTGTCAAAGGAGAGATTATTATCTACCTGGATCCCCAGATCTCTTATTACCTCTTCTGTATTAAGGGGGGCTGCCGCCTATGTGGTAATTTGTGGGTGTTTTGTTTTTGCCAAACGGGATGACTATGCATTTTTTGGCATTAATCTTGAGGCCATGACTTTGACACCAGGTGTCTGTCTCAGTAAGGCCTTTTTGGAGGATGTCCGTGTCAGCTGGAGAGTCAATTATGGCTCCCAGTTTGCAGTCATCGGCGAACTTGGTTAGCCATAGTCCTCCTGTGTTTGCCTGTACTTCTGAGAAATATATGCCGAACAGTAGGGGTCCCAGAACCGAGCCTTGTGGGACACCACTTGTGACTGGTTTAGAGTCAGACCTGGAGCCCGCTATTCTTACTGTGTGAGTTCCGTCTGTAAGCCAGTTGGCAACCCATCTTGTGATGTAGGGATTGATGTTCAGGCTGGTGAGTTTTTCTATAATACCCAAGTGAGGAATGGTGTCGAACGCCTTGGCGAGATCAAGATCAAGGTAGGCTGTGTGAACCACCTTTCCCTCGTCTATGGCCTTGGTAACGGTCTCGAAGAAGTCAACCAGGTTTAGTAGGCATGATCTGCCTTAACAAAGCCAAACTAGGTTGGGTCAAGTGTTTGGAGGTTCCCAATGTCTTTGTTAATGAATTCCATGATGATGCGCTCCATAGCCTTGCAGACCAGGCTAGTCAGGCTTATGGGGCGATAGTTACCAGGGTCAGTTGTGGTCCCTCCTTTGTGGAGCGGAATAACCATTGCTGTGCACCATTCTATGGGCACGTAGCCTGTGGAGAGGCTGAGGTTGAACAGCGTGTTTAGGTGGGGGGTTAGTTTGTTCTGTAGTTCGTGCAAGATGCAGCCTGGGACACCATCTGGCCCCATTGATGCTGTGTTTTTGGCTTTTGAAAGGGCTGTTTTCACCTGTGCTTCTGTGATTTCCGGGACACTACACTTTTCCGGTGTTGTTGTGGGCCCTTTTGAAGGTGAGAGGAAGGTGAAGTTTGCACTCAATCTATCTGCCAGTATGTTGGCAATATCAGTAGGTTCAGTATATTTTGTGCCATTTTGCACCATCTCTGAGCATATCTGCGAGTTGCCACTTAGATTCTTGACATAGCTAAAGAAGGCTTTGTGGTTATCTTTCAAATCCTTGGCTATTTTTCTTTCAAAGTTAGCCTTGGATGATTTTATGAGGGACCTAAGTTTCTTACTGATACTGATCAGGGATGTCTTTCCTTCTTGGGATTTGCTTTTTTTCTGAACTCGTTTCCTCCTTTTGTTGTATAACCTGTTTATGGCAGGGGTCTACCAGACTGGTTTCCTTCTCTTAGGGGAGCGAGTCTTGGTTTTCCTAGGGATGGCATGATCCATGCATCCTTGTAGGTGCTCATAGAGTGCAATTGTAAAGGATTCTGCATCTTGGGCAGTGTTATCCTTTAGCGTGGGGGCTGTGAAACTTACCACTTCTGCCTTAAGGTGAAGTTTGCTTTAGAAAAGTTTTTCACTGTGGTTTCCTTGGTTGGGGGTGGTGGTGGGGTATGGACATCCAGGATGATTAGTTTATGGTCTAATCTAACCAGTGATGGGTTGACCTCTGGTACGGAGCACCTGTCACCCATGTTGGTGATGACCAGGTCCAATATGTTGTGGCCTCTGGTAGGGGAGTTTACCAGCTGATCCAGGGCATTTGAGTTAATAAATTCCAGGAAATGCTGAGCCTGGGAGTTTGTACTCAAGTAGTTTTCCCAGTTAATGGTAGGGTAATTGAAATCTCCCAAGATCAGGGTGTTTGATAGGACCTTCATGTTTTCCAGTCTCTCCAGAAAGGCGGAGTGGTGGTCCTGGGTCATGGAGGGTGATCTGTAACAGGCCACAATTTGCATTGCAGATTTGCCTGATGTTAGTTGCACATGGATTATCTCAGAGGTATCATGCTGCGCCACTAACCTGGAGGTGTGGGTATCCTTGATAAATATGGATACACCCCCTCCTTTTGCGTTTCGGTCTGTGTTCTGTGGCTGAAATGTGTGGTATGAGTTGTAGCCCAGTAGTGCTGGAGTGTTCTTTGGAGCCTTGAACCAGGTTTCAGTTACTGCACAGATGTCGACGTTCTCCATACTTAGGAGTGCTTCGAGCGCATGCATTTTGAGATTTAAACTCCTGGAGTTGAGTAGCATAACCCTCATTTTTTTTACTTGTGCTGTTTACGGAGGTGGGTTTGAATTTTGAGCCTTGCCTAAAACAGGCACTATGGGGCCAGCAAGAGCTTTGGCCAGTATTCGAAAGCCAAGGGGTGACAGGTGCAAGCCGTCTCTTGTGATGCAACGTGGCTTGTCGAGCATGTCATCCCAGGCTGACAGACACTGGATCCCCTTTGAATGACACCAGAAGCATAGCCAATTGTTGAAATTGATAATTTTTTCTTTATACCGAGGTATCATTCTTGGTGAGGGCAGGATGCTACTCAGGGTCAGGGACATACCCGCCTGGGTTACATGATCAGAGAGCTCTTCCATGTCTCTTTTCATGTAGTCCAGGGAGGTATGGCTCAGGTCATTCACACCAACAGAGTCATATTTGTACTTATTCTGGAGTGACCTGAGTGCTTGTGTTATGTGGCGGATTCTGGCTCCCGACAGGCAGCTAACAGTAACCTTCTCCTTGTCCAGCCTAGTGAGTGGGGCGTCAGTGTGCCTGACTATTGAGTCACCTATTACTAGTGTGTTAGGTATGTTATTTTACCTTAAGGGCTGTGATTGTGTGGCACATTGATTTGTGTTTTATGTGTTGTCTGGTTTGTGACTGGAGGTGCAGGTTTTGTGGGTGTCTGCTTTGGAGCTCTCTGATGCTTTTGCAGGTTTTTATTTAGAGCCTCCAAGTATGATTTAGTGTATTTATGTGTATTTTTTTCCAGTGCTGGTTTAGTAGGACTATGTGAGGCTGGAGGTGTGGTGCAAGTGTTAACCTTCTCCTCATGACTGTCTGTTCCAGTCTTGGGTGGAGATACCTTAGCCTCCAGTTTGGCTGTATAATTGCATCTCTCACATATGTTAGTGTTTTGTGGTAGGAGGAGAGGGCTGTCCGTGTACATGCGGCAGTTATAACATTGCCTCAAGATACCTAGGCATAACCTTTCCTTGATCCTGTAAGGTCTTAAGTAGATCAGCCACCGAAGTATCAAAAAAAAATTCTGTATAACCAAAGGAGCATTAAGAAGCCTGAAGAAGGAGCCAAGAATAACATCTCATAACAGATCCTGAAGAAGTGTCTTTAGAGGATGCATCAGCAGCATCACAGCTATACATGATGGCATGACAAGTCATCTGAGAAGTGGATCCCACCAAAGAATGGGCAGTAGATTTGGCTTCAGAATCAGGCAGGTCAGCTAAAACTGCCCTAAGCTGAGACAAAAGGGATAACATATTCATTGTCACGTGAGTTTGGTAGTTTATGACATAAAATGCCAGTGTGACAGAAGTACACACTTTTCCCCCAGCCTGTCCATAGCTTAACAATTCTTGTCCGGGTGAAGAAGCTTAGACTAATAACTCAACCCAAACAATTTAAATTGACTGTAAAGGAGCACCTAAAAGTTTTCTGGTCCTGCCACTGTACACATCCCCATAATCTATCTCTCCATATATAAACTTCCTCACTATTTGTCCACTTTCTTCCACCTTTGTCCTTGCATACCAGTCTCTGACTAACTTCCTTTTCCTATCCCTTAGCCTAACTCCTACATACCTCCCATCATCTTCACTTCCTATAACTAACTAATATTTAAATGGAACTAACCCTATATGGCTGTATGAATATGTTAGAAGGCTGTACGAATATGTCTGTCTCATTACCTGCAGTATTGATGTTTTGCTTTTAGGTTCATAGGTAGATACTAGGCATTTATAAGGCTAGCCAGAGTGTATTTGGCTTCCGCCTCCCTATTAGATTAGCCTACTGTGCCTCTGTAAAGTAGGTCACAGAAGGTACCCTTTTAAGATTAGTTTACTGTGCCTCTGTCTAGCACGGACACAGAAGAGATCCCAGGGGTGAATTTGCGATTTCCCATCCACGCGTCCAGATTTCGCTTGAAGAGGGTCAGCGAGGGGCTATGTCTAACATGAATTGGGATTCTATTCCAGAGTGAGGGGAGCCTTGGGAAATGAATCTGTCCCTCCGGCATGTCCTATTTATTTTTGTGCTGAGGTTTAGGTCCCTGGAGCGTGTAGCTCTAAGGGACTTGGATTTTTTCAGGTGGAGCATGTCCATTAATTCCGGGTTTGACATGGCTTTGTACGTCAGGCATAGATCGCCTCTGAGTAGGCGGTAAAAGCAACTGAGTAGAGCTGGAGTTTCTTTAGTCGAGCTGCATAGGACATCTGTTTGTAGCCCATGATCCTTTTCGTGAGGTACTTTTGGGGTCTCTCCAGTTGCTGCAGGTGTCGAGTAAGGTACATCCCAAAAGGGGCACTGTATTCAATTATGGGCCTGATGAGTGACGAGTAGAGGGGCACAATGACCTCTTGATCTAGATGCGAACCCTTTCGTGATAAGGTGGGCTATATAGAAGGTCTTTCTAACCACTTTGGCAATGTGATTATCAAAGGAGAGATTACTATCTATGTTGGTCCCCAAATCTCTAATTACTTCTTCCGTACTTAATGGATTACCACCTAAGTGGTAATTTGTAGGCACCTTGTTTTTCCCAAAGGGGATGACTATGCACTTTTTAACATTTAGCTTGAGGCCGTGACTCTGGCACAAAACATCCGTCTCTGTGAGACCCTTTTGGAAGATGCTTGTGTCAGCTGGAGATTCAATTATGGCCCCCAGTTTGCAGTCATCTGCGAACTTTGTCAGCCATAATCCCCCCGTGTTAGCCTGAACCTCAGAGAAGTATATACCGAACAAAAGAGGTCCCGGAACTGAGCCCTGTGGGATGCCACTTGTAACTGGTTTGGATTCGGACATGGCACCTGCGATTCTGACCATGTGGGTTCGATCTCTGAGCCAGTTTGCAACCCATCTTGTGATATAGGGGTTGATATTTAAGCTGGTAAGCTTAATTATGATGCCCGAGTGGGGTATTGTGTCGAAGGCTTTTGCTAGGTCCAGGTAGGCTGTGTGGACTACCTTGCCCTCATCTATGGCTTTGGTAACTGTTTCAAAGAAATCAACTAGGTTTAAGAGGCAAGATCTGCCCTTAAAGCCGAATTGGGTAGGGTCCAGTGTCTGGAGGCTCCCAATGTCTTTGTTTATGAGTTCCATGATAATACGCTCCATAGCTTTACAGACCAGACTAGTCAGGCTTATGGGGCGATAGTTCCCGGGGTCCGTTGAGGCACCACCTTTGTGGAGTGGGACCACTGTAGCTGTACGCCATTCTTTGGGTACATATCCTGTAGTAAGGCTAGGTGTGAACAGTGACTTAATGTGAGGGTTCAGTTCTTCTTGGAGCTCGTGTAAGACACAGACTGGGACACAGTCTGGTTCCACAGATGCTGTGTTTTTTGCTTTGGAGAGGGCAGCTTTCACCTGTGCATCTGTGATGTCAGGAAGGTTACATTCAGTTGGGATAGGCATTTGCTCCTTTGGGGGGGAAGAAGTTTGCGCTGAATCTGTCTGCCAGGATGTTGGCTATGTCTGTAGGTTCGGTATATTTTGTACCGTTATGCAACAATTCAGAGCATATCTGGGAGTTTCCACCCATGTTCCTGACATAACTAAAGAAGGCCTTGTGATTATCTTTGGTGTCTAGGGCAATTTTCCTTTTGAAACTGGCCTTTGATGATTTTATGAGGGATCAAAGTTTCTTGCTAATACTGATCAGAGATGCTTTCCCTTTTTGGGATTTTGCTCTGTCATGTAGTAGCTTCCTCCTTCTGTTGTATAGCTTATATATGGCTGGGGTCCACCAGACCGGTCTCCTGGTTTTGGAGGAGTGAGTCTTGGTTTTATTTGGGATAGCATGATCCATGCATTCCTGCAGGTGCTCATAGAATGCATTTGTAAAGGATTCTGCGGATTGGGCTGTATTATCCTCTGGTCCGGGGGCTTTGAAGGATTCCACCTCAGTCTTGAGAAGTGCAAAGTTGGCTTTTGAGAAATTCTTTACAGTGATTTCCTTGGCTGGGGGTGGGGTGGGGATGGGATATGGATGTCCAGGGAAATTTGTTTATGGTCTGATCTTACCAATGAGGGGTTTACCTCTGGTGTGGAACATAGAGTCCCCATGTTGGTGATGACCAGGTCCAATATGTTGTTCCCTCTTGTGGGAGTGGTGACCAGTTGTTCCATCACGTTAGAGTTTATAAATTCAAGGAACTGTTGGGCGAGGGTGTTTGGGCTTGAGTAGTTTTCCCAGTCAATGTTTGGGTAGTTGAAGTCACCCAATAACATAGTGTTTGGAGAGACCTTCATATTCTCCAGTGTTCTCAGGAATGCCAAGTGGGATTCCTGTAATAGGGAGGGTGTTCTGTAGCAGGCTACAAACTGAAAGGCAGTTTTGCCCGCTGTTAGTTGCACATGGATGGTTTCCAATGCTTCGTGCAGTGCCACTAACCTGGAGGTGTAGGTATCTTTGAATATAGATACTCCCCCTCCTTTTGTGCTTCGGTCCAAGTTTTGGGGCCGAAACGCATGGTATGAGTTATAACCTGGTAGTGCTGGGGTGCTCTCAGGAGCCTTGAACCAGGTTTCTGTTACTGCACAGACATTGATTTTCTCCATACTGAGGAGAGCCTCGAATGCGTGCATCTTGAGGTTTAGACTTCTGGCACTGAGTAGCATTACTTTTAGTTTTTTTATCCTTGGGTTGTGTATGGAGGTGGGTTCGTCCTTTGAGCCTTGCCTAAAAAAGGCACTATGGGGGTGGCAACTTGGCCAGTATACGAAAGCCTAAGGGTGACAGGTGCAAGCCGTCCCTAACGAAGCAACGTGGCTTGTCGAGTATGTCATCCCAGGCTGACAGACACTGGATCCCCTTTGAATGACACCAGTACTTTAGCCAATTGTTGAAACTGATCATTTTGTCTTGAAACTGATCATTTTTTAAATAATTATAACTTGTATAATGCTGCATTTATCAGCAAAAATTGTAATTGCCTCTGTAATTATTTTTACTTGCTATTGTATAATGTTTCTGGAGCTTTTCTCCCTGGGCCTCCGCTGAAAAAGGGCTATTTTGTAGCTGAGTTGGACTACTCCCGGTCAACAAATGTAAAATAAAAAATAAAAGAAGGCAACAAATGGGAAGGCTTATTAGCAGAGACAGAGATCACAGCTGGGTCAGAACAGGGACACTTATAAAGAAATCCGAAAGCCTCACACACTTTATAAAAATGGTTAGGCTTCTTAGGGGCAGGAGGTTGCGAATCAGGAGCATAGGAAACAACTGAAAAGGTATCCAGCAGTGCAGCCAAGAAGGGAAGAACAGCAAAGGCTTAGGGGAGTCCATCTACAACTCCTCAAACCTCTTCTAGAGGTCAGAAACCTTGAAGCAGTTCCACTTAAAATGCTTCATCGTGCGAACCACTGTATTCCCACAAGAACATTCTTCTAAAGGGGAGCCAGGGCATAACAACTCCTCCTCCTCAGAACCATAATCCAACGATGATGGCATCTGTGCGGAGTAGGCCAAGGAATCCTCATCTGAGTTGGATTCCTCAGCAGAAGAATCAAGCTCCCTAGATCTTTCAGGGGTAGAACAAGGAGAAGCAGGAACAGAAAAACCCCTGTGGTGATATCAAAGCCATCAGGGCATTAAACAAACCCAGAGTAAAATCTTGACATTCCCTTTGAGGATCCTTGGGAGTGGTGGACATATGCTTAGTATTTTGCTTCTTCTTAAGGGGGACATCAGCTTTAACCAACCTTAACAGTTCAGAATCCTGCCTCAACTCAATCAGCTTACTAGGCACTTCCTCCCAAAGATCTGGGGAATCCTCCTATGCCCCTTAGATATGATCACCAGTGGTTCCCCCTCCACATCCACTGTAGATGTCTGTAAAGTCTTGGAGGATGTACAAGATGCCAGTTCCATGACAGCCTCTGACAGGGTCATAGCAGAGGGAACAGACATTAACAATGAGCAGTCCTTCAGGTTATCATCCACCTCAAGAGAGATGTCTGGTAGAGGCCAGAGAGCAGCAGTATCAGACTTCAACTTCTTGGCCTTTTTCTTGAATGGCGTCTGTACCTCAGGGCAGGATTTGGCCATGGTACCCTGGGCCAACAACTAGTGACTCTGGTTCTCAAGATAAATATAGAGTGAAGGTAGATAGCTTTGAAGTGTCTTGGGCACAAATGCCTGACAAATACACCAATGTGTGTGGCTGTGCTAAGAGCCTAAACAAAATAAATACTTGTGCTGATCCTTATGGGGAATTTGGCTCCCATACTATTTCCCTTTCTGGGATGACAAACTCTCAAAATACTATGAAAAAGAAATGGCACCCCAATGGGGCATTATCTGAAGGATGGTCGGTATAACCAGAACAACAAAGGGCATGCAGAATAACGCTCAACTATGGTGTTCAGATTGGCAGCAAAGAAGTTCTGAGTTGACAGTGTCGGCATGTTACCTTTATGCCCAATGCTGATGTGGGGAGGATATGCCTGATGCATGATGTTGCTTAGTGTTAGAGGCTTTGGTATACTGGCCGGATGTAGGGGCTACTCTTGACATGAGATTCTTATCAGTTATGAATACTGCAACACTGATATGGAAAAATATCATTATTAATGTGTTCTTACTGCAGAAAAAGGGGTACAGAATTCTCTTGTTAAAAAAACTTCCAGCTAAGCATGCAAGCTGGTCCTCATCATGAAATGAACACAAAAGATAAACAGTCATAGAGTATACCTCCGAATAAAGTACCTTTATTGTTTATTCAGCAGTCTTTGCTATAGAATGCAAACACTAATACATATATTCTTGACTTATTTCTGAGACAGCTGAGGTGCAGCCATTCCAAAAACAGTTAACTGGATGTCTATTTCCTGAAGAAGACAATCAACATTTACTTTGCAATTATGGCTACTGTGACTATGTGAGGTACTGCCAGCTATGCCAGAAGTAGACCTGTGGATGTGTAACATATGCTAGCACAGCTAGCTGGAGTTTTGTTAAGAAATATAGGCTGTTTGTATATCAAACTGATTTATACAGGTGCTTCTGTTGAAAATGTATTTGCAAAGTTGCTTCTGTTAAAAAATGTACCAACAGTGGGTCCTGCTGGACAGAAAAAGAAATATATCTGTATGGTAGACTGTATGGTAAGTACTGAAATGAATACACTGTAACAGAGAATACTGGAAGAGAAGAGGTTAATCTCAGCCATCTAACTTTGAAAATATTACTTAATTTAGGCCATAATGATTGGATCTCGTAGGTCTCAATGCAGCCAGAGACAAAAAAAACTGTACTAGGAAGCCTTCTGTATTGTCCTTAGCAGTGAACTAACTGTGACCCTGGAAGTGTTGAAATTGTTTTATGGCTTCCACATGCTATAACACATCTTAGCAAAGTGCTACCTCTATGTGCATGGCAACACATATGTGCAAGATTCTGTGTCAGTTTTTAGTAAAGGAAGGTAGTATGGGAACCAGAAGTCAGATGAACAGATGTATGTGATGTCATTTTGTAATCCAGGACTGAAATGATGTTTTAATACTAGATGAGACAGAAGTCTCAGGGCAGTCTGTTTCTGACACCTGACATCTTGCCTTGCTTTAGTAAGTAACCAGGGAATAGTAATTCTTTAGATGTTCTTTTATTATTTAATATATTTAAACTTTTCATTGTGGGTGCTTTTTAGAAAATATTTTAAACTTTAAGAGTACTTGTATCTATTTGGTGACACTGCGGCCACTCCTGGAAGCCTGACTGCATAGGTCAAACACTACCATTTATGTTAGTATTAATTTCACTCAGTATAACTGGGTACTCTTGTAAGAGCCTTAAAGCAGCTGGCTTTGGAGTGTCCTGGTGACAGTATCTACCTTACATTCTGGGCAAAGAGGCAGAGCTAGTATATCCGTGCCAGCCTTTCCTGCGCATGTGTGTACGCGTGTGTGTGTTTGTGTGAAAATCAAATCTCACAGATTGTGTGTGTCAGCTACTTGGAGCAAGGACTCAGGGCACAGGTTTCACACAGAGAGTGGTGGAGGACTTGGCCTGGGACACTCGGCTGAGGACTCAACTACATCCGTGCCAGTGGGGAGTCTTACTGGGGGCTTGAAGAGAGAGAGAGAGGGAAACCCAGACCCTGGACCAAGCGTGTTCCCTGTGTGCTCCTGATGGAAACTGTGCTTGGTGCAGAGAGCTGCATCTGGAAATACTGTATGTATCTATTTTTTGTTCCAAGTGAATGTCCCTCACTAGTGTTTATGGTAAGGATTCAGACTCCTTGACTATTGGCCAGGAGGGGGAGTCACATCAACATTAAAGTTATTCAGTCACCCTTCATAGCAAATTTAAGCAAGTTCATGGAGTTGAAAATAACATTTTTCAATACAAATTACCTAGTTGTAAAACTACTTCCATTCTAACTGCAGCAGAGATGCAATATTACCACAAATGTTTTGTCACTTACCAAGAATGGTTTATTGCTGTCTGTAAATTACTGCCTGAAATCTTTTATGACATTAATCTGTGGGTGTGGTCATATACACATACCAAAAAAATAATCTTAGACAAGTGAAACTAAAATACCAACACACACAAGAATCTTACATTTTTACCAAATAATTTGTACCTCTTAACACCCAGGCTGAAATGGAAATAAAATTCAGTGTAAACAAAGCTGCATAGAAAGTATCAACTTAACCTTTCCCAAAATGCTAAGTAGTGCAGTTGTTAAGTAGTCATAAAAAGTTACTGCTAAACTCACTGTCTGACCTAATGTTTACACATGTCCAGTAAAAACTAAGTACTGTTTATATGACACACAAGCTTTCAACTTAAACTAACCCACATTTCTGCAGAAAATTTCATAAACAAACCTCAAATAATAGAAAATGAACTCCTACCACACACAGCATGCCATACTATACAGTAGTTCTTTCTGATGCAGAAAAGATATACACATACATGAACACAAAAACGTACATTTTAAAATAAGCTAAGGCTTCAACGTCATGTCTAAATAAATGTTTACATGTTGTGCCCTGGTATGCAAAAGGGGGTAATGGATAAAGAAAGTTATAGATCCTTGTTAAATTTTATTAAAAAGCTAATAGCATACAAAATTCATGAAATCCAAAAAAACGAGGTCCTTGTCCATAAGAGGACTCAACAGCCCAAAATCCTAAACGCAATTTATTCATGTAAAACCAAAAACAAAGCGTTTTCGCCACTGCAATCAGTGGCTTCTTCAGAGGGAATATAAAATAGAGCGCAAGCTCTCCAATTATAACAGATGAAGCAGGAAATGACATAATCAAATTTCCTTACGTACAAAAAAATTTTCTTGATCATATATTTATACATTTTATATGTAAATTTTATGTACAAGGAAATGTGCAACAACTCTGTGCCTATTATTTCTAGCCTCAGTAGATGTGTTGATAAGGACAAGTATGTTAGTAACTTTGATATTTCCTTCCTCCCTTTATTTGGAAAGTGTTCCTTGAGCTGTTACATATAAGAGAGTTATTTACTGTTAGAAATAAGGTGGCAAACACCACTTTTACTGGGTCTTTTTGATTTAATTAAGGATCCATTGCCCTACACCAGTATTTTTTCACATCAAAAGTTAGGTGTAGTAGTGTTTTAAAATTTGAAAATAGGCTAGTTGTTTACTTGTCCGTATACATCCACGTGTTAATGCATTTTAATGCTTTAACTTTTTTAACAATTTTTAATAAATTTCTTAATGTATTTTAGAAATATATGTTATAATTATCAACACATCTACTGAGGCTAGAAATAATAGGCACAGAGTTGTTGCACATTTCCTTGTACATAAAATTTACATATAAAATGTATAAATATATGATCAAGAAAATTTTTTTGTACGTAAGGAAATTTGATTATGTCATTTCCTGCTTCATCTGTTATAATTGGAGAGCTTGCGCTCTATTTTATATTCCCTCTGAAGAAGCCACTGATTGCAGTGGCGAAAACGCTTTGTTTTTGGTTTTACATGAATAAATTGCGTTTAGGATTTTGGGCTGTTGAGTCTTCTTATGGACAAGGACCTCGTTTTTTTGGATTTCATTTGTTTGTTCCTTTTTTGTAAGCATACAAAATTCATCATTTAACACTTCTACTGTTGTCTTTTAATATAAAAATTGGTTACTGCAAATGGCACAAAATGCTCTACACCAAACTTTAAGACATCTAAATTTACAGTGAATCACAGTACCTGGAAAAACCGAAGACAAAGTTACTGGAGGTCTATATCAAAGCCAAAAAGTGCACAACAGTGTAATTATGGAATCAAAATATATCAGTTGATATATAAACTTGGATTTGATGGATTAACATAGTTGAGGTCTGGGGTTGATGGATTAAATGAGTAGAGGTCTATAAAGTAGCATGACAATGTTAAAAGGCAGCAGACTACTTGAGAAGGATGCAGGTTATAGAATAACCCCACTGCTGAACTCATTCTTGGCCTTCCACTGCATAGGGCATTTGGGCTTTGCAATCACAATTAGCCATAGCAATCTAATGTACTGCAGCAAGCAGTTACAAATGATGTAAGGTACCCATCATAACCTTGAGCTATGAAATCACAATCTAGCTAGCAAAAGTAATGCTGACGGCATACCATTTAACGAAAAGACCAGCAGTGCCTAAACGTCAAGCCCATACACTCATTGCCAAACAAAATCACAACAATCAGTCACTGTAGAGGTAAGATGTAATGCTTAGGACATGCCACCATGCATCTCTCTCAATCTCTAAGTGCAGAAAACCTAGACGCAACCAAAAGTAATGGGGGGGAGGGCTAAAGCGCAAAATCAGGGACAAAATTTAAAAGCTGCTTTTATAAACTTAAAGTTGCTAGAATAATATGTTTTGGTTTAGCCTGTATTTTCTGAAGGCTGAAACTCATAGGACGGTCATTAATTAGGGACTTTAATCAACAATGACCTGGCAGAAAACCAAAACTGTATGAGGGAAACCAAAAATGAGGTAAAAATCCGCGTACGCTGCAAAAGTCTGTATAGTAGAGATTCATGACACCGTGCTCTGCATGACATCTCAGTGGAATCCTTTAGCCTATCTAATACATGCAGTATGTTTTAACTCTATTTTTTACACAACAAAAAACGCCACAAGACAAAATAGGAATCGAGCAAGTAGTCTCCACCAAAACATTTTATCATTGCAAACATTAAAAAGTTATGGAAAAAGGATGGTCTTCTCACACCAATCAAATTATGAGTATTTTACATACCACATATCTTATTCTGATATGGTCCTGATCAATGCTTCAGACTCAATTACCAGGTGGTGGACCGAGGCAGAATGCTGTTAAAAAGTTCAGGGAAAGAAATTCCCACATGTGGCAATGTCATCCGGCTTACAACTTGGCAAATATATACAAGATGGAGAATGCTGCTGCCTCACAAATATCTTTCACTAACACAGTCTTGAAAAAGTCTAGGAAGGTGAACTCTACTGTCAGGCAATCTGCTTTCAGAATTGACGAAAGAGATCTTCTATGCTGGCTATTGTAACACAAGGCTTTGAAATTAAACATCTTAGAAAGATACATTGTGGAAACATTTCCTCTCTCTGCCTTTGGCAAAAAAAAAAACAAAAAGGCATTGTTGGTCAGAAGGCAATCACTTTGCTCATGTAATTAAAGGTGATACCTGTGAAATTCCAAAGTATGCAGAAGGCATTCATTTCGGCTAGAATCAGGCATGAAGACAATCAGAAGCTGAATAGATCTGATTCAAATATTGAATACTGACTGTTAAGAGATAAAGCATCAGTAAGCATGAAGGCCTTCCTCTTGTGGAAAATCAAGTAGGAATTTTGAATGGTCAAAGTTTGCAGTGCAGAGTCAACGCAGAGCAGTAACAACCACAAGAAAGTATTCTACACAAGAAATTAAGCGCTGTTGATCTATGGGTTCAAAAGGTGAAGTTACCTCTTTCAAAAGAAAAATCAAGGTCTCACTGGGAAAGAGGGGATCTGACCTGAGGCTCGAGTTAACAAGCATCCCTCAATGATCTTTTACAATTTTTAAGTGATGCTGGGAAGCAGCTGTCATCTTGGAAGCTAGAAATGCTGATGAGATGATTCTTTGCAATGAAATACCCAAGACCTATACGACACAATGAATTAACTGTATTCTAGGATGACTGCTGGATCATTCAGCTGTGGTGAAAAAATAGACCTCGCCAGTTAACTAATTAAGGAAAAATGCATGTCTGCTGTCATAAACCTTCACAGCTGAATGTGCCTTGAAGATACAGATCACATACTTACAGAGAGCTGGGGCTCCTACAGAAATGGAATACCCAAGTTGTAAGCCTGAGATGTCCTCTGTGATGGGTGAAATGGATGTGACAGAAGTCGCTAGCTGTGAGAAATTTCTGTTAGAGAGTGATACTGTCCTATAAAAGGATCACAAACAATAACTGAGGAGATCAAATGGAGCCATGAGAACCAGATGAGTCAAGAATGAAGGACTTTGGCCAGAAGTTACAAAAGAACTCATCTACTTGAATGTGCAAAGGCATTCCTGACCTATCTAGGGAAGGAGGCAGTGAAGGGGGAACTCCCAGCACCCGGTAACAGTTAGGGGAAAAAAGGTGATTTGCCAACAGTACATTGCACATATAAAATATATGCTACACACTCTAGGATGAAAGTAACTGTATGAGGAGTGATAAAATCCATGCTGAGGTGATTCACCAGGGAAGTGTACAAGCCTGGGATGTGGACTACTGAGACAAAGATAGAAACTCCAGTTTATGGTTCATTTCCACTTAAAAAAAACATGGTCACTGTGCATAAACAATAAGAATCCATGCTGTTCTGGTTGCTGATGTACCATACCAGTGAATTATAGTCTGAGTGGGTCAGGAGATGGCCTTCAGCAGAAAGGCTTATCAACTGCTTAATGAAGGCCCAACATGGCCATCCTCATTTTCAGTTGGCTGTTATGGCAATGAAAAAAAGTGCAACATTAATTATATGCACTGCTCTAAACAGATTCTGTAATGAGCACTGAAATCCAGATTGAAAAGAAATGTAGTAATTGTATCTTCTGACATGGGTTGCTGGGCAGAGGGCAGCTGACAAAAAGACTAGGGAAGAAAGCTAAAGTCAAGCAGGGAACCTTGGCCCTGACGGTACTGGAATTTCAACATCCATTGAAAGGTTTTCATGGGTATAAGGCACCATGGGATGGCCACTGCCAAAAGACCTAAGAGTGAAAGGCAGGACAGAACTGGGTTCTACTTAACTGTGAAAGAACTGCAGACAAGAAAAAAATATGCCTTAATTCTTTTGGAGGGAAGAAAAACCCTTGCTAGTACCATGTCCAAACAGCAACATATGAAGAGCAGGGACTAGGTATGGACTAGAATTGATCTAGGGATTCTAACCAGTATTCCAAAGTTTCTGAACACTACTACTAACTGGATTTAGTCTTAGTCTAGAACATACGCTATCAGCAGCCAGTCACTTTTAAGGGAAAAAAGCAAATGCAATTGGCTCAGAACTAAAATTCAGACATAGCACTATACTTCATAAGAACTCTGGTGCCAGCAAAACAAGGCCAAGTGGAAGTGTGTGAAATGAAAAGTGATTTTAGCCAGTGCATGATGAGTATACAAACATCCCGAAAGTTCTCTGCGAAAACAGTAAAATGCAGTGAGGTACACTGGTAGATGGCAATACCTGTTTTTACTGCCCTGATCACTGAATCAGTAGGGTTTAAGCTACTATAACCATAAAAGGGCTGAAAATGGATGCTGTGCCTAGTACCTGGGCCATATAAAAGTCTCTCAGTTCACTCTCTGGCTGTGACCTTTCAGCTCCCTCAAACACAAGGCTGAGGATACGAGCACACAATTACTGCACTGGTCTTGAGTCCTTATTTCCACACTGTTGGATGGAACATCATGGCGCGTGGGAGGTGGTTTTGGTGCAGATTCATTAACAGTGATATCTAGCTTAGGAATGTCATGCAGCACAGTTGGGCAGAAGATACTGTCTGCTTTGCAAGGGTCTGCTGCTACACTATCAAGATGTGCCCATACTGCCTTGAGCACATCATGTAACATATCAAGCTTGGGAAAGGGCTGAATTAGGAGGCCTACTGTGGAGTCCTACAGGCCCCTTAAGTCATCACAGGGGTGAAGTGAAACATATAGTGGGATACTTCAGCCAGCGCAGTTTCTTAGGCAAATGGTCATCAGGTGGGGAGGGTGCAGACTCTTGGTTATAATTTTTATCCAGATCTGGAAACAGGTATTTCTGAAAAAAAAATCAAACAACTGGGAATTCAGGGAAAGTAATGCTTCTCCACTTCTACTAACCTGCACCTCACAAGGGAAGGATGGCTGCTCAGGGATGCAACAGCCTGGGGCAAGCCACCAACGTGGATCCATGACATTAATTAATAAACACAGGGCAACCACACTGTGGCCTGTGTGAATGCAGTGACAAAGGTAACAGATACTACTTGTGAAACTGAAGGTGTTAGGAAAATAATTCTAGCAGAATATCAGGAAGCATGAGGGCATTTAAAGCTTGAGACAAAGTACAGAAGAGTGCTGGAATAGCTGGGAAACAGAAGCCAAAGTGGTGAGGCAGTATGGAGGACATACTGCTAAGTATACGGTAGCTACTGGGTAGCAAAAGGGAAGAGCTGACGTTGTGAAGGTGGCCACAAGACCTGATGTCTGATAAACTGTGGAAGTAAAAGCACATACATTAAATTTAAAGCCACTGGGGCATACTTTTTTGTAAATCAGTTTTAGTGAAGACCTGAGAAACATCTCAACAAAAATAAAATTATTTACAGATAATATCTCATCAGTTTCAATGCCTTTATGCTAATTGGATAGGCTCATAAATAAAATAGTTGTCATAACTGTAAAGCAAAACATCTGAAAAAAAGGCACAAGACAAAGCTAAGAATATAAGTTCCCATGTTGAATGGTTATAGGTCAGATCTCTACAACTCAGAAATGCAGGGGTTCATTTGTCTCCCTTGGGGATTAAAGACTGTAATTCTAACCTCAGAGCTCCCAGTGCAGCACATTTCTAAATTTTTCCCAATAGCTTTAGCAGCTTGAAAGCTTGTCATTGTAGCCATGACATGCTGCAGCTGAAAAAAAAATCCTGATGAAATGTACTGGACTTTTACTTCTGAAATAAGAACCTAGTACACGTACTGTGGACATAACTTTTATCTTGCCTTTTTGCAGGGGTAAAAGCACCCAGGTGGAAATGAAGCATTGTGCCAGATGGTGGTGGTAAGAAAAAAAAATCTAGCTGAAATGCAAAATGATTACATGTCATTTCCCAAAAGGCAGTTGACAAAAAAATTCAAGAACTTCCAATTAGATACTTTAGGTACACCACACATACACTGTACCAGTGGAATGTGAATTTTCCGACAGGTACACCACATTTGCCCGTGAAGGAATAACATATTTGGCCATGTTGCTCATTGACAGATTATGCCCCTCACCCCAACAAACTATCAATATTTATTCTGAAGTGATTCTGTTAATTCTAATTGTTTTCATACATTACCTGCCCCCCAAAAGAATGATACCCACATTCTGTATACTTGAAACATCTAAATGGAAAAAAAAAAACACTACCATATTTTGGTATGATACTATTATACGTATACAAGCCACATCACTTTTATTCAACAATGTTTATGTAACAACCCTTTGCTTTGATGTGCAGCACGCCTCCTCACCCCTACCTCCAAACAGACATTCAATTTCTGTGTATAACTCTGATGTTTGATGGTAATTAAAGTGAAAGAAACACAGCATAATAATTTAATTTATTTCAAACTCTTTCAGTTAGAGATGTATACAAGTTTCCTCCTGCCAAAATCATTTTTTGCATTTGTCATGCGAGTGCCCTTTGCTTTCAGAAACAGTGTACACACACACAGACACACACACACACACACACACACACACACACACACACACACACGTGCATGTGCATACAATCAGATAGCCAAAGCCAAAAATAATGGAATGGATCAAAGGCCCAAAAATCGGGGACAGTTTTTAAATATTGTTCTAATTCACCTAAAAAAAGAGTAAGTTTTCATCAACATACAGAACCAAGATGCTATCCTCCAAAAAAGAAAGCCAATCTGGTGGTCCCCTGCCATAAACAAACTCTACAACAGAAGAAAGTTGCAAAAAAAGAGTAAAATCCCATGATTGGAGGAACTCTGTGGTCAGCCTCAGTAAGAAGCTGAGATCCCTCATAGAATCCTCCAAAACTAGTTATGAAAACAAAATCACCACTGATTCTAAAGTCAACCGCAAAGCATTCTATAGCTATGTCAAGAATCTCAATGGCAACAGTCAGATCTGCTCTGAGTTACAGCACAATGGCACTAAATATACAGAACCAACTGATATTGCCAACATCCTGGCAGATAGGATCAGTGCTAACTTTATCCCTCTCACCCCCCTAAAGGGCCCATCTCTATACTGGAAGAATGCAAAGTTCCTGTAATCACGGCTGCACAGGTTAAAAAAACACATGCTCCAAAGCCAAGAACACAGCATCTATAGGACCTGACAACATCCCAGGCTGCGTTCTACATGAACTACAGAACGAACTGGCACCCCACTTAAGTACCATGTTCAATCATAGCCTGACTTCTGGCTTTGTGCCCACTGAATGGCACACAGCAACAGTTATCCCACTCCACAAAGGGGGAGCCACCATGGACCCTGGGAACTACCGCTCCCTTAGCCTGACTAGCCTGGTCTGCAAGGCTATGGACCGTATCCATCATGGAACTTATAAACAATGACACTGGTAATCTCCATACTCTGGACCCTACCCAGTTCGGGTTTGGAAAAGGTAGATCATGTCTCCTAAACCTGATAGACTTCTTTGAAGCGGTCACCAAAGCCGTAGATGAGGGTAAGCCTATCTAGATCTTGCCAAGGCTTTCAACACCATCCCACACTCTGGAATTATAGATAAACTCACTAAACTAGGTATAAATCCCTATGTCACAAGATGGGTTGCCAACTGGCTTACTGACAGAACCCACTCTGTGAAAGTAGCAGACTCTAAATCCAACTTCAGACCAGTGACAAGTGGAGTACCACAGGATTCAGTCCTGGGTCCTCTCCTGTTTGGTATCTACTTCTCTGAAGTACAGGCTAACACAGAAGGTCTTTGGCTAACAAAGTTTGCAGATGACTGCAAACTAGGAGGCATAATCAAAACTCCTAACGATGTGGACATCCTACAAAAGGGCCTCACTGAGACAGATGCCTGGTGTCAAAGCCACGGCCTCAGGCTCAATGCCAAAAAGTGCACTGTCATCCCTTCTGGTAAAAACTATGTACCCATGAGCTACCACATAGGCGACAGTCTACTTATCACCGAAAGTGCGATAAGAGACCTTGGGACACAGGTGGACAGTAGTCTCTCCTTTGATAATCACATTGCCACAGTGGTCAGGAAATCCTTCTACGTGGCACACCTCATCACAAAAGGTTTCTCATCCAGGAAAAAAAGAGGTCATTGTTCCCCTCTACTTATCACTCATTAGACCCATTATAGAGTACAATACCCCTTTTGGTATGTACCTCACAAGACATCTACAACAACTGGAAAGGCCGCAGAAATACCTCACAAAGAGGATTACCGGCCTCAAACAGATGCCCTATGCAGACAGTCTCAAAAAACTCCAGCTTTACTCTGTCACATATCGCCTACTCAGAGGCGATCTCTGCCTAACATACAAAGCTATGTCAAACTCAGAGCTGTTGGACATGCTCCACTTAAAGAAATCCCAATCCCTCTGAGCTACGCGCTCTAGGGACCTAAACCTTGTCACCACAATAAACAGAACATGCTGGAGGGATAGATTCCTGTCCCAGAGACTTCCCATACACTGGAACAAACTACCTATCTATATTAAACAAAGCTCCTCATTAGCACTCTTCAAGAAAAATCTTGCTGATTGGATGGGAGGTGGAAATTCACCCCGGGGATCACTTCTGTGGCTCAGCTTGACAGGGGCACAGGAAAATAATTTTCTTGGGTGGCAAAAGCCAGGGTACCATTTGGCTAGGCTTGTATAGGCCCTAGAGCCAATAGCCTAGTACCTACCTATGAACCTAACACAAAGGCTGATGCTGGGCCTGATGTCATACCTGATGACAGGGGATATGTTATTATCAGCCCTAAAATCAGTGGGCATACAAAATGCTAGTTCATTTAATAGCAGAAAGGAAGGCAAAAAAGCCTTGAGAGAGTGAGGCTGCTCAAATGACAGTACGACCACGAGAAGTAGGAAAGGGGGTAGGTAAATCAAAACAACTCCATAGTGGATGGGTGGGGACAGCTGCAGCCCATGGAGGATGGGAATTGAGCTTGATCAGGATTGGAACACCCAAGTAATATGGAGTCCTGAATTAGGGGTTGGAGGGAGGATTAGCTGGCAAGGGCATTGACAGAGGTGCTGAAGGAGTCCACAGCTAAGAATGCTTGCAGTGCTATCTCAGAGGAATCTAAGTTCTAGTTGGACTTACCTTCCTTATGATTGCAGGTCCTTGGACTGTTCCACATTCTTCTAGTTCTCTGGGAGTTTTTTGAAAGAAGAGAGATTTTAAAGCATGACACTGTCAACATCATGTAGCCTTGCTGAAAAAGTTGCAAAAGGAGCATGTACAGATGCCAAACCTGGCCCAAAGTAAAGAAAATGCCTGGCATGCCTGATATGCCACTCAGAAGCAGGAATTTGCTTCTTGCAACAAAATAAAAATGAGTAAAGCAATGAGAAAAATGTTTTTTTATCAAATCAATTCCTTTAGGGCGGCCACAGTGGTGCAGTGATTAGCATTACCGCCTCACAGCAAGAGGTTCTCTGGTTTGATCCTCGGCTGGGGTGCCTTCTGTGCGGAGTCTGCATGTCCTCCCTGTGGTCGTGTGGGTTTCCTCCGGGTGCTCCGGTTTCCGCCCACATCCCAAAGACATGCTGCAGGTGGATTGGACACTGTAAATTGGCACTAGGTCTGAGTGTGTGTGCCTTCTGTGGAAGGTTGGGTGCCGGGCTGGCAACTCGAGACTGTAAAACTCCACTGCCAATCATGAGCGGACAGGTGATCTGCTGTGGCGACCCCTAACTGGGAAAAGCAGAAAGAAGAAGAAGATCAAATCAATTCCTTTGCCAGCCATCCAGCAAGCAGAGGGAGCCCTGGGCTTGCAGAACAGGGAGAAGAAATGGAGAAGCTAATGGAACCTATTAGTCTAGATGACAGCTGATACTGCCAAAGTTACAATGTCAGAGTGTCAAGGGAAATGATTTCTCCGAGCTGTCTTGAATAGTAACAGGTCCTAAAAGTGACCTTTAATGCCAAAATTGTTGAAATATATTTCTAGTTTTTGAAAGAATACTGTAAACTCAATTATTTTGCAGTTAGACGCTTGTTAGAATCTTGCTACTGAATATGAAATGTCTCACTGTACTCAAAGCAAAATGGTATGCTGCAATAATTGTCATTCATAACTTAGTTATTGAGCTAAGAATCTTGCAAGGTTAAGCAAGATGACTTCATGCAGTTGCTTACAATACCCCATTTTGGTACCCATCTTGATTTTTTTCTGCTTCATTCACAGCCCTGTATCAGTACTTCTAGTTTAATAATGTTTACTAAGTACAAGCTTAGGTTATAGTTGTGGTGCAGGAATAGTCCACTTTTTCTTGCCATGCTGTAGACACTAACTGAAAGACTCTTTTGGAAGATGAATACCAGGAACAGTGGTTTCTCTCAGCCCGACTAGCTGTGCACTGACTTCCCAGAGAAGCCGAGCTGTTTCTTCATCCTTGGCCTGTGGTGCAGGTTCCTTCTCCTTCATTTGGTGAAAGTACTTGCCGGATATTCCACTGAGCTCTTCTGCTACAGCCAAGTATACACTAGTTTGTGCGGCCTGTTTGGGCGATTTTACCAACAACCAAAAAATAGGACCTAAAAAGAGAGACAAAAATAATTCAGTCAACTTTATTTACGCTGATTTATCCATCTGGTTTCCTCATACCATTACACAATACCAGGAACCCAACAGAATCACAGCTACAAAGCACTCCAAAATCCACAGAGAGCGAAGGACCACAGTAAACCACAGAAAAATATTTATTCAAATACTAAGCGCTTTCATCTAACCTGTAAACAGACTTCTTCAGAGTATACAGATACAAGCACACACAGGTTTATATAATCCCTATAATCAATCACATGGGGTTGGCTTGGTTCAATGATTTCTTGTGTGAGTCTAATTGTTTTGATCAGGACGAAATTTTACCTTGAATGTATGTATAGAACTTGTACTGAAAAACAATTTTGTTTTTTTAGAGGGCCAATACTTTCAACAGGTTAAAGGTGTGGCGATGGGGGCCTCTTGTGCCCCTATCTTTGCTAATATTGTGCTCATTCAATGGGAAAATAATTTATTGTACAACAAGTTTGAGATACCTCCCTGTAGAGTGTATATTAGATATTTGGATAACATCTTTACTGCACGGGAAGGGGGGGGGGGTTATCAAACATTATTCCCTTTGTCGCATTTTTGAGTTCTACTTACTTACTTTTTGAGATTTACTTACACCTTTAATCCTGTTTACATCAATTATCTGGAAGTAACTATATTCAAAGATGATGAAAAACAAAGTAGTGAAAGTACTATATACAGGAAACCAACTTATTATAACAGTTTGTTACACTATCAAAGTAATCATCCTAATTTAAAAAAAAAAGGGAATTATAAAGTGCCAATACATATGGTTGGCTAGGATGATTTCAGATAATTTATTTGAAGTAGAAAGTTAAGTTTTGGCTGACATGTTTAGTGCTAGAGGTTATCCTCTTCAATTAATTAGGTCGATTAGCTCTGATATAAAGGGCAGAAGGCAGGCTGGCACTATTGTACCACTTATTAGAGATAACACTGTCTGTTAATGAATTATTTAATCAAGGGGATGGTCCTAGGAGAGATTTTTCTACCAGTTTTGTGATTCAATATTATGTGGAAGATACAGCTATTAGAAACATTCTTATTAAAAACTGGTCAGTCTTTTCTTTGTTCAATGGTATTTTGGACAAACTGGGGGAATAGACTGGTCATTGTTTATAAGAAGGGTAGAACTATAAAAAACTTCCTAAAACCTTGGGCCATATATTCCGGTATGTATTCTAATAAACACCTGGCACCAGGAGTTGTGGTTCTTGTGCTCAGTGTAGGTTTATTCTGATGGCTGACCAAATTTATGTTAATGGCTATTTGTTTAAAGCAACTTTTGCTTGTAATTGTAATACTACAGGAGTTATTTATCTGGCTCTTTGTCAAAAATGTACTGGTTTCTATGTGGAGAAAAACCAGGGGAAACTGAGGGAATGGATTTATGAGCATTCCCTAGATACTAAAAAAAGGTACTAATTCTTTAGCCAAACAGGTCAACAATAATCCGTCTCATTACTTTTTATTTTTTGCACTGGACTGGATTATAAAAAACCCTAGGGGAGGTCCCTGGGTAGACTTATTAGAACAGCGGGAGCTGCTTTGGCAACTTAGGTTAAATGCTAATTACCCCCCCCCCTCCAGGTTTAATAAGCAGATTCCACAGGCAGTGTTTAAAAATTGAAGTCATATCAGGTATAAAATGTAATACAAAGTGTAACAAGTTCAGATTTTTTATTGTATTATGGATTTTTATGTAAATACAGTTTTTACACTTAATAGTCTGGGTGTGTGGAGTCATGTGATTGATTATAGGAATTATATAAACCTGTGTGTGCTTGTGTCTGTATATTCTGAAGAAGTCTGTTTACAGGTCAGACAAAAGCACTTAGTATTTGAATAAATATTTTTCTGTGATTTCTCATAATATTTCCTTTTTTCATTTTGGTGATCCTATAGCATACCCACAAGACATTATGTTAAAGTACACATCACATGCTAAACTAAGCCCTTTGCACTGATCTCATTTCTATTCTGGGGATACAAATGGGTTCAAGTCCAATAGGTGAGGCTTGATGCATGGCAGGTAAAGTGACAAAAAATGCATGCAATCAGCAATAAGTAGTATAAGTCAGCACCAGTACACTGATGGATAAAACTGATTCTGCAACATCATCACCATCACACATTCCTTAAGTTCAACCATCACACATTCCTTAAGTTCAAGACATGGGCACCAAATTCAAAAGCAGAAATAACAGGGGCTATTCCAGTGGTGCAAAGGGACAAAGTCCTGACTGTGGCCCAGGTGACTTAGGTTTGATTAGCAGCTTGGGGGACTGCCGAGCAGCAGGGAAAGGTAGGCAGTACCATCTGGGAAGGTGAGTGGTGACATGGGCATCTCCTGTGATGACCCTGGTGGAGGCTGGGAATGTCGTGTAGTGAAAGGTGTAGTCCCAAGAGGTGCTGGGTGGGCAGAAATGGCTGACCTGATGCAAAGGTGGGGGGATATGTCATAACATCTCCCACTGCACATCCACCACTACGGATGTAAACATAGTCACCGGGAGGGGGGAGCATAACAGGGAAAAATTGGCTTGATGGATGACAGCATGACCCCCCCCCCCCCAGGACATCCTTAGGGTCCATGCTGGTCCTGGCAATAATGCAGTATTAGTCCAGGGGTAAACTGGAGTAGCCAGTATGTTGTTACTCTGCATTCTGAGTGACAATATTTCAATAAGGAACCTATGGTACAGAATTAAGACATATCATACAGCAAGAACAAAGATCATACTAATTAGGACCACATCAAATCAAAGATAAAGTTACCATTATTACCCAATGAGCTTTTGTATACATAAATATGTGAGACTGTCAGCAGAAAAGTACAGTTTTGTACCTACCATAAATGTAGATGTTCGAGGATCCACATTGCTGCAGTCCTAACTATTGGGTAGTCCGCTGTCCAGTCGGCCCGAATACCAAAGTATATGGCTGACGTCGGTCAGGGCGCATTAGACTGACGTCAGTACGTCAGGGTACTAATGCGCATGACCGACGTCATATCCTCAGTCTTTTCTTGCCCCAGATGTCAGAAGACCCTGAAAAGATAAGGCCAAAACCAAAAACTCCAAACATACCTGCACCAAAAATATGTACAATATATACAAAATTACCAGAATATAACCTCACCTACACAACCACCCCTAAACACAGAGGGGAAGGAGGGAGGGTAAATTGGACTGCAGCAATGTGGATCCTCGAACATCTACATTTATGGTAGGTACAAAACTGTACTATGTTCTTCATTCCACATTGCTGCAGTCCTAACTATTGGGTAGAATCCCAAAGCAGAGGTAAGGGAGGCTGGCAAATCATAAGGAAGCAGGAACTGACAACATGCCTTGCAAAATAGCTGTGGCAAAACCAGCCCTAGACTTAGAGTAGAGAGGAAGGTGATAATGCTTAGAGAAAGTATGCACTGAACTCCAAGTAGCTGCCTCCAAAATATCCTTAGTTGCCACCCCCCTTAGAAATGCTGTTGAAATGGCAGTAGCCCTAGTGGAATGAGGCCTAATCCCAGCTGGAAACTCCTTGCCATGATGGAAATAACAAAATGCAATGCAAAACCCAATCCACCTAGAAATAGTTTGTTTTGACACAGGCTTGCCCTGCGAACCCAAAGCAAAAGAAACAAACAACTGCTGAGACTGCCTAAAATCCTTAGTCCTGCTCAAATAATAACGCAATTGCCTGTGTACATCTAAAGTGTGCAAAATCTTTTCCCCTTTATTTTGGGGATCTGCATAAAAAGTAGGCAAATGAATAGTTTGGTTTAAAGCCACACTAGAAACCACCTTAGGCATAAAGGAAGGATTAGTACGTAAAGATACCCTATCCTTATGAAAAATCAAAAAGGCTCTACCGCCATAAGGGCCTGCAACTCAGAAACCCTTCTTGCAGAAGTAATGGCCAACAAAAAAGCAGTCTTCCATGACAAGTATTTCAAATTAGCAGTAGCCATGAGGCTCAAAAGGTTGTAGAGTAAGTTTCTCCAACACAAAATTGAGATCCCAAGTAGGAGTAGGAGCTCTACGTTGTCTTATATTCTTTGCCCCTCTAAGAAATTGCTTGAACAAAGGATGCGAAAACAATGGTGGGTCACAATCATAGTGAGCTGAAATTGCTGCAGCATGAATCTTAATGGAAGAGAAAGACAAACCTTTGTCCAATAACTCAGTAAGATATTGAAGAGCCACACTCAAATTAGGCTCAGAAATCTCCAAATTGTTTGCTGCACTCCAAAATAAAAATCTCTTCCATTTTTCTGCGTACACTTTCCTTGTACTAGGTCTTCTGGCTTCCATAATCACATTTAAAACTTGTTGAGGAAGTTGAGACCTGTTGTCTTTCAAAACAGAATATGCCAGGCTGTTAGATGAAGAGAGTGAAGCTTGACATTGAGCAGGTGACCGTCCCTCTGAGACAACAGGTGTGGAATCAAGGGTAAAGGCCATGGAGGCTTCGTTACCAGACTCCTCAGTAATGGGTACCAGTGCTGCCGAGGCCAATCTGGAGCTATTAAAATCATCCTTGGCTTGTCTTGTCTGACCTTTAGAAGCACCTTTGGGAGAAGAGGCAGAGGTGGAAAAGCATACACATGAAGATTTTTCCAAGTGAAAGAAAGAGCATCCACTTTCCAAGCTGTGTGATGAAACCTCTTTGTGCAAAACTTTGGCAGCTGGTGGTTTAGTGGAGAAGCGAACAGATCTATGTCTGGAGTTCCCCATGACACTGTCAATTTTTGAAATACATGAAGATCCAGTTTCCACTCGTGGGGATCCATGATTTGTCTGCTTAACACATCTGCTAAGGAGTTCTGTGCTCCCGGCAGAAACCTTGCCTGAAGAGTTAGTTGCAAGCTGAGCGCAGTCTCCCATAAAATCATTGCTTGCCTGCACAATGGGTAAGAATGTGTTCCCCTTGTTTGTTGATGTACCACATGACAGTTGTGTTGTCTGTTAGAATCAACACCTGCCCTGGAAGAAGTAACTCCTTGAAAGCCATTAATGCAAACTGGACTGCTAACATCTCTTTCATGTTGATATGTAGATGCTGTAGTCTGGCAGGCCACTTGTCTTGTATCCACTTTCCATTTAGATGAGCTCCCCAAGCAATGTCTGAGGCATCTGTCGTTAGAATCTGACTCGCCTCTGGCGGGTCACAGAGAGTCCCTTGTTTAGGTGACATTCCTGAGCCCACCACAAAAATTCCTTTTGAATGCAAGGTATTATTTGAATGACAGTGTCCAAATCCTGGCAGTGCTGTGTCCATACATTTTTGAGATACCATTGCAGCTTCCTCATATGCAGTTTGGCATTGGGAAGCACCAGAATACAAGATGCCATGAACCCTAAGGCTTGAAGGACTGTCCTTGCAGTCAGCCCGGACTGAAGAGATAGTTGATGGAAGTAACTGGAAAGATTATTTTGTTTGTCCGGGGTTAAAAAGGCCATCTGGGCTGCTGTATTCAGTCTCACACCCAGAAAGCACATGTCTTGAGAGGGTACTAGACTGGACTTTATTTCGTTCACAGAATACCCTAGGCATCTTAGCACTGCTATGACATAATCCAAATGCTGTAGAAGGTCTTCCTTTTCTTGAGCTAGAATCAGGCAGTCGTCCAAGTAAGGATAGATTTGAATTCCTTTTAGCCTGAAGTAAGCTATCACTGGAGCCAGAACCTTTGTGAATACTCTGGGCGCAGTGGATAAGCCAAAGGGCAATGCAGAGAACTGATAATGAGAATTTCCAGCTCGAAAACGCAGATACTTCCTGCAACTTAGTCTTATAGGCACATGAAGGTAAGCTTCCTTGAGATCTAAAGTTACCATCCAGTGATCTTTGCCCAGCAGAGGTAAAAGCTGTTGTAACGTCAACATTTTGAACTTGGGAATGTCCAGATAAGTGTTGAGGATAGATAAATCCAAAATTGGTCTCCACGTGTTCCCCTTCTTCGGTACTAGGAACAGGCGAGAATAAAATCCTAGGCCTCTTTCTGGCACAGGAACTGGCTGAATGGCCCCTATTTGGAGCAACAGAGAAATTTGCTTGTGAGCCTCTTTTCTTTGTAGAGGAGGAATGTCTGGCATGCCTTTGAAAGGAGGCAAGGTATGGAAATAAAACCTGTAACCGTGGTGAATGATATCCAGAACCCATCTGTCTTGGGTAATTAAATCCCAATTTTCTTTGAAAAGAGACAGCCTTCCTCCCAAAGGTGCTGCCAGGCGAGAATGTACTGGCAGCTGAAAAGGCAGGTCATTGGGTCTGCTTACGAAAGGACTGACCCCTGCCCTCACCAGAAGTCTGAGCAGGGGAACTCCCTGTCCTATGCCTAAAAGAACCTTGAGCTCTGCCCCTACCACGTCTAGACCTACCCCTAGACTGGGAATCATAAGCAGGATAAGTCCATCCCTTAGTAGGCCAATTTCTACTAAACTTCGGAGGCTGCACCTGCAAAAAATCCTTAACAGTTGCATAGACTTAGCCTTGTCCTCCATTTTCTTTAAAACTGCTTCCACAGGCGAACCAAACAACACATCAGACTGCAAGGGA
Source organism: Protopterus annectens (assembly GCF_019279795.1). Taxonomy (NCBI): domain Eukaryota; kingdom Metazoa; phylum Chordata; order Ceratodontiformes; family Protopteridae; genus Protopterus; species Protopterus annectens. Next base: position 530,655,399 of record NC_056727.1, on the reverse strand, counting down.
GCATCCAAAATCCTTGTTTTAACATGCTCAGCTAAATTCTGATCTCTCAACCAGGCATGCCTACGAAGAACAGAACCAGTGGCAGCCACCCTCGAGGAGGCCTGCACAGCATCAAAACCACACTGCAAGGAATGTTTACCCACCTGTTCAGACACATGAACTAAATCCTGCAACTCTTTACACTCAATGCCTTCTGCCAGAGCATCCACCTTAGATTTCAATTGTGAAAGGAGGTAATTCTGATATTTTAACATGTGAAACTGACAATTCAACGCCCTCATGGCTAAAGTGGAAGAAGTATACACTTTCTTTCCCCATCTGTCCAAAGCCCTTGCCTCTTTATCAGGAGGAACAGGATTTTTAACAACAGAGGCCTTCACACCTTTAGGCCCCTGAGAGACAGTTTCGGGTCTGCCCTAGGACTCTTAAAAGATACTTATGAGCTTCAGGCACCCTATAGTACCTATCCGGTTTAACTGGGGCAGGAGGCAAAGAATCAGGATTCAGGGAAGCCTCTGCAAAACCATCTTCCTCCACATTCAGAACAGGAGGTATAGCTAAAGGCCTATGCTGGGGTAAAACAAGAATTCCCTAAGCCTCTTCCTGGAATCAGAGAAATCTTGACCTTCCCATTTAAAATGCTCCCTCATGGAATGCAGAGTCTCTGAAAATGGAAAATCCTCAGGAGGAGAAGCTGAAGGAGTAGAATCATCCACATCAGAATCAGAATAAGGAGGATACTCCTGCAAGTCTTCAGCCGAAGACTCAGAAGCCTCGAACATTGCTCAAAACTCTCAAACTCAGGTTCCACCCTAGGCCTCTTATCAGGAGGGGCATAGAACCTCTAATCATAGTAATCAAATCCTCTGCCATTTTAAGCATATGTTTCTTAGGCAAAGACCCTGAAGCACTAGGAGAAACCCCCACTGAAGCTAAACCTGGCCTGCCTCTCAAAGAAGCCTTGGAAACAGAAGGGAGGCTCTAACCACCTTAGGAAGAGAGGGAAGAACAGCCACCTGAGAAGCCCCTCAGCCTGGCCTACTTCCTGAGAGGATACATCCTGTAACAGTAAAGTCTCCCTGAGACTCCAAAGAAACACCTGGCAGAACCTCCGGCTCCACTGAGCCTTCTAAAGAACCGACGTCAGGGACTGTCGGTTCTTCCACTCTAGGCTTTGCTGCTTTGTCCTTGCGCTTTTGGCGAAGCGACGGAGCATCCGACGGCATTTTATAATTACAACGCTTCCCAAAAACTAACCTGGCACAGTCTAACCTTCTCTTAATAGTGCATTTGTTAAATCTAGCACAAGAGCGGCATCCAACAACGTCGTGCTCAGGCCCTAAACAAGGTATACACAAAGTATGGTAATCCCTATGAGGTATCTGTTTCCCACAAGAAATACAGTTATTCACTTTTTCTGACATCCGGTTAAATACTGAGGCAAGAAAAACCAAAATATTCCCAACGGGTACTTAGCCAACTTTGATTCGGTCTGAAACTCTGACTTCAGAAACTTTCAGAACGCCAACCTGCACTCGCAAAATTGCTTCTGCATCGGACCATGCGGCAAAAAAGACTGAGGATATGACGTCGGTCATGCGCATTAGTACCCTGACGTACTGACGTCAGTCTAATGCGCCCTGACCGACGTCAGACATATACTTTGGTATTCGGGCCGACTGGACAGTGGACTACCCAATAGTTAGGACTGCAGCAATGTGGAATGAAGAACATCGGGTGACCTATTCTACACCATCTATTTGATGATGCAACTGGAACAATATTCACAATCTCAGGTTATATTAAAGTTGCCAATAATATGCAACATCACAATCTTTGGCAGGGAACTTTATTTTAAAATCCCACTGGCTCTTTAATGATCTGCAGGACTGACTATTTACTTAAAATGATACAAGTGCATTTTTCTAGCAAACTAAACTATGAACTTTATACAGCTGAAAATCACTCCTTACCATATTTTATTATTTATGGTGACAAAGGCAGATAGTTTTGTGCTGTGTGCTATTGTTAACGCTATCTCCTTAGATTTTTTAAAGATCGGCAAATTCTGCCATTCCAGGGGTGAAGTATGGGGAAAAAAAAAGAATGTACACCTGCTGCATCCAGACTCCTAAACATCTACATTATTACACAGGCTATATTTCTGTGACTTGTGCAGCCACAGAAAATATGTATTCTGTACAGACATCATATCAAATGGACACTGAAGGCAAGATGCCTTAGTCAAACACTAAATTTGATATTAGTATTTAAACCATAACATAAGCAAGTATCTAAACATCTGAAGCATTTATTTATGTTCTTTATCTGGGAGGCTTTGCTACAATATGCAAATAAACCATGATGTTAGTCTGTGGTGTGGCCTAACAGAAAAAAAAAAAGATAAGAGGAAAATAAAACAAAATATATATATCTAGGTCTACTTCATAAAACTGGACCACCACTTACCGGACTTTTAAAATACTGAGATGACAAAGCCAAAAATCCATATTACCGACATTCCGGAACACCGACATTTCACTTCAGGTAAGTAACTGCTTGGCCACCATGGTGCACTTTGCCCCTTACCCCCATGGCAGTGCAATCTCAGAGTTGGCATACTTAGCTGGGGGAGGGGTGAAAAATCCCCACATGGGTGGGTTTAATTTGCTTCGGTTTTACTTTGTTTTTTTTATGTTGGCCAAGTGGTTACTTACCTGGAGTGAAATGTCGGTGTTCCAGAATGTTGGTAATATGGATTTTCGGCTTTGTCGTCTCTGTAATTTAAAAGTCGGGTAAGTGGTATTTCGGTTTTGTGAAGTAGACCCATATTATCTATATATAGATAAATATATATATATATATATATATATATATATAGATATATCTATCTATTTATATATATATATATATATATATATATATATATATATATATATATATATATATATATATATATATATATATATATATATAGATATATATATATATATATATATATATAGATATATATATCAATCTATACATACATATGGTCAACTGGTGAATGGTCGACCGGGTATGGGCAAAAGGAGTGCGGCAACATCACAAAAATGCAATTGCAAGTGTTGTGAATCTCAAAATCCTGTGCCCTTTTTGACCCATGTTAGCACACATTTTAAGGTGTAGAGTGGTCGGAAATGTCGAATTCGGTGTTTTTATGACATTCCAACCATTCGGCATTACGGGATTTGCGGAGAAAAGTCAGTAAAATGTATGGTCGAGCAATGTGCGCTCGACCATATGAATGTAAAGCATATATATATATATATATATATATATATGTATACACACACACACATACAGCTGAGGTGGCCTACTTGTAAACTGCTTAGACTGTGGTGTACAAGGACCTGGGTTCACGGCCTGCAAAGGCTGTTTATTTAGAGCGCCTCTTTGGCCCTCTTCAAAAGGAACCTTGATGACTGGATGGGAGATAGGAAATTCACTCCGGGGATCACATCAGTCACCTTGCTAGACAGAGGTCCAGGGAAGTAAATACTGTGGGATGAAATAGCCAGGGAATTGTTTTGGCTAGGCTTGTATAGGCCCTAGGGCCGATAGCCTAGTACCGACCTATGAACCTATATATATAGTTTGAAAATAAACTATAATTTCAGCACATATAGCATAAGCAAAAATGAAATGAGTGTGAAATAAAGACATTTGAAACAGTTTAAAATCTTTCCCACTGCAATTAGTCCATTCTTCTACTGGTTCATCTGCTTACATCAATATCTGCAGCTACTTTAGATTCAGCCTAAACTGCACTGCATTGGCACCGAAACAATGACTACATACTTTTCAATATTTTTTTCTCAAGAAATCTGAACAAAGACAAAAATAATGTTAGCAATAATGGCCAAACCATGGACAATTGTTAATTACTACTCTAATTCACTTAAAAAGTTAATAGAACAAGTTCTATATCAACATGCATTTTCTAAACAAGAAATATGAAACTATAATGTCTGGAATTACTGACTGACTGTAATCAGCAGTGATTTACCATAAAGTAATTTACAAGGGACAAGTAAAAAAAAAAAATAAGGCAAAATCAAAGACATTTTTAAGACATTCTGCAACCTTCTGGAGAGCTGACAGGTATCAGTGACCCACAGCAAAACAAACATACCAAAGCAAGTTGGCACTTTTTTCTGGTACATTTCATTAATAAAAGGCAAATATCTTCTACACAAAAGGGCATTCAGAACATTTCAGTGTGGATTTCACTCCTAGGTTTGAAGGTACTATTTGTTGCAGGACTTTTATTTTCATATATGATCTTTTCAATATCAAACATCACTGCAGAAAACAGCACTGCATTTACTTCACATGCAAATGGATTTTCCACCAAGCCAAACGCTGGTTTCAGGTATTTGACACTGATAATGTGCCTTTATGAATGTGTGAGTTGCGTCCAGCAGGCATACCCAGACAACAATTTATTAAAATTAAATAACCTCACTCACTCATACTCCTTCCACTTCTCCAGGTGACTAAGCAGGGCTTAGCTAGCCTTCATCCACAACTGCAGCCTTAGTGCTACAGAGCTTGCTGACTACTATTGCAGTGACTAACAACAGTGATGGATCTCAGCCTACCAAAGATTTCAGACACTTCCTCTTAAAAGGAACGCATCACCTCAATTAAGACATTCCTAAAAATGCCCCTCTCAGCTCCAAAAATTCTCCCAGTAATGGTGAGCACTTCCATTCTTTTGCTTAGCAGAGCCTGACTGAGGTCCTGCCTACTTTCCTCATGCACTGAATGGCTTACTAATACACCTTTGAGGTCATGCAGCAAGTACTGGGTTACCAAGTAACTCTAAGAAAAATAAAGACAGCACTCCATCAGCAGTGACTGGAAGGTTACCTTCTTCACCTTGAGAGCTTCCTTATTCACTGCTATTCACCCGTAGGTTCTAGTGTTACTTGTGTGGCATTCATCAAGTGCCTTTTGGTCACTATAGTGATTACATTTCTTGACCATGACCACACTAAGCAGTGAATAGAAAGCAGCAGAGAGAAAGGAGAAATTGCGGTACTTAAAGAACAGCAGCAGGGAGACAAAGAAGGCAGCAGTACAGAGGAGTGGACAGTAAATATGCACAGAAGGAATAGTCCCTAAACCAGCATCACTAGAGCACACAGAGAAGTGACAACTAAATATAACCGACTGCCTAGTGCAAACTGCAGCTCTTAGGACATTAACCAATCTTTTCCATCATACCTTTAAAATCTGCATCAACTCCAAGACCACCAATCATTGGACAGCCCACATTTTGCCTCTCAGTAGTCATCTTGGGATTAGTGCTTCTGTTTTGCTCCTGGTGAGAGAAAGCGCATAGGGACATTATTTCCTGGAGACGTCTGATCACTGGAAAGCCTAATAACTGCTTCATAAGTGCCAGCTTGGAATGTCTCCTTATAGTTTGCTCCTGATGAGAGAAAAAGCAGATTACATTGATTCCTGAATGTTTCTGATTGGGCAGTGTGTCTGTCTTTGACCTTACTGATTGGTCTGGTTGCTATTCAAGACATCCACCAGGAGAAGGCTACAACAAGCCTACAGACCCTCGCATAATCAGGGACAAAATCAAAAATAGCCTGTGGCCTGCTTCTCATCTAGGGACTGATGCTACTGTTTTGATCTGGTGAGAGAAAAAGCAAAGGAGCAGTGTGTAATGACCGTGCCCTGGCCCAGCAATCAAGGAGCCTCAGCCTTCACCACTAACACCAGGGAGGTTGTCTCCTAGAACAGGAAAGGATAACTAATACACACAGTAAAGTACAATTTCCCTTAAGTGCACACAGAGATCACAGTCAGGCTGGGGCTGGTTGCTCCTTTGCTCACTAGGTCTCCAATAAGACTCCCCACTGGCACAGCTATAGGGTCCAGGTCTCAGCCTAGCTGGGCAAACTAAAACCTCCAGTACCCTCTCTGTCCAACCAGTGCTTCGTGTCCCTGCCAAGTAGCTGACACACCAGACACACACTTTGAGAAGAGGTTATACAACTACACAGACCCTCCTGGGAAAAGGCTGGCACAGGTTCTCCAGCTGTGCCCCTATTACCCAGACCATACGGTAGTAATCCCTCCCACCACCCAGCTAATAATTATCAGCTACTAAAACGCCCTTAAAAGGGTGTCTAATTATTATTGTGCAATATTATTATCCAATTGGTAATGTGACTATTCAGTCTAGGCTTAATTTGGAGGGACTTAGACAGTAAAATCTGTAAATATGTAATGTACTTTAGAGGTTAAATTATCTCTACATAAACCAGCTGCAGGTGAAGGTTTTAAAACATTTAATAATAAATAATTAAAACACAAGACAATACTACTACAGTACAATGCAACTCAAGTTCAGAGATTACACAGAAACTTAAAACAATATCGTAGGAAAGATTGGATTTCAAAGAAAAATACTTAGTCTAACTTCCTTCTAAGTTTAACTATTCCTAAGAGAAATCACAGTGCTATTATCTTACTTACATACATAAAGAGCAAGCAGTGCTGGGTCAGATGTCCAAGATCAAAATGCTTACAATCTCTCACTTAATAATAGTTTTTAAACACTAACCAACAGCTCTGCTGAGGCCCTCCCAAATTACATCATTTTGACACTTAGGTTTTCTCAGGCCACAAACTGCATTACTTAGCAAGATAAAACCTGCTCAGAAAACTACAACAATACAAGGCAGAGTAAAACAATGTACTTGTAAGAAGATATAACTGGTGAAACCAAAAGTAAAACCACTATCAGCTTTAATAGGACAAACAAACAAGTACAAAACACAACTGACTTAGCGCTTTCACCCAACTAGGGCATCCTCAGAGTCATTTAGCAAAATTTCTAACAGTCCTTAATAAATGGAATTCAAACATTTTTACAACCAATAAGCATCAAATGTAATACATTTGCTATAATGGTCTCTAGAATTAACTCAACAATACAACACAATTTTGGTGATCGGAAAAACGTTTCTTCTCATTCAATCCAAATATTTACTAACTTATAACCCATTTTAATAGATAAACAAAGAGACATAGAAAAAGCAGTTGAAAAACGTCATAAACATACTGACACTCAGGCAGGGATGGTGCTGCAGTATAACACTATGTCTGTTAAGGTGAAGGAAATCACTGAGATGGGAATGATACAACATATTCCCTACAGATATGCTAAAAGCTATAGGAGATGGTCCAAACTTTATCAACAGTAGGGGTACAAATATTAAGGAATTCTTAGACAGAATTCCTAAACCTGTTGGACACAGACCTGCTAGGATGGCAAAATGTGGAAAATGTAAGGCATGTAAACATATTAATGATGGTCTGTATGTACAAGTTGGTAACTATAAAAGGTCACTGGTGTGTCCAGGTTACTGTAACTGTAAGATGAATATGGTGATATATGTGGCCACCTGTTTATCATGCCCAGCGTTTTACGTTGGTATGACCACAAGGAAATTAAAACAAAGAATACTGGAACACACCAGGGACATAAAAAATAAAAAGTTAATACTTCCTTGTACATGCACAGTAAGGACTGTTTTGAATTTTAAAAAATTCATATTTTTTGTCATCAATAGAATTTATACAAAAGATTTTGGGGGAGATTATAAAAATATACTTGAAGTTAGAGAATGCCTATGGCAGATTAGATTAGATGCCAGCACAAGACCTGGCATCAATGACACTTTATCTTTGGCATGTATATTAAAATACAAAGCTTTAAGTATTTGACATATTTTGTTTTTTTTCTCAAAAAGAAAAATATAGATGGAATTTTTAGGGTAAATGTTTTGTAACATGTTATTAGTAAATATTTGGATTGAATGAGAACAAAAGTTTTTTCCGATCACCAAAATTGTACTGTATTGTTAACAGTTAATTCTAGAGACCATTATAGCAAATTTATTACATTTGATGCTTATTGGTTATAAAGATGTTTGAATTCCATTTATTAAGGACTACTGGAAATTTTGCTAACTGACTCTGAGGATGCCCTAGTTGGGTGAAAGCGCTAAGTCAATTGTGTTTTGTACTTGTTTGATTGTCCTATTAAAGCTGATGGTGGTTTTACTTTTGGTTTCACCAGTTATAGCTTCTAACAATACAAGGCATTTCACATATACACTCTAGCATAAACCAGAGCAATAAAGCGCCTTCCATATGTAAATTCTGGACCTTAACTTTAACCTTAAAACAATGGGCATGAAACCTTCATCCAGACCCACTGGAGCCGACTTGTAAAACATCAAAGAGATTCATAATAACTTTCCAACTTCAAAAGACACATTTGAAATGCTTGGCTTGGTTTTCTTTACAACAGATGGCAATGTTGCAACAATCTTGATGTTCACATTTTACAGCGTTTTCTTTCATTTATAAACACAAGCCTGTATTTTACATTTATTTATACAGTTGATAGAATTATGTATCAAATTCTATTTGACTAGGCTGGCAGCCTTCGCCCATCTTCCTCCAATCTTCACACAGTGTATCGCAACAGAGTAAAGCTGTGGTGAGACCAACACTAATAGTAAGCAGGCTGTAGCCATTCAGGCAAATCCCCTCTATTCATCATTCTTGACAAGCTAATTCTTTCTTTTCAGTAAGTACTGACTGATTTGCTGCCGTCTTACCTAATGTCATAATATCTGCCTAACTACTTCATCCATAAAATATCAGGGTCTGCTTATTAGTTTCCCTTCAAGTGTTTGGCTGCCCTTTATAGGTTCATAGGTTGGTACTAGGCCATCAGGCCAAGGGCCTCAGTAAGCCTAGCCACCAAGGTTCCCTGGCTTACGCCACCCAAGAAAGTTAATTTAATGTGCCCCTGTCGAGCAGAGCCACAGAAGTGATCCCTGGGGTGTATTTCCTATTTCCCATCCACTCATCAAGGTTTTTCTTGGAGTGCTATAGGTTCATAGGTAGACAGATGCAGATGCCTTGCGTTGACATTCTTCCTATTAATACATGTCAAGCAGAGCACCTCACTGGCCCTCTTCAAGAGAAATCTTGATGAGTGGATGGGAAATAGAAAATTCACCCTGGAGATCACTCCAGTGGCTCTACTCGACAGAGGCACTAGGAACTAAGTTTGGGTGGCATATTGCCAAGGTAATCCAATGGGCTAGGCTTGTAAAGGCTCCAGGGCCATTAGCCTAGTACAAACCTATGAACCTATAAAGCACCCTTGAAATTTCACCAGTATCTAACTGCAAGACACCTAGTTCACAGTGACAAGCACTGCCCCTAGAGTTTCAAATCGGATACTCCTGATATTGCTTTATACTCTCACTTCAGCCATCTAATCAATAAAAGTGTCTACTGCCACAGATCTGACCTTTCCCACTATCTCCATTACCAGCTTGGTGGATATCGGCATCCTGAGGCAATGTAGAAATTGCCTCATGTTTACTAACAACCAGTGAATTCTCAAACTGATACAGCATGTGAGACATGTACTTACACAATGTCACTGGAGACAAAGCTGTCACATAAAAGCACTCCAAACGTCAATCAGTTCAAAGCAGAGGCACAGACCCACATATGCTGAGGCACTTAAACTTTCCTAAACCTCAAAGACGTCTTAGACAAAGTACACATAACAAATACCCTCAAGAATCTTGAATGCACTCTTTCAAAACAACACTCACATCAACACATGCAGCCACATTTACTTATTTTATTTATTCATTTGGCATTTGTTTACCGCTATGAGTCCGACTGGGCATGAATAGTACAGTTGTGTACACTTACCATAAATGTAGATGTTCGAGTATATTCACTGTTGCAGTCATCACATTTGGGTTATCTGCTTGCACTAGCCCTCAGTCAGCCTGATTATCAAAAGTCTTGGGTCCTGCGTCGGTTGCTGTCTCATCTTCCATGACGTCAGGTCATCGGGGGTATAAAGCATGCAGCCGACGCCATTACATCAGTTTTTCTTGCCCCAGATGTCAGGTGCCCCCCTAATGGGAAGCAATTAAATATATGTATATACAAGGTTATACCTCCAACAAAAAAGCAAATACACCAAAAAGATTTTAAACATAGTGAAAAAGGAATAGAGGCATAACCAAAAAAGATAGGGGGCTGGAGGGAGGCTAACCAGGACAGCAACAGTGAATACACTGGAACATCTACCTTTATGGTAAGTGTACACAACTGTACTATGTTCTTCGTGTTTCATTGTTGCAGTCATCACATTTGGGTAGATTCCCAAAGCTAAGGATGGAAGGAGGAATTTAAATAGCATTAGGACCAGCTATAAGACTCTGCAAGACTGCAGTGGCAAAACCTGCCCTGGATTTAGAGAAAATTGGCAAATGGTAATGCTTGGTGAAAGTATGTACAGAACTCCAGGTAGCAGCTTCTAGGATGACCCTGGTAGGGACACCTCTGAGAAAGGCTGTAGTTGTAGATGCAGCAATGGTAGACTGTGGTCTTATCCCCTGTGGGATAGGTCTTCCATGGTGCTTATAGCAGAAATAAATGCAGTGGCCTATCCATTTAGAAATGGTTTGCTTTGAAATCGCCTTCCTCTCTGCCCCTTCTGCAAATGTCACCAGTAGCTGCTCAGATTTCCTGAGAGGTTTAGTTCTGTCCAAGTAATATATATGTTGTCTGTGCACGTCTAAGGAGCACAGTAAATGTTCCCCTTTGTTCTGTGGATTAGAAAAGAAGGTTGGCAAATGAATGGACTGATTAAGAGCCACACTGGATACTACCTTGGGCATGAAGGAGAGATTGGTCCTGAGGGACACCCTGTCTGCATGAAAGATGATGAAAAGCTCCACTGCCATAAGGGCCTGTAATTCAGACACCCTTCTTGCTGAAGAAATGGCTAAACGGAAGGCCGTTTTCCAAGAAAGGAATTTCAACTCTGCACTTGCAGCTGGCTCAAAAGGAAGCAGAGTGATTTTTTCCAATATAAAGTTAAGGTTCCAGGCTGGAGTTGTGGCTCTCCTAGGTGGTCTTAAGTTATTGACCCCTTTGAGGAACTGCTTGAGCAGTGGATGAGAGAAGAGGGGTGGTACTGTGTTGTAATGAGCTGAAATGGCTGAGGCATGAATTTTGATGGAGGAAAAGGAAAGACCCTTGTGAAGCATCTCAGTTAAGTACTGAAGAATCTGAGGTAAATTGGGCGCTGCTGTGCCATCTCCTGAGTTTGGTTCCAGGTACAGAATCTTTTCCATTTTTCAGCATAAGATTTTCTAGTACTAGTTCTTCTTGCCTCTAGATGACGTCCAGCACTTGTTTACTGAGGGCTGGTAACAGAGAGCTCAGGTAATTAGCCAGGCTGCCAGGTTGAGGGTTTGAAGATGAGGATGCAGAATCTGGCCCTCCTGCTAGGACAGCAGTGTAGGGATCTGTGGCAGGTACCATGGATCCAACAGTGACACATTGAGCAAGAGGGGGTACCAGTGTTGGCATGGCCAGTCTGGTGCAATCAGTATCATCCTTGGTTTGTCCTGTTTGATCTTTAGTAGTACCTTGGTGAGGAGAGGCAGAGGAGGAAAAGCATAAACTAATAGATTTTTCCCAGGTGAAGGACAGGGCATCCACTTTCCAAGCTTGTTTGTGGGGAGTCCTTGTGCAGAATTTGTCCAATTGGTAGTTCTGGGGGGAGGCAAACAGGTCTATATCTGGGCTCCCCCATTTGTTTATCAACATGTTGAATGTTTTTGGTTCTAGTTTCCACTCGTGTGGGTCCATGAGATTTCTGCTTAGATCGTCTGCCGGTGTGTTTAGGTTTCCGGGCAGGAATTGAGCCTGTAGGTGCACTTGGTAGCTCAAGGCTGTGTTTCACAGAGCCATGGCTAGTCTGCAGAGAGGGTATGCATGGGTTCCCCCCTGTTTGTTTATGTACCACAACAGTGGTGTTGTCTGTCTTTACCATTAATTGTCCTGGACGAATGTGGTCCTTGAAGGCTGTCAGAGCATTCTGTACAGCTAACATTTCTTTTTGATTGATATGCAGGTGCATTTGACTTTCGTTCCATTTGCCTTGAATGCACTTCCCTGCCAAGTGAGACCCCCATGCATAGTCTGATGCGTCTGTTGTTAGGGTTTGGGCGGTAGGGGTTAGACTGAATAGCAGCCATCTGCCCACCAAAGGAATTCTAGCCGTAGGCAAGGTATGATAGGAATCATTGCTTCTAGATCCTGAGAATGTTGACACCATAGGCTTTTTAGATACCACTGTAGTTTCCTCATATGCAGTCTTGCATATGGAATTAATAGAATGCAGGAGGCCATGAACCCCAAGGCTTGCTGTATTTGCTTTGCAGATAGCAGGTTCTTTGTGGCCACTAGTTTGAAGTAAGTTGTCAAATGAATTTGTTTCTCTGGCATGAGGAAAGCCACCTGGGAAGTTGTGTTCAAGCTTGCTCCCAGGAATACAATTTGTTGACAGGGTACCAGATGAGACTTCTTTGCGTTTATGGTGTACCCCAGACAAGTTAGCACCTTTTGTACAAATGCCAGATGATTCAAAAGTATATCCTGGCTTTCTGCCTGAATTACACAATTGTCCAGGTATGGGTATATTTGAATTTTTCTTTGCCTGCAAAATGCAATGACAGGCGCTAGGCACTTTGTGAATACCCTGGGCACAGTAGATAAGCCAAAGGGCAGTGCAGAGAACTGATAGTGCATGTAGCCTGCTTTGAAACGTAGGTATCTTCTGCAAGATTCCCTGATTGGGATGTGCAGGTAGACTTCCTTTAAATCCAGTGTTGCCAACCAGGCATCTTTGCCTAGCATAGGAAGTAGCTGGTGAAGAGTTAGCATCTTGAATTTTGGAATCACCAAAAAAAGTGTTTAAGGTAGAAAGGTCCAGGATAGGATGCCATGAATTGTCTTTTCTTGGTACCAGGAAAAGTCTTGAATAAAAACCCTGTCCCTTTTCCTCTTCTGGTACAGTTTGAATAGCCTTTATGCTTAAGAGAGAGAGTACTTGCTTTTGAGCCTCTGCCCATTGATTTGGGGGTAGATCTGGCCAACCGTTTGGGGTTGGTAACGTGTGGAAGTGAAATCTGTATCCTTGGGAAACTATTTAAAACCCATTTGTCCTGGGTAATGAGTTCCCAGTTTTTGGCTTGCAGAGCAATCTTTCCCCCCTAAAGGAGCAGACAGTTGAGAAGTGCTTGGAAGTTTTAAAGTCAAGTCATTAAGACAGCTTTCCATAGGGTGGAGTCTTACTCCCTGGTTTGGAAGCGGAAATCCCCCACTGCTTAGTCTTGTGCGTACCCTGGGACTGAAACCTGGGGCTTCTGCTGGTTCTGAGTTTAGGTTGAGAATGCCTGGAAGAGGCAGGAAAGGACCAATTCTTAGAGGGCCAATGCCTACTAAATCTCAGAGGCTGAACTTGTAGGAAATCTTTAACAGCTTGCATGGATTTGGCTTTTTAAGAATTTCTTCTGCTTTGTTGCCAAACAGGCAGTCCTGATTTAAGGGAGCATCCAACAATTTAGCTTTAACATGATCTGGCAAAGATTGTTCCTTAAGCCAAGCATGCCTTCTAAGTACAGACCCAGTGACAGCAGCCCTGCAAGATGCCTCTAATGAATTAAACCCACATTGCAAAGTATGTTAACCAACCTGTTCAGCAGAATGCATTAAATTCTGTAAATGTTTATTTTCAGCACAGTCAGGAATCAACATAATTTTCTGTTTAAGCAATCCCATAATATGTTGCTGGACAGTTTAAGTCCCTAATGGCCAAGGTTGCAGAAGTGTATACCTTCTTACTCCATCTATCTAGCGCCCTGGAGTCTCTATCAGAAGGGATAGGATTTTTGGCAGTAGTAGCCTTAATGCCCTTGGGCACCTATGAAATAGTCTCAGGATCCGCAGTAGGATTTTTAAAAAGGAACTTGTGATATCTATCAGGTTTTCTGGGAGCAGGAGGCAAAGAATCAGGGGCCAAACTAGATTCCGAAAAGGCATCATCAACAATGTCTAGTGCAGGAGGGATAGCTAAAGGCCTGTGTTGAGGCAGGAATAAGAAGTCCCTAAGCCTCTTTTTTGAATCAGAGTAATCCTGGATTTCCCAGCGAAAATGCTTCCTAAGAATATGCAAGGTTTCACCGAAAAAGAAATCCTCTGGAGGGGGATGCAGAGGGAAGACAGTCCTCTGCATCAGAATCCTCATAAGCAGATAAGGGTAAATCTAGGTCATCAGAAGAAAGAAATTTCAGAATCCTGGTCAAAAGATTCATAAGCAAATTCAGTCCTTGGTCTCTTAGAAGGGGGTGGTTGGCTTCCTCTGATTAAAGTTATAAGGTCTTCAGCCATTCTTATCATTTGTTTTTTAGGCACAGAGGCCTGAGCATGTGGCCTGGGTGTCGGTTTTCTGGGCATGGTTCGAGCTGTAGGCCTTAAAGAAGAAGGTGGTGTCAGTTTAATATGCAAGTCCGTATGCCTGAATACACCCTCAGAAGTTGGTGCCTGCATAATGGCTCCGGACCCATCCAAGGTAGAGACATCCGCAGGTTCCACAGTTGAAACATCTCGCAGCATACCGGACTTCGAATGGGTCTCAGTAGAGGCCTGCGAATCAGAAGTAGCGGGTATCAGAGGCTGCGAAAGCACCTCATTGAGTACCGGCGAACTGGTGACTGGCTTAGGAGAAGCATCGTCGGCAGCTTTGGACCTAGGCAGCCTGTCTCTGTCTTTATCTTTGTGTTTTTTCGGAATACCGGTAGTCGGATGGCTTACCGATGACATATCTGGATAATTGAACAGAGAACCGAAATATTTAGAAGCGTAAATATACAGACGATGGATAGTTCGTTGGTTAAATAAGGCTCAAAACCGACAGCGAGGTATGTCATGGTCAGGGCCTAGGCAAGGAATACAGTACGAATGAAAATCTTTGTGAGGTATTTGCTTTCCACAAGAAATGTAATTATTAACTTTTACTGACATTGGTAAAGAGTAAGAAAAAGTTTCCCCAACAGGGTACTTCGCTTTAGTTGAAGACTTTGGTTCTGAAACTCGAAAATAAAAATTTCAGGAGTCGGCCGTCTGGCACTTGCAAACTGCTTCTGCTTCGGGCACCGCACAGCAAGAAAGACTGATGTAATGGCGTCAGCGGCATGCTTTATACCCCTGATGACCTGACGTCATGGAAGATGACACAGCAACCGACACAGGACCCAAGACTTTGATAATCAGGCCGACTGAGGGCTACTGCAAGCAGATAACCCAAATGTGATGACTGCAACAGTGAAACACAAAGAACATCCAATTTTCACCGGAGGCCTGGGGAGAAAAGCTCCAACATACATAGTTCAATTAATAAACTACATAATATTATCACATGAAGTGCAGTAACAAATAGTAGAGTTGACTTGCAGGATAAATAAAGTCAGAGAAAATCATACAGTGAATACTAAACAACAGTCATAGGATATTGAACACCTACAATCAACAGTGATAACCAGTGGTAAAGATGTTAAGCATTTTTAATATGGGCAAAAGACTAAGAGAAAGGAAAGACATTTTGCAGTTGGGCGAGATTTGGAAATGGAGTTAAAGTAGGGAGCTACTGGAGAAGCAACTAGTGCTTTGGCTAATAAGAGAATGGAGGAAAGGAAAGGGGAAAACAAGAGCAAGGGAAAGACAAGGGAGAAAGAAGGAAGAGGCAGGAGAGAAAGGAAAAGGAAGGAGTTACAGGTAGTGTCAGCTTGATGCAAGACATGTACAGAGCCAGGAGTTAAGGATAAATCTCTTTAGAGATTGTTTGAATATGTGACTACATGGCATTGCTCTAATATTTGTAGGAATACTGTTCAAGACCTTGACTACTGAGTAGGAATGCAGACAGTGACTGATGGATTTTTTCGGTTTAAGGATTTCAAGAAGGTGTTTCTCAGAAGTTGCTGGGTAGGATGAGGATTTATATACCATTTTATGAGCAAGGAGAAGTTGGGTGAACTTGAAGTGTGAGGTAACTCAAGCCAGTTTAAATATACGAGTGTGGGGCAGTAGTAGGAGTTGTATGACTGACTGGCTGCAAATCTAGTTACTTTGTTACAGCAAAGCTCAAGGTTTGATCTTAAGGAGATCTGAATGTTAGTTAAAATGGGTGAGGCATAAAGTAGTAAAGGAAGGAGGTATATACTGGCTTGAGCAACTCTTGAGGAGTTGGTAAGGAATCTTTTTGATCTGCAGAGCATGTCCAGTTTTTAGTGTGCTTTTTTATGTACTTCTGAATATGAAAATCAAACCAGTTATCATCTATTATGACACCAAGTAACTTTGTGTGAGGTACAATTTCAATTTCATTATTGTTGAGAGAGGATATTATGAAGGGGTCTTTTGTGTGTGTTTGGGATTTGGGGAGAAATAAGCACAGTTTTGTTTTATTTGGATTTAGGAAAAGCTGACTTTCACTGAGCCAGTTTTCAATAGAATTGAAAGCCTGCGGAGTGATAGATTGTAAAAGGAAGGGCTATTACATGAGCAAACGACAGTGGAGTAATCTGCATACTTTATAAGTGTAGCTTGTTGGGAGGATGTACATAGATCATTTATAAATATGTTAAAAAGGAGCCTTGTAGGACACCTGTATTAACTGGGAGAAAACATGAGCAAGTACACAGCCATTTAACCGATTGTAGCTGGTTAGATAGGTAGCTGGAGAATCAAGTGACAGTTGTACTATAAAAGCCTAAAGCAGAGTTTGGCATGTAAGACTATATCAAAAGCTTTAGAGAGATCTAAAAAGAGGGAAGAAACTAAATTGTTATCTTTGGCTTTAATGACGTGATCCAAAAAGGCAACAAGCGCAGTTGTTGTGCTATGATATGGGCGAAAGCCTTGTTGGGTAAAGGTTAATAGATTTTCTTGGAGTAAGTATTGTAAAAGTGCTTGTGAATACATTTTTCTAAAATCTTGGAAACAGGACAAGACTGCAATTGATATGAAGTTTGTTATTTCAATGGAGCTTCCCCTTTTATGAAGAGGAATGACATAACATTTTTTTTTCCCAGAAAGATGGGACATATGACTCACGTGTGGATCGACTGATCAAGATAGAGATTGGGTAGGCAACACAGGTGGCAACAATCTTTAGATATTCATATATGAGGACCGTCTACAGAGGGTGAGCAGGGCTTAAGATTGTGTAATAAATTGTTTATAGAAGAAGAAGAAACAGATTTTAAGCCAAAAATGGCATTGTTTGATGTTTGAAGTTTGTCAGGGTGGCAGGATTCTGTAGGGAGTTTTGGCTGAGGGTGGCTATTAAGTCTATAAAATGTGAGTTAAATTTAGAAGCAGTTTCTAAGGGCTAGATGTCTGGACAAGGGTTATGGGTACTAGGAGTTCCAGGGTGTAATATTTTCTTGATAGTGGACCAACATTTTTGGGGGTTGTGTTTTAGATTATCCTGTGGGTTGAAGTAATATTATTTCTCATCAGTGGTAACTTGTTTTTTGTCATGTTTCAAAGTTGTTTGTAGGTAAGCTTCACATTTGTATTTTTGCCAGTTTCTCCAGACTTTGTCTCTCTTCTACATTAACTGTCTACTAGAAGGGGATAGCCAGGGTGACTGGGTGACAACTCTCTTATTTTCTATAGCTATGAGTGAGGCTATTGAGAATGCCAAGGAATACTGTAACCAGTGGTAGGGAATAGAGGATGGACTAATTAATGTTATTAAATATATCATTAAAGATTTTGGAATTGAAATTTGAGAGGTTGTGGCAGTCTTTACAAAGGTGTTGTTTGATATGGTGAGTTGCTACTCTCTGAACATAGGTGGGATGGTGATCACAGAGTATGGGATGGTTTTTGGAGAGTTGTAAAGGTTTGGATTTGAAACTAGGATCCAGTACAGAGTATCCCAGTCTATTAGCTTTGTTGAAGTGAGCATAGGAAATTATGAGCTGTTTGAAACCATATAGATTGATACTAGTAGAAGGGTAATCTGATGTGAAGGTTTGTCAGTTAATACTGACATCACCAAGAATGATTTCATGAGGAATGGTACTAGATACCCAGTGAAGGATGTCTTCCAGAATAGGGATGTTATTTCCTGGGGGAATATATAGGGCAATTACACACACTGTTTTATACTCATTTAATTTACAGTGAAAGACAAGGATCTCAGCTGGTCTAAATGTGTGGAAGGCATTATAGCCTTGCACTACCGGTGTGCTCTCTGCAGCTTTAAACCATGTCTCAGTGACTGCACAGATGTTAGCATTCTCTAGGGTAAGGAGAGATTGTAGAGAATGATTTTTTTTTAGACTCCTAGCATTGAGCTGTAACATCTTTACACTTTCTTGGTTGTGATTTGCTATGTTAGAAATGCTTTCAGTTTGGAAGCATCTACTTCTAAGCCTATAAGGCAAGCCAACACATGATCCAACATTCTGGTCATTGGAGACTCTTTGTGAGACACACTGATGTCCGTCTCATCAGATTATGGAGAAAGTCATGGTCAGCTGCATATCAGGGGCCAGAATCCACCACATTATACACACACTCTGGTCAGTGGACCACAAGTACCAGTATGACCCAGTCATAGTCCACATGGGTGCAAATGATGAGAGACTTACTTCCCTAGACTATATGGAGAGACATCATGGAGCTCTTGGAGTAAATGTCCCAGGCTAGTAAGCATTTAGCAGCATTTTACCTTCTCCAAAGATGATGCCACAATACAAGCAGAAGATGAATGACTAATAATTGGCTTAGTTTCTGGTGTCATTCTAAGGGGGTGCAATATTTGTCAGAATGTAAGGAGATGGTCAACAGACCACGCTGCTTTGCCAGGGATGGTCTGCACCTCTCCCCTCTAGGCTTTTGAATATTAGCTAAAACATTGTCCTACCCCATACTGCTTTTTTTAGGCAATGCCAACCTGAAAGTACTTCTAACACAGCAAATCACAACCAAGAAAATCTAAAGGTGTTACAGCTCAATGCTAGGAGTCGAAACAAAAAATGTCACTGTCTACAAACTCTCCTTACCCTAGAGAATGCTGACATCTATGCAGTCACTGAAACATAGTTTAAAGCTGCAGACAGCACAACAGCAGTGCAAGGCTATAATGCCTTCCACACATTTAGACCGGCTATTTACACAGACAGAGACTAAAGGCGGAGGCGTCTCGATTTACATCAAAAATAAATATACCTCAAGGCTTGTCAAACAAGACAATGCACTTGAGCTTCTCCACATTCAGATCACCCTAGGCAAAATCCCATACCACTTCCTTGCAAGCTACAAGTTCAAACAGGAAACCCATAACATATATTTAAACTTACTGGAATCACTCACCATCCAACCCAATACCATATTCACGGGAGACTAATTACCCCACTATTAACTGGGAACCAAATAGGACACCAGACATACAGGCACAGAGATTTCTGGATTTTGTAAACATAAACTCTCTGGACTAGATTGTCAATGCATCAACCAGGGGTGCAATCATATTGGATCTGGTCCTCACTAATATTGGAGACTGCTGCACAACCCCTAGTGTAATATATTTCCTGCCTTTCTTTTTCATTGGTTGATATGTAAGAAAAATAGTATATATAGAAGGAGTTTAATTCAAGCCTGCATCTGATGAAGTGCATGTCAAACAACAACGTATTTTTGCGTTAATGGTGTCTATGTATTAAACTTTTGATCCAAGTTTGTCCTCTCAGAGCTTTAGTGCTTCACCTTTTTGTTGGGCTGGATATGGAATTCTTTCCTGGTAAGGACAGATCACAAAATAATAGTCTCCTCTGAACTATAAAATAAAACCTGGAACCCCAGCTAACCCTGGAATATTCAGAAACTACTCTAAGGCTAACTTCCTACTATTGAGTGATAACCTGGCAAAATTCCAAGCCCCCATAAACTGTGAGAACACTGTTACCTATACAGAACTGTTCACAGATACCCTATACAAGCATGTTAATAGCTGCATAGAGGCAGCTTTACCCACCAGGAAGAAGTACAGAACTAACTCAAAAAAACACAAGCCACTCTGATGGAATCAGATCATCAATAGACTGTATAACAGAAAGAAGAAACTTGTGGCAAAAAATTGGGAGATGCAGCACCCAGCAGGATAAAAGCACTCATCAAATTAAACAAACTCATCAGAGGACAAAAAAAAGTCTATTAAACTAAATTTGAGGTAATTTTGATCTCTCAGGCCAAGGACAACCACAAGGCAGTCTTTAGCTATGTCCGCAACCTCAGAGGCAATAAACAATTGTGTGCAGAGCTCATTGTTAATGCAGCCACCTATACTGAGCTAGAAGATACAGCAAACCTACTGGCTGGAAAATTCAGCTCCAACATCACCCTTCTCTTCCCCTCAACCTTCCCTCAGGAAATACCATCCAATATAACTCCCCCTGAATATCACTAGAAAACAGGTCCTTAATGCTCTCGCTATAACCAAGAACACAGCATCAATGGGCCCAGACAATATCCCAGGATGCTTTCTAGCATGAAACATGATCTATCAGACCTCTGAAACTGCTACTTAACTGCAGCCTCCAAACAGGCCTCATGCCTCAATAATGGAGAACTGCAACAGTCATCCTAATGCACAAAGGTGGGCCTTCTACAGACCCTAGAAACTACAGACCCATAAGTCTCAAAAGTCTCATAAGCAAAGCCATGGAAAGAATTAAATAACGACACAGGAAACCTCCAAACTGTAGACCCAACCCAATTTGGTTTTGTCAAGGACTGGTCATGTCTACTCAACCTGGTGGACTTCTTTGAGAAGGTCACCAAAGCAATGGATGAAGGCAAAAATGGTTCTCACTGCCTACCTTGACCTAGCCAAGGCATTTGTCACAATACTCCACTCGGGCATTGTGGACAAACTCAAGAGGTTAGGTACAAACCCTTATGTCACTTGGTGGATAGCCAGCTGGCTCATGCACAGGACACAGAAATTAGAATTGAGGAGTTCACCTCTGCAAAGAGGCCTGTTACAAGCAGAGTGCCCCAGTGATCAGTCCTGAGACCACTCCTTTTTTGGCATTTGCTTTGACGGTCAATCTCTATGACTTCTGGCTGACTAAATTTGCAGATGACTGAGAATTAGAAGCATTCTTGGAGTCGTCCAGTAACACAAATGTCCTCCAAGAAGGGCTGACACAGATAAGTAAGTGGTGTCTGAGCAATAGGCTAAAACTAAAGGTCAAGAAATGCATAATAGTATCCTTTGGGAAGTCATCCACCCCTGATAACTATCATATTGACAACACACCCCTAAACGTTGATCCATTAATCAGGGACTGGGGACATGCATAGACAGTAATCTAGCCTTTGACCATCATGTGTCTACAGTAGTGAGGAAATCATTCTCAGTTGTGCAACTTATAAACAAAGGTATGTCATCTGGGTCCACAGAAGCCATTTTCCACTGTATTCAGCATTCCTCAGACCTATCATTGAATACAATGCTCCTTTGGTATGTACCTAAGCAGACATATTCAACAACTGGAATGTCCAACTGGAATGTCCAACAGAAGTTCCTTACTAAAAGAATAAGAGGGGGCAAGTAACATGTCCCGTGCAGACCACCTCAAGGCCATCTCCCTGTATTCTGTCTCCTACAGGCTGTTGAGGGTTAATCTATGTCTGGCATACAAGGCATTGTCAGACCACACCCTGGTGGACCTTCTGCAATTCCACAAAAAAAAAACAGCACCAGAATTACCCATTTTAAAGACTTAAACCTTGTCTAGGATATAAATAAGGCCTGCTGGACAGACAAGTATGCATCTCACAGACTACCCCCTTCTCTGGAACCTGGTCCTCATTCATGTGAAACAGAATTCCCCCCTAACTCAACTGAAGTGCAATCTGGACAACTGGATGGGAATAGGAAATTAAACCCTGGTTTGGTATCTACATTTCTAATGGACACAGACAGGCTGTAAATGGCTCATCTCCCTAGCCTCTGCTTATAAATGCTTCATCTCCGAAGCCCATGCTTACACTTATCAAGGGTACCAGAACTTGTCACAGATTTGGGATGCTTGGCTAGGCTTAAAAAGGCTCTTGTGGTCATTAGCCTAGTACACACCTATGAACCTATAACAAAAGTCACGGACAGTCAACCACTGATTGGATCCTAATGTGCTCTCCAAATAAAATATGATCCCATGGAACTCTGTCAGACAGCCCAAGTGATCATTAACCAAGCTACATTATAAGGTACCAAAGCAACAGCCACAAAACACATCATTACAGCCTGATAAGAAAACTTACTACTTCACATGAAGACACTTTTATTAATACATCATATCTCCTCAGTTTGTAGTCACTAAAGACTCTCTCCATAGATGACTCTCTCTCTCTCTCCACAAAATCTTCCTAGGTGTTTTAAACACACAAGCCCAACCCTGCCTTATGGCTATCCTTAACAACTCAGGAAAGAAAGACACAAAGCATGGAAGGTTTGGACAAAAAGTAAAACAAAACCCTAACTAAACAACTTATCGCCAAAGATAAGAAAACCTGCCACTCAACCCTTCAAAATATACAGACATAATCGAAAACTGTTCTGGGCCCCTATCAATAAATTAAGTCCAGAACAAGCTACACACAGCCAGTACTAAACACACAGAAACAAAATGAAATTAAAGCCGACCAAATTCAATGACCACTTTATACAGACAGTACAGTCACTAACCAACCAGGTGACTAATCAAGCTCTTCACGTCCCTACTCAATCAAATAACCTCCTTCAACATTTCTCTCTCTAGCCATTTCCTAAAGAAACCATCAAGAAATACCTAAAAAAAAAATTAGTCTATAACAACTGCCCCTGACAATCTTCCTGGCGTACATCTTAAAACAGCAGCTGAGTCTATAAGATTCTGATAAATTGATCCAGATCTGAAAATAAAGGCCCTTTTCTACGGAAAAAAAATCTATCATTATTCTAGTGCACAAAGGTGGAATCAGTACAGATCTTTTAAACTACAGACCAGTTGCTATTTATCTCCCTATCAAAAATATTAGAAAAATGAATTCATAAGCAAATTATCAATGATCTAACACATAACCAGCTTCTGTCTTCAACCCAGCATGGCCTCCATCCTTATCACAGCAAAACTACTGCTTTGTTGTGCTTTGTTAATACTGTCAACACCTATAGAAATGCTGGAAGCCTAGTCCCCACCACCTTTCTAGATTTGCCTTCCTAGACTTATCTAAAGCTTTTGATACGGTCTCCCACTAGATACCCTTACATAAGCTCTTCACTGCAATGATTCCATAGCTACCTCTCAAACTGGGCACAAGCTGTAAGAAGGAAAAATGAATTATCCAACTTCTCGCCAGTAACTAGTGGTGTCCCACAAGGATATATACTAGGCCCCATGCTTTTCAACATATTCATCAATGATTTCTGCACTGTTACAAAAAATGTTACCCTAGTTCAGTATGCTGATGACTTGACCTTATCTGCTCTGCCAAATCTTTCTCTCTGAATTCCAAAACCTTACACAACAATCCTTCTTATTGACTGAAACATGGCTAAATAATTTGTAACTTCTTCTAAACCATAATAAAACTAAATTACTGCTTTTCATCCCAAAACACATCTCCACTAAAATAACACTATTGACTATCATCTCTGCCAATAAAACAGTGGTAGAACAAGTAAGCCACGCAAAATGACTGGGTCACCAGAGATGACCAGTTTAAATTTGACCACTGTGTATTACACACAGTTAAAAAATCATCAAAAGCTAGGTATATCACACAGAGTAAAAACCTCTCTGACATAGCCAGAAAACTTACAAGCTACTTTCTTTACTGCCATCTCTCCTCTCTGCTGCCTCAATCTTCACTAAACTTCCAAATCTTGCAACTGTCCAAACTATGAGAGAGCCAGATTTGCAGTAAACTTTAACAGATCACACCAATGCCTAGCCCTCAGATAATTAAACTGGTTAGAATTATGACATTGTGAAGACTGGAAGAGATGGGTGAAGGCTGCCAGCCTAGCCAGATAGAATTTTATACATAATTCTATCATTTGTAAATATGAATGTGAATCACAGGCTTGTTATCTTAAATGAAAAAATGCTGTTACAAAAGTGTGGCAACAGTGCTCTCTACTGACCCAGTAAAAGCATGTTGTGACCCTTTGATCTAAAGTCGGCTCCAGTCCGGCTAGATGAAGGCTTCCTGCCTATTGTTTTAAGGCTAAAGTTAATGACCAGAATTTACATGTGGACTGTCCTTTATTGCTCTAAGTGTAAAAGAATGTAAATGCAGTTTCTGTCAGCCTGGGAACACCAGGAAAGTGTGAAATGATGCAATGTTTTATCAGAACTGCAGTTTCAATTTAAACAGTGAGAACTAGAGATTATTAAGCATTTCTGTCGTGATCCTCTAACTCACAGCACTGCCTGTTGTCATATGTAAGTTATCTTAGACTTGTGTTTTCTTTTAGGAATAGCTAGGCACTATAAAGTTTAGACTAAGTGTTTTTCTGTGATTTCAGAACTGTACTACTGATTTATTTTAAGTATTTGTGTGTGATCTCTGAACTCTTGACTAGCACTGACTGTGTAGATACTTGCATGCCTTTGGTAAAACTGTACAAAGCCAATCTAATACCTCTAGCCGTGGGCTATACTACCAATTGGATAATAATATTGCACAGTAATAATTGAACACTCTTTTAAGGGCCTTTGAGAAGCTGATAATTATTAGTAGATGGTGGCAGCTGGTACTGCCATATACTCTGGGTAAAAGGGGGCACAGCTGGAAAACCTGTGCCAGCCTTCCACAGAACTGTCTGTGTGGTTGTGTAAACTCTTATCTCAAAGTGTGTGTGTCAGCTACTTGGGCAGGGACACAAAGCACTGGTTGGACAGAGAGGGTGCTGGAGATTTTAGCTTGCCCACTAGGCTGAGATCTAGACCCTATTAGCTGTGCCAGTAGGGAGTCTTATTGGGGACCTAGGGAGCAAGGGAGCGACCAGCCCCAGACTGACTGTGATCTCCGTGTGCTCTTAAGGGAAATTGCACTTTACTGTGTGTATTTGTTATCCTTTCCTCATATATGAGATGTCCCTCTGTGGTGTTAGTGGTGATGATCGAGGCTCCTTGATTGCTGGGCCAAGGCACTGGCATCACAGACATCACCTAGCTCTTTCTAAGCTCACTACAATACACAGGCTTAAACATAAACCAGGACATTGCCCAGCCTTTAAGTTACTACAACATTCCTCCCCAATACAATTCTATGCTCTACAGAAAAATCACTAATCACTATAACCAAATCATCTAATACTGCAGGTGATGCTATATACTTAAATAGTGTAGCTAAACTACTGACTCGCATGCCACTACCACTGGAATCCATTTAGAATTTAAACTTGTTTAAAACACAACTAAACCTTCATCTAACAAATTAGTGGTTATGCCAGTGTACATCTCCAGGATAAATACCACTGTTATCTTCAGCATGCTATATCATTAATCCATTTCTCTTCATTTAGAATCCTATGCCCAACAGTGTTTACCAATGCACGAATAGTTTTACTAGCATCTCCCAGCTATATACATTATTTTCTGATATTACTCACCCTATACTTCTAATATAAATCTTACAATAGCCATATATACAACTATCTCTGAATCTGCTTTACACCTCACCTCTTAACTACAATAGTAACATTTTCTGCCCTACCTAGTTCTATAGGTTGTTACGAGGCTAATGACCACTAGGTCCCTTACAAGCCTAACCATGTACCCCAAACCCACCTGGATGCCAAGTATCGTGGGTGTCTACATGGTGGGGGGGGGTTTAGCAGGTTGACATTTAAGGAATTTATGGGGGGGGAGCTGGGGGGAGTGTTAGTTAGGATAATAATTTTTCTTACTGATGGGGGACAGACTAATGACAAATTTAGGATTTTCATATTCCGTTGTCAAGGTTTCATTTGAATAGGATCAGGGATGAACTCTATTTTACATGTATGGGGAATGCAGGAATCCTTTGGGACACATATCTGTCTCTCCAGCCTGTTCTGCTTATGTCACAAGCAAAGTTCAGATACCCAGATCTGCTGTTTATGGTGCTGTTGGTTTTGCACTTGTGCAACATATCCATCAGGGCTGGGTCTCTGGAAGTAAGTCAGGCAAAGATGTCCTCTCAGCAGCCTCTAGGAGACTGAATACAGATTCAGAGCCTTTAGGCAATCAGTGTAGGACAGGGTATTCATGCCTTCAATTCTCCTGGTGAGACATATTTGTGGGTATTCCACTTGTTGGAAGTGTCTGGTTAAATACATGCCAAAGGGGGGGGGGTAGTGTATTCAATGACAGATATGATAAGGGCTGAGTAGAATGGTAATATAACTTCCATGGACCTTAGATGCCATACCCTTACGTATAAGCTGGGTGACAAAGAATGATTTTCTTACTATCTGATCAATGGGCTGGTCAAACGCCAGACTGCTGACTATATATACTCCAAGTTAGGGGTGCTTTACAGATGAAGTAATTAACTTGGGTTGGCAGTTTCTCAAAGGGTATTATAATGTATTTTTGGCACAGAGTTTTGGGCCATAGCATTCGTTCCAGTTATCTGTCTGTGATAAACCCTCTTGCAAGATGTTGGTGTCGTAGGGGAATCTATACCACCTCCCGATTTACAGTCATAGGTTCATAGGTAGGTACTAAGCTATTGACCCTAGGGCCTATACAAGCCTAGCCAAAAAGGTACCCTGGCTTTCGCCACTCAAGAAAATTATTTTCCTGTGCCCCTGTCAAGCAGAACCACAGAAGTGATCCCCGGGGTGAATTTCCTATTACCCATCTAATCATCAAGATTTTTCTTGAAGAGTGCTAATGAGGAGCTCTATTTGACATAGATAGGTAGTCTGTTCCAGAGTATGGGAAGTCTCTGGGACAGGAATCTATCCCTCCAGCATGTTCTGTTTATTGTGGTGGCAAGGTTTAGGTCCCTAGAGCGTGTAGCTCAGAGGGATTGGGATTTCTTTAAGTGGAGCATGTCCAACAGTTCTGGGTTTGACATAGCTTTGTATGTTAGGCAGAGATCGCCTCTGACTAGGCGATATGTGACGGAGTAAAGCTGGAGTTTTTTTTAGACTGTTTGCGTAAGGCATCTGTTTGAGGCCAGTAATCCTCTTTGTGAGGTATTTTTGCAGCCTTTCCATTTGCTGTAGATGTCTTGTGAGGTACATACCAAAAGGAGTGGTGTACTCTATAATGGATCTAATGAATGATGAGTAGTGTGGAACAATGACCTCTTTTTTTCTGGATGAGAAACCTTTTGTGATGAGGTATGCCATGTAGAAGGATTTCCTGACCACTGTGGCGATGTGATTATCAAAAGAGAGACTACTGTCCATCTGTGTCCCAAGGTCTCTTATCACACTTTCGGTGTTAAGTAGACTACCACCTATGTGGTAGTTCATGGGTACAGAGTTTTTACCAAAGGGGATGACAATGTACTTTTTGGCATTGAGCTTGAGACCATGTCTTTGACACCAGGCATCTGTCTCAGTGAGGCCCTTTTGCAGGATGTCCACATCGTTAGGAGTTTTGATTATGGCTCCTAGTTTGCAGTCATCTGCGAATCTAGTTAGCCAAAGACCTTCTGTGTTAGCCTGTACTTCATCTGTGAAGTTAGTGAGCCAGAGGCCTTGAGCATTAGCCTTGACTTCTAAGAAGTAGATGCCAGACCGGAAATGGCCCAGCACAGAGTCCTGAAGAACTCCACTGGTGACCAGTCTCTTAGTGGAGGTGGTCTCACAGATCCTGACTTATTGGGTCCTGGCAGTGAGCCAGCTTTCACTCACTGCCATTTCTTTGAATTTGTAAGTACTAATCACATGATACATTATCTCTCTGAAAAACCCACTAATACAATTCTTCAAGTGCCAAATGTTCAACATCTACTAATGCATAACATTCTTTTAGATTGTAATAGCTGCCTCTTCTTTCATATGAATGTCACTGAATTAGTAAATGTATGTACAGGTGTTAATGTATATGACTTAATGTCTGTTCATGTATATTACTGAATGTTTGTTTAAAAATGTTTGTAATATGCTGGAGTTTTTCAACATGGATCTCTGCTGAAAAAGGGTTTTTGACTAAACCCAGTCAGACAAACCCAGCAAAACTAGATATTCATCTGGCTCACTGATAGGACCCAGAAGGTCAAAACAGGGGAGGCCACCGCCATCAAGAAGCCAGTCAATATTGTAGTCTCCCAGGGCTTTGTACTGGGGTCACTCCTTTTGGCATCTATTTCTGTGAAATGAAATAGAATGCTGAAGGTTTAAGGCTGCTCAAGTTTGCAGACGATTGCAACCTGGAGGATATTATCGATTCCCCTGCAGATACTAGCATTCTCAAGAAGGCCTCTCTCCAAAGCCATGGTCTTAAACTCAATGCTAAGAAATGCATAATTGTACCCTTTGGATAGACAATTGTACCAGCTAATTGCCATGTTGATAATACACATCTAAGAAATGAACCAGTGGTCAGGGATCTGGGTAGACATGTAGACAGTACCCTTACCTTTGACCACCACATGGCCACAGTGGTGAGGAAATCCTTTTATGTTGCAGAACGTATAAGTAAGGGCATGGCATCTAGGTCCAAACAGATGATTATACCACTGTACTCTGCCCTTATCAGAAAAATCATAGAGTACAATGCTCTCTTCATGTACCTGACCAGACATATGCAGCAACTAGAGCGACCTCAGAGGTTCCTTTCAAAAAGAACAAAGGTGCAACAGATCTGCCTTATGTAGTGCACCTTAAAGCCCTTTCCCTCTACTCAGTCTCTTATAGCTTGCTATGGGGTGATTTATGTCTGGCTTACGAGGCATTTGCAAACCCCACACTTATGAATCTCTTGCACATTCATAAGTTAAACAGTACCAGAAATACAAGATCTAGAGACCTCAATTTTGTCTCTGACTAAAGTAGAACATGCTGCGGAGACAGATATGTGCCCCTCCTATGGAACAGGTTTTCCATCCAAATGAAGCCGAGTTTGTTTATTACTCAGTTTAAATGCAACCTAGAACACTGGATGGGGAACAGGAAAGTTATACTGGGCCTGGCACCCATTTCCCTTATGGAAAGAGGTAGCTTATAAATGCCTGTCCCTCAATGTCCTATTTGGATACAGGACATCATTATTCTTTCAGGAAAACATGGCTAGGGTTAGAATGGACCCTGGGTCATTATCCTAGAAACAATATATGAATATATAAAATAAGCTATCCAGTGCTAAACCACCAAACCAAAGGCACTTCTAAGCAGTATACATGAAGGAGGTGGATGGTACACCACCAGGAAAAGGTCAATAAACTGAAAAGAACAGCAGGAAGTTGTGAAACAGCTCATTTGAGGAGGAGCTAAGCAGCAGCAGTGAGTGCAGCTACACAGGAGAAGGGGAAGAGTAACCAGACCAATGACAGTACTATTCAAAGACTGTAAGCAGGAAAGAGGCAAACAGCAACTTTTTGTCATTATGCAGAAAATTAACAGGTCTCACAACTGCTATATAGGGAAGAAACAACTGACAGTGTCAGAAACTCCTCCTTCAAGGATAGCCTAGTGCAGGGTACTGCAGGCGAGCATGCAGGCAATACCCTCAGCAAAGAAAATGAAACAAGAGTACAAGACATCAAAGGATAGCAGGTACAGTGAGGGTCAGGCACACCAAGGAGAAAGTACAGTTGGGTACACTTACCATAAATGTAGATGTTCGAGTGTATTCACTGTTGCAGTCATTACATTTGGGTAATCTGCTGGCAGGTTGCCCTCAGTCAGCCTGAATTCCAAAGTCTTGGGTCCTGCGTCGGTTGCCGTCTTCTCTTCCATGATGTCAGGTCGTCAGGGGTATACATGCAGCCAATGCCATTTTCTTCCCCCTATGTCAGGTGCCCCCAAAAGGTAGCAATATTATATATGTGTATATGTGTATATATATATATATATATATATATATATATATATATATATATATATATATATATATATACACACACACACACACATGCATCAAAATAAACTTTACCTTCATCTACAAGCAAATACACCACATAGGTTGTAGAGGATAGAGAAGGAAAGATAAACTTTAGAATGACAGGGGGATGGTGGGAGGCTAACCTGGACTGCAACAGTGAATACATTCTAACATCTACATTCATGGTAAGTGTACACAACTGTACTATGTTCTTCGTGTTTCACTGTTGCAGTCATTACATTTGGGTAGAATCCCAAAGCTATGGTTGGAAGGCTGGAGCTAAACAGCATTAGGTGCTGCTATAAGGCCCTGCAGCACTGCAGTGGCAAAGCCTGCCCTGGACTTAGAGTAGCGAGGCAAATGGTAATGCTTTGTAAAGGTGTGAACAGAACTCCAAGTAGCAGCCTCTAGAATGTCTTTGGTTGGTACTCCTCTGAGAAAGGTTGCTGAAGCAGCTGCAGCTCTGGTGGAATGAGACCTAATGCCCTTGGGCACGGTTTGCCATGGTGTAAGTAGCAGAAACGGATGCAGTGGCTTATCCACTTTGAAATTGTTTGCTTTGAAATGGCCTTTCCTCCTGATCCTGCAGCATATGACACTAGTACTTGTTCAGTTTTTCTTAGAGCTTTAGTCCTGCTCAAGTAGAATCTTAGCTGTCTGTGTACGTCCATGGAATGCAGAATTCTCTCCCCTTTGTTCTGCGGATTTGGATAAAAAGTTGGCAGATTAATTGTTTGGTTAAGAGCCACACTGGAAACCACCTTAGGCATAAAAGTAGGATGTGTCCTCAGAGACACCCTGTCTGGGTACAATATGATAAAAGGCACTACAGCCATAAGGGCCTGTAGCTCTGAAACTCTTCTTGCTGAAGTAATTGCTAGTAGCAGTGCTGTCTTCCATGATAAAAACTTTATATCAGTGGTAGCAGCTGGTTCAAATGGAGGCAGGGTGAGCTTTTCCAACACATAATTGAGGCCCCATGCAGGTAGTGGTGATCCTCTAGGAGGCCTTACATTTTTGTCTCCTCCAAGATACTGCTTTAGTAAAGAATGAGAAAAGATTGGTGGCTCTGTATTGTAATGAGCCGAAATGGCAGAGGCATGGATTTTGATTGATGAGAAAGATAGGCCTTTATCAAGCATCTCAGTTAAGTATTGAGGAATATGTGGTTCTGCTGTAGCAGTTCCTTGTGCTCGATTCCAAGCACAGAATATCTTCCATTTGTCAGCATAGGATTTTCTAGTACTAGGCCTTCTGGCTTCTAAAATGACATCCATCACAGCTTTACTTAGAGGTGTCGTTTGTATGATTACATGATTAGCCATGCTGCCAGGCTCAGAGTCTGTAGTTGATGGTGCAGGATCTGATTGTTTTGTTGGGACAGTAGTTGTGGTCTTTGAGGCAAGGTCCAAGCTGGGTATTGAGACAAGTTCCTTAGGATTGGGTACCAGTATTGGCGAGGCCAGTCCGGGGCAATTAATATCATCTTTGGCTTCTCTTGTATGACTTTTAGGAGGACCTTGGGTAGAAGAGGCAGAGGAGGAAAGGCATAAACTGATAGGGTTTTCCAACTGAAGGATATGGCGTCCACTTTCCATGCTTGTCTGTGATAAGTCCTTGTGCAGAATCTTTACAACTGATAAATTTGAGGAGAGGCAAATAGATCTATGTCTGGGCTCCCCCATTTCTCTGTTATCATGCTGAAGACTTGTGGATTTAGTTTCCACTCGTGAGGATCCATAAGGTTTCCGCTTAAATCGTCTGCCAGAGTGTTTTGTTTTCCTGGCAGGAATTGAGCTGAAGATGTATTTGGTAGGTCAAAGCTGTGTCCCACAGTATCATGGCTAGTCTGCAAAGGGGATACGAGTGTGTGCCCCCTTGCTTGTTTATATACCACATGACTGTGATGTTGTCCGTCTTTATCAGTAGTTGTCCTGGGTGAAGTAAGTC
Source organism: Protopterus annectens (assembly GCF_019279795.1). Lineage (NCBI taxonomy): Eukaryota > Metazoa > Chordata > Ceratodontiformes > Protopteridae > Protopterus > Protopterus annectens. The sequence goes on along the minus strand of NC_056727.1, from coordinate 530,623,369 downwards.
CTTGAAGGCTGTTTAGGTAATTTTGAACAGCATCTCTTTCTGGTTGATATGTAGATGCATTTGTTTTGGTGCCCATATGCTCTGAATGCATCTTCCTGCCATGTGGCCCCCCAGGCATAATCTGATGAGTCTGTTGTTAAGGTCTGGCTGGCAGGGGGTAGAGAGAAGGGCTGTCCCATGTTTTGGTGACAGGCCTTTGCCCACTATAGAAACTCCTGTTGCAGGCAGGGAATGAGAGGAATCATTGTTTCCAGACTGTGTGAATGTTGACTCCATAAACTTTTTAGGTAGCATTGAAGTTTCCAAATATGTCTTGCATATGGAATTAGCAGGATGCAGGATGTCATGAAGCCCAGAGCCTGCAGAATTAGTTTTGCAGAAGACTGGGTTTTTGTTGCCATCAGTTTGAAGTAAGTAGCCAAATGCCTTTGTTTGTCTGACGTGAGGTAAGCCATCTGGGCAGTTGTATTCAAGCTTGCACCCAGGAATGTTATCTTTTGAGAGGGTACCAGTTGTGATTTATTTTTATTTATTGTGTACCCTAGGCATGTTAGAAGCCTTTTCACAAATGACAGGTGTCGAAGAAGAGTGTCCTTGTTCTCTGCTTGAAAGAGACAGTCGTCCAAGTAAGGTTATATTTGTATACTTCTTTGTCTGCAAAATGCAGTTACTTGTGCCAGGCCCTTTGTAAAGACCCTGGGCGCAGTAGAGAAGACAAAGGGCAGTGCAGAGAATTGGTAACGCATTAAGCCAGCCTTGAATCTGAGACATCTTCTGCACGACTGTCTTACTGGGACATGCCGGTATGCCTCTTTTAGGTCTAAAGTCACCATCCAAGCTTTCTTGCCCAGCATGGGCAGAAGCTGCTGCAAAGTCAGCATCTTGAATTTTGGAATGTCCAGGTATGTGTTCAAAATCGATAAATCCAGTATTGGCCGCCAGGCCTTGTCCTTTCTGGGTACCAAGAACAGTCTTGAGTAAAAACCTTGCCCTTTTTCCTGTTCTGGTACTGTCTGAATGGCCCCCATTTCCATGAGGGATGTAACCTGTTTCTGTGCGCCTCTGCCCATTGATTTTTTGGCAGATCTGGCCAACCATTTGCCACTGGCAGAGTGTGGAAATGGAATCTGTATCCCTGTGATACAATGTTTAGTACCCACTTGTCCTGGGTTATTAACTGCCAATTTTGAGCAAAAAGTGCTAATTTTTCCCCCTATGGGTGCTGCCAAAAGATAAGTGCTTGGTGTAGGCAGAGGGAAGTCATTGGGATTGCTTTCTGCAGGTTTGCGCTTTATCTCCTCCAGATTTGGAGGTGGATGCGCCCCATTGCTTTGACCTGTATGAGTCTTGCGCCTGGCGTCTGGAACCCTTAGGGTGTCTGGATTTTCCCCTTTGAGCTCTATTTGATACAGGAAAGGAAATTTTTGTAGGCCAGTGTCTACTGAATCTTGGTGGCTGCACTTGTAAGAAGTCTTTAACAGTATGCATAGACTTAGCTTTGTCTTCCATTTTCTTTAAAACCTCTTCTGCCTTAATACCAAACAGAGAATCATGCTGTAAAGGTGCATCTAGCAATTTAGCTTTAACATGATCAGGCAAATTTTGTTCCTTTAACCAGGCATGCCTCCTAATCACAGATCCAGTAACTGCAGCCCTGCAGGAGGCCTCTAAAGAATCAAAACCACATTGCAAAGTATGCTTTCCAACTTGTTCAGCTGCATGCAATAATTCCTGCAATTCTTTATTTTCTGCACATTCTGAAATCAACATCATTTTTTGTTTCAGCAATACCATAACATGTTGCTGGTACTTAAGCATATGAAATTGGCAGTTTAAGGCCCTGATTGCCAAGGTTGCAGATGTATAAACCTTTTTTCCCCATCTGTCCAGTGCCCTTGAATCTCTGTCAGAGGGGGTGGGATTTTTTGCTGTTGAGGCCTTAACTCCCTTTGAACCCTGTGAAATCGTTTCAGCATCAGCAGCAGGGTTTCGAAATAAAAATTTGTGTCAGGGACCCTGTAATATCTGTCAGGCTTACTGGGAGCCAGAGGTAAGGAGTCAGGGGTCAAGCTTGACTCCGAAAACACATCATCCACAATGTCTAAAACAGGGGGAATGGCTAAAGGCTTGTGCTGCGGGAGAAGAAGGAAATCCCTGAGCCTCTTTTTTGATTCTGAGAAGTCTTGGCTCTCCCAGTGAAAATGCTCCCTCAAAGTATGCAAGGTTTCTCTAAATGAATAATCCTCAGGAGGAGATGCAGATGGAAAAGACTCCTCAGCATCAGAATCCTCATAGAGAGGTAAAGATAATTCCTGATCAGAAGAGGAATCAGAAGAAATAGAAACCTGATCTGAAGATTCATAATCTGTCTTGCCTAGGCCTCTTATCTGGAGGGGGATGGGTACCCCTGATCAAGGTAATAAGGTCTTCAGCCATTTTGATCATCTGTTTTTAGGCATAGAGGCCTGTGCACGTGGCTCAGGCATCAGTTTTTTAGTTTTACAAGTTGCTTTTGTCTTTGATTTTGCAGCTGTCATTGGTTTGATACACAAATGTTGAGGTCTGAATACACCCTCAGAAGCCGGTGCCTGCTCAGCGGCTCCAGACCCATCCGAGGGAGATACATCCGTCGGTCCAATACCTTGAGTTTCTTGCGGCATGCCGGACTCCACATGGGTGTCGGTAGAGGCCTGAAACTCGAAGGTAGCGGGTATCAGGGGCTGCGAAAGCGCCTCACTGAGTACCGGTGAACCGACGACTGGCTTAGGAGAAGCTTCGTCGTCAGTTCTGGATCTCGACTGCCTTTCTCTGTCCTTTTCTTTGCGTTTTTTATGTACTCCAGTAGTCGGATTGCTACCTGACAACATTTCTGGGTAGTTAAATCTGTTTCCAAAATACTTTGATACAAAAATATACCGACGCTTAATAGTGCGTTGGTTAAATCTAGCACAAAACCGACAGCCAGGCACATTGTGATCAGGGCCTAGGCAAGGAATACAGTATAAATGGAGATCCTTATGAGGTATTTGCTTCCCACATGTAATACAATTATTAACTTTTTCTGATATCAGTAAAAAGCAAGAAAAAAGTTTCCCCAACGGGGTACTTATCTTTAGTGAAGACTTCGGTTCTGAAACTCAGACTCGAATATTTCAGTAGTCGGCCGACCGGCACTTGCGAAATGCTTCTGCTTCGGGCACCACGCGGCAAGAATGACTGAAGAAAATGGTGTTGGCTGCATGTTTTATACCCCTGACGACCTGACGTCATGGAAGAGAAGACAGCAAATGACACAGGACCCAAGACTTTGGAATTCAGGCCGACTGAGGGCAACCTGCCAGCAGATTACCCAAATGTAATGACTGCAACAGTGAAATACGAAGAACATCACTGAAGTGTTAAATAAGGAAACAAGAGCAGATCAAGGTGCAACTAGGCATATAATTAGGACAGCACTAGGATGGCAAACAGAATACAAGAATACAATGGTACCAAAGAAAAGCATTGTTATTTTACTACATCTATACTCCTCAAATGTGCGGTTTAATTTCTTCATGTTACTTGTTACTATAACCATACTTGCTATAAGTCCAAATTGTAAGGGATGATGGCACCTCCCTCCAACCCATCTACCCAAAATTAACTAGGTGGAGATTAATGAGAGTGCCCACCCACTTGCAAAATATTAATGGAAAATGATTTGCAGACATGGCTGATCAGAGATATGCATCCTGAACTCAAAGTACTTCAAGCCATGTGATTCTTAAGACAATCCAGTTCTCCAGATTATTTAAGCACTACAAAATAAAACCAGAAAAGCAAAAATATGCTAAGAGAAAAGAATAGAAAAGATAGCTAAGAAATTAAAAAGAATAAGGGAAAAGAATAGAAATGTGCAGAATGTATGAAAGTACAGTTGTGTAAGCACTTACTGTAACAAAAGATGTCCTACTGATCACTGTTGCAGCTTTCCAAACAGATGAGTTTTACTGCTGACGTCCAAAGCTACCAAAGCTTAAATCTTCCCTGGAGAATATGTCTAACTTACGACTTCAGCTTGTAAGCACAGTGGTTTATTAGTGGACATGCGAGTGTAAAATCTTAGACTATCCCAAAGCCTGAGGACATCTGAGAGATGCATAGTCAGTTAGGAGGGGTGAAGTAGGAGATAAGAGGGCCTCCTCAATCCTAGGGGCTGCCAGATAGAGCAAGAGCAAGAGCAGGAGCAGGAGTATGGCAGGAGATGAGAGGGAACTAACAAAGGGGTAAGGGGGGAGTGGGAAGTAATACTGCAACAGTGACAAGTAGGATATTACTGTTATGGTAAGTTCTTATACAACTGAACTATGTCTTGACTGAAATCACTCTTGCAGTATTCCAAACAGATGGGGTATTCACACAGCTTTACAGAACATATGATGGAATGGTAGGAGGACTGATCTAGCAAAGGCAGTCCTGGACCTAGAAAAGCATCTATTCTGTCTCTAGTGTTTAGAGAAGGTGTGCACAGAAGACCAGGAAGCAGCTTCTAGGATTGTCTTGGAATCTCGCCCTTTGTAGAAAGCCTCAGAAGAGGCCAATGCTTTGGTAGCATGAGCTCATGGAAACTAGGCCAAAAGTTTGCCATGGTGCAAGTAACAGAAATAAATGGATTCCAGCTTAGCAATGGTTTGTTTAGATACTGGCTGGCCTAGTTTTGAGTCCATGAAAAACACAAATGGCTGGTCTGACTTACAAATAAACTTATCTTGTCCGAATAAAATTATAGCGGTCTGCGCACATCTAAGGAATGTAGGAGTCTTTCACCCTTGTTCTGTGGGTTGGGAAAGGCAGTGAGTAGACAGATAGCCTGGTTAAGAGACATCTTATTTAATCTCATTTACCACTTCAGGCATGAAGGGGGTTTGAACTACAGGGACACTCTCTCCTTGTGAAAAATAAGAAAAGGTGGGGCAGCCATGAGTACCTGAAGTTCTTTGATCTTCCTAGCAGAAGTGGTAGTCCGCAACAGAAAGTTTTCCATGTACAGAATTTGAGAGTACAAGTATCTGGCTCAAAAGGAGGTAGGATGATTTTTTTTTCTAGCGTGAAATTGAGGTTTCCAAGGTGGAGGCACAGGTTTCTTCAGGGGGTTTAAATGCAGGACCCCTGTAAGGAATTTGTTTGACCTCAAACTTGGACATAACAGGTAAGTTGAGGGAAAGACAGGCTGAAATGACTGAAAGGTGGGTTTTAATAGAGAAACATGTCAGACAACTTTTCACGAGCTCACACAAACAGGACAAGATAAGAGGAACCTCTTATTTTGTGAGGCCTGACTGTTTGCTTGACACCATACAGAAAATCTCTTCCATTTGGCTATGTATGATTTTTGTGTGGTCAATCTCCTTGCTTCCTGAAGAACCAGAAGCAGGTCCTTAGAAAAAATTGTGTCTAGAAGGTATCAGAATCCTATCATCCACAGGCTTAAATTCAGGGATAATAGGTTGAGATAAAGCAGTGAGGATTTCTGTTGTGCAATTTGGACCACTTTATGAGGTAGTTTGTCATGACTACCCCAGACTAATTGGCAGATAAGGGGGAACCCATGCTGCCTTGGCCAAAAAGGTGTCACTAGTAGAATTTTTTTTTGGATCTTTAGTAAAACTTCTGGTAGTAGAGGAAGTGAAAGGAAGGAAGGCATAAAGAAACTTTCCTGCCCACTGAAAAGAAAGTGCATCTTTCCTCCATGCCAGGGGGCAAGAAGTCCTGCTGCAAAAGATGGGGGAGCTGTTTACTACTCTCCAAGGCAAATAAGTCTATCTGTGGTATATCCTGCCTGTGGACTATGTCTATGAAAAAAGTTTGTTGATGGTCCATTTATGGGGGTCTTCTGTGGACCTGTTTAGTGAGTCTGCCAGGATGTTGTCCTGTAATGGAATGTATACTGCTTTAAAGGACATGTCCATCTGAGTAACCAGGTCCCAAGCAATCTGAGTCAGCCTGCATAGCTGGTATGACCTAGTTTCCCCCTTGCTTTCTTATGTACTGCATGACTGTAGTGTTGTCTGTTAACGCTCACAGGGGACCTAGCTTCCACAGATGGACAAAAACTTGAAGAGCTTGAATGAGAGCCCTCATATCTTTCAGCTTGATGTGTTCTTCCTTGAGACTGCATTGCTAATGGCCCTGGACCTTGTGGGCATCTATCCAAGCACCCCAAACTTCGTCTGAAGCAAATGTGTACATTTCTTGACTTGAGGTCTGTGCTTTCAAAAGTAATCTTGGGTTGAAGTTCACCTGTGTCACTCACCACAGGATTTCCTTCTTGAGAAAAGGCATAGGGGAGATCTGTGTTTCTTTGGGGTGAGAGTGCTGAGACCATACATTTTTCAGGTACCACTGGATTTTTCTCATATGCAACCTACTTAAAGGAAGCATTGGATTGCTGTCATGAATTACCGTGCCCATAGACTCTCCCTGGCTGAAAAGGCTTTGAGGAAAGTTAGTGACATGAAGTAAACTGTGAGGTTCTGCATCTTTCCTGAGCCAAGGAGGCCTGCATATTTCTGGTGTCTAGCCTGCAACCAAAGGAAACTAAGTCTTGAGTGGGCTTGTGGGGAGAGTTTTTGAAGCTGACAATGAATTCCAAATGCAAAAGGAGGTTGAGCTTGAACTGGAAGTGCTGTAGTAAGATCTGAGACAAAGGGGCCTCAATAAGGAGATTATGTAGGTAAGGGAATATTTGAATTCCATGAATTTTAAATGGGAAATCTGAATCAGAGTCCTGCAAAAGGCTGTAACAGGCACTAGGCACTGTGGAAAGCCTAAAAGGCAAAGCAGTAAACTGAAAGTCAGATGAGCCAATAAAGAACTTCAGGAATGTCCTACAGGAAGGGTGCATGGGGATATACAGGTAGGCACCCTTCAGATATAGGGACATTAGAAATGCCTGTGGAAGAATAAAGGGAAGCAGGGTCTTAAAGGAAAGCATTTTGAAAGTGGGAACCTTGAGAAAAGTGTTGAGCAGAGAGAGAGAGAGATCTGGTATGAGTCACCACTGTCTTTTTCTTAGAACCAGAAACAGTCTGGAGTAGAATCCTAATACCACAAACTGAAGAGGTACTGGTTTTATTGTGCCTTGGGACTGTAGTTCTGGAGGGATGGAAGGAAGAAGATTTAACTGGTTGTAGGGTGGGTGAAGAATGCCTTTTAATGCAAGAATTTCTTTCCAGGCCACAGCATAGTCCTTTTGTATGATGTACAGTACCCACTTGTCTCTGGTGATCTTTTCCCAGTCTGAAATGGAATGGATTCTGTGAGCTCTTTTAAGATGGGTAGGGTAGGGACAGAAAGGGAAGGGGGCTGCATGATGGTCACAGTGATTTATCATAGAAGGGAGGCCTCCCAATTCTAGGGCCCCTTTCAGTTTTATTCTGGAAAACATTTTCCTGGCTGCCTTCTTGTTACTAGGTAGGTCTATGTTCCCTCTAACAAATGAGGTAGACTTGGCTGGGCAATTCCTCTGGTATTTGGGTGAAGAAGTAAGAAGGATAGCTCTACAGTCTTTCATAGTTTTACCTTGTTTCTGCAAGGCTTTGAATAAGCTAACTGCCTGTGGTTCGAACAAAAAATTGTTGTCATGGGGGAATCAAGTAGTTTAGCTTTGAAATCTTCTGGAATGGTCTGGCTGTGTAACCAATCATATCCTGGGATGACTACCACTGGAAGATGCTCTGGAAGAGGCCTTAACAGCATCACAGGTGCATTTAATACTGTGTCTGGCCACTTGAGTGGCTTCATTTACCAAAGACCAGGTTTGTTGTTTAGATTCTGTACCTTGCATGTCCACTAATTGTTAAGGATTGATAAAAGTTATTTAGTCATCTGGGTCTTATAATTTTGCAGCCATGAAGGCCACGGTAGAAAATGTATAAACCTTCTTGCCCACCTAGACAACAGCTCTGCTGTCCTTGTCTGAAGGAAGGGTATTAACATAGGTAGCAGCTTAGAAAGTTTGTCATAGGATAGGGAGACAGATGAAGGGTCAGTCAAAGGGTTCCTAAGTCTCCCTGAAGGAAGCTTCTTTCATAGGGTCTCAGGAGAAAGTGAATCCTCATCATCCGAGGGAACCTGGCCCGGGGAATGAATATGAAAGGAGTAGGCTAATGAATGGCCATTGGAATCTGATGTTTCCTCCTCCTCAGAAGGAGATTTCACAGTAACCTTCTGAAAAGTGGGATGCTGATAATTAGGACAGTTTAAGGGTCACAATGACCTTGAACAAGCTCTGAGAGAAGTCCATCCACTATTTCTTCCTAGAACGAGGAGTAGAGGAAACATGCTTGGTTTTCTGTCGTCTTTTCTTTGGGGTGACACCCACTTGAACTAAGTGTAGAGGGTCCAACCCCTGACGTACCTCTGAGTCTGCTGGGAATCTCTTTCTACCTAAAATCTACTGGATGCCCTCTGGTCCCGCTAAAAATAATGATTTGCAATTCTCCCTTCTCAGCTGCAGTAACACTGGACATGTGATCCCGACTCCATACTAGCCTTTGGCAAGGTCACTTGACAGGTGTCTGAGACCTCTGTAAGTACCTCAGACTTAGATTGGGCAGACTGAGTGCCAGGTCTAGGGCTCTTTAGCTTTTTCTTATGAGGTGGATGTATATCTAGTGTGTTGAGGTCTGCCATTTTGAAGTGGGCCAGATGTTGGTTCTCCGAGTAAGTATTTAGCAAATACAAACGGGAACACAAAGTTTTCAGAACAAAGTATTGATGAGTTGAACGAGCTTTAAAATTGTGTTCTGCACCTAGGCAGAAAAGACACTGAGTATGGAGGTCTTTGTAGAGAATCTGCCTACCACACTCTCACTTACCCCTCCAAGCTGACATCTCAGAAAAATACAGCAAAATAGATTAGACAATGAGGGAGGTTCCCCAATGGGCCACTAACCTGAATCTGAGAAGTTTTAGACAGTTTACCTTTAAAAACTCGAATCACAGTGGTTTGAGTGCTCATATGAGCGACTCAAAACCACGAAAGTGTAAATGTCGACAGTCCTTAATGTTCGAAAAACAGCAAATCGAAAAGCAGATTTGCTGTTTTTCGAACATTAATGTCGAACAAAAAAAAAATGAAGTGTAAAGCAGTGGGGCAAACCTGCCTGCACCCCCCCTACTTTATTATTCTCACTCCAAGATCACACTGCAGTGGGGAAAGGAACCATTTCCAGATCCCCACTATAGTGCAATCCACCCCAGAATGTCGAACATTCATACCTTTTCCATTCAGCATTTGCAAGCTTTGCAGACTGCCTTTTGGAAAATTGCTGTTCGTCCTTGTGCAATATGCACATGTAAAGGTAAACCGTTTTAGAGGTATCAATGACCATGCGAAGATCAGACTGATGGGTGCCTGACCTGCATTTAGGGTAGCAGAGTGAGAGTTTATGATTTATGCTCATACATCTGGTAATATACCCCCTATGCTTGTAAGATGAGGTCATATGTTGGATGTATGCTGCAGGGAAGGTTTAAGGTTTGGTACCTGGCCAGATGTCAGTAATGAAAATCCATTTCTTTAGAATACTGCAAAAATGATTTCAGTCAGGGCACTGGGGTGGGTGAGGTGTGGATTTGTTTGGGCTATGCAGTAGGGGTTTATTTCAGAGAATGCAGAGGTGGAAGAGGAAGCAGGAGTTTCAGGACAGGATTTGGGAGTTAGAAAAAGTAGCAGGATGGCTAAGCAAGTGACAAAAGACAGAGTGAGAACTAAACTAGAAAATTCACCAATCCAACAAAAATAGCGTACAAAACTTTTAATGACCGCTTTCATCAAAAGACTTCCTCAGGATACATTCACTCAAAAAATCAATGCTCTTAAATACACAGTAAATGATCAATTAACAAGGTTATGAACAATTAATTAATTAAAATCTTTAAAGTCACAATACTTATTTTTTAAAAAAGAAAGACAAATCACTATGCTTATCAATGGCTAACACGGTACTTTAAGAAACTCTTCACATTTATTGTTTCATTCAGACCGGGGGGCCTGTCTGATGCTAACTTAATCTGCCATAGTGTCTCTCTTTGTTCCAAATAATTTTTAAAATCTCCCACCCTCATGTCTTGTTTACATACTTCTAATACAGAAAAAACAAATTTCTTAAAACTAGAACAAACACTAGAATGTTTAAACAATGCATTATTTTGATCTTCACTTTTTATGCTATATAGATGTTCCTTAATGCGTGTCCCTAAACTCCTAGTGGTCATTCCCACATAAAAAGCTGGATACGCGGTGCATAACGCAATATAAACCACACCTTGGGTGTTACAAGTAATGAACCCAGGTACCTCAAAAGTTCTGTCTGTTGTGGCAACAGAAATGCAAGACCCTGTTGAAATGTATCTACATATTCTGCATCCATGACAACAGAACATACCTTCCTTTCTTAGTGGTGGTGAATTGATTATTGAAGGAACTGTTACATTCAAGCAACTTTTTTATGTTATGATTGTTACGAAATACAAAATTTGTTTTTTTACCTGCTACTTGGACAATGTCAGCGTTCCCTTGAATAACTCTCCAGTTCTTCTCTAGTGTGGATTTAATGCGATTGCTGTCTGCACTCATTTCTAATGAGCAAACAATGCCAAAATCAGTAGTGCTTTGTCCAGAATTGTGATGGACTATATTATTGTTAGATTTATTTAAAATAGCTGGATAATATGTTAAATGTTTATCAAAAATTTCATTTCCACTTTCTATTAATAAAGACTCCTCATATCCTCTCTGTAAAAACAATGAGGCAATGAAAATAAACTCTTGTATTAAGTCCGCTTTTTTACTTGTCATGCGGCTAGCTCTAATATACTGGCCTCTAGGTATGTTTTTAATAATATGTTTGGTGAAAAATCTTACTGTGAAACCTGTTGTCAACAAAGTCCCACCAAAAACAAATATCTAGAAAACTAACAACCAGATCACTCTCACCTTTAGTAAATTTTAAATAACTAGACAGAGAATTAATTTCAGTGACAAAGTCTTCAACTGTATGGTCGTTACCTTCCACAATAAAAATTAAATCATCAATGAACCTACAGTAAAGTTCAATATGAAATTTTTTCTTTAAGATGGGAATACATTCAAGTTCCCACCATGCCATGACTACATTAGCATATGCAGGGGCAGCCGGAGAACCCATTGTTACCCCTCTTATTTGTTTGTAGTACCTATTTCTAAACAAAAAGAAATTGTTTTCTAAAACAATCTCAGCCTACAAATTGTAGATATTATACACTGTCATTATACACTTGTATCCCACATGAAGAAGGTGTAGAGGCTGTTCGTAGCTATTTGTTTAAAACAAATATTTTTTCAAACAGTGTAATATCTACAATTTGTAGGCTATTAGAGATGGTTTTAGAAAACAATTTCTTGTTGTTTAGAAATAGGTACTACAAACAAATAAGAGGGGTAGCAATGGGTTCTCCGGCTGCCCCTGCATATGCTAATGTAGTCATGGCATGGTGGGAACTTGAATGTATTCCCATCTTAAAGAAAAAAATTCATATTGAACTTTACTGTAGGTTCATAAATGATTTAATTTTTATTGTGGAAGGTAACGACCATACAGTTGAAGACTTTGTCACTGAAATTAATTCTCTGTCTAGTTATTTAAAATTTACTAAAGGTGAGAGTGGTCTGGTTGTTAGCTTTCTAGATATTTGTTTTTGGTGGGACTTTGTTGACAACAGGTTTCACAGTAAGATTTTTCGAAAGCGCACTTTCACAAATGGGTACCTGCATTATCGAAGTAGTCACCCGAAACATATTATTAAAAACATACCTAGAGGCCAGTATATTAGAGCTAGCCGTATGACAAGTAAAAAAGCGGACTTAATACAAGAGTTTATTTTCATTGCCTCATTGTTTTTACAGAGAGGATATGAGGAGTCTTTATTAATAGAAAGTGGAAATGAAATTTTTGATAAACATTTAACATATTATCCAGCTATTTTAAATAAATCTAACAATAATATAGTCCATCACAATTCTGGACGAAGCACTACTGATTTTGGCATTGTTTGCTCATTAGAAATGAGTGCAGACAGCAATCGCATTAAATCCACACTAGAGAAGAACTGGAGAGTTATTCAAGGGAACACTGACATTGTCCAAGTAGCAGGTAAAAAAACAAATTTTGTATTTCGTAACAATCACAACATAAAAAAGTTGCTTGAATGTAACAGTTCCTTCAATAATCAATTCACCACCACTAAGAAAGGTATGTTCTGTTGTCACGGATGCAGAATATGTAGATACATTTCAACAGGGTCTTGCATTTCTGTTGCCACAACTGCTCTCTCCAAAGCAAAAAACACAGCATCCATGGGACCTGATGGTGTCCCCGGCTGTGTGCTCCATGAACTCAATGAGGAATTAAACCCACAGCTAGGACAGCTGTTTAATCAAAGTCTTACCTCTGGATACGCACTCCAGGAGTGGCGCACTGCAACTGTGGTACCACTTCACAAAGGCGGTGCCTCCACCGACCCTGGAAATTACCGGCCCATTAGCTTGACAAGCCTTATCTGCAAAGCCATGGAGAGGATCATAATGGACCTCATAAATAAAGACATAGGGAATTTGCAGACTTTGGATCCAACCCAGTTTGGCTTTGTCAAAGGCAGATCATGCCTTTTAAACTTGGTTGACTTTTTCAAACAGTCACCAAAGCCATTGATGAGGAAAGGCAGTCCATACAGCCTACCTCGATCTGGCTAAGGCCTTCGATACAATACCCCATTCGGGTATCATTGAAAAACTCATCAGCTTAAATGTCAACCCATACATCACAAGATGGGTTGCAAACTGGCTGAGTGACAGAACCCACAGGGTCAGAGCTGCTGGCGCCATGTCAGACTCAAAGCCTGTCACAAGTGGTGTCCCACAGGGCTCAGTCCTGGGCCCACTCTTGTTTGGCATCTACTTTTCAAGTACAAGCAAACACAGGAGGGTTATGGCTGACAAAGTTTGCAGATGACTGCAAACTGGGCCATAGTAGAAAACACATCTGACACAGATATCCTTCAGAAGGGTCTCACAGAAACGGATAACTGGTGCCAGAGCCACGGCCTAAAGTTAAATGCCAAAAATGCATAGTCATACCCTTCGGGAAAAACAAGGTTACCCCTAGCTACCAAATAGGTGGCAATCCACTGAGCACAGAAGAAGTTATCAGGGACCTGGGGACCCAGGTTGATAGTAGTCTGTCATTCGACACCCATGTAGCTAAAGTAGTTAGGAAGACCTTCTACATTGCCCACCTTATCATGAAGGGATTCTCATCTAGATCAAGGGAGGTCATAGTCTCCCTTTACTCATCACTCATCAGACCAATGATTGAGTACAATGCCCCATTCGGAATGTATCTGACCCGACACTTGCAGCAGCTGGAGAGGCCACAAAAGTTCCTCACCAAAAGGATAAAGGGTCTCAAAAATCTGTCCTATGCTGCCCGACTGAAAGAACTCCAGCTCTATTCAGTCGCCACGCTTGCTCAGAGGTGACCTTTGCCTAACATACAAGGCCATGTCAAACCCAGATTTGATGAATATGCTTCACCTCAAAAATCTAGATCCATCAGAGCCACAAGGGCGGGAGACTTAAACCTTGACACGGCTATTAATAGGACGTGCTGGAGGGATAGATTCATCACCCAAAGACTCCCTATGCTGTGGAACAAAATCCCGGTACATGTGAGGCAGAGCACCTCGCTGGCCTTGTTCAAGAGAAATCTTGACCAATGGATGGGAGATCGCAGATATACCCCAGGGATTACCTCAGTGTCACTGCTCGACAGAGGCACAGCAAAATAATGGGTATAGTTCCCCATACTAAAGGGGTGGCGTAAGCCACAAAACGATGGGCTAGGCTTGTAAATGCCCTCGGGCAGATAGCCTAGTATGAACCTATGAACCTATGAACAGACAGAACTTTTGAGGTACCTGGGTTCATTACTTGTAACACCCAAGGTGTGGTTTATATTGCGTTATGTACCGCGTGTCCAGCTTTTTATGTGGGAATGACCACTAGGAGTTTAGGGACACGCATTAAGGAACATCTATATAGCATAAAAAGTGAAGATCAAAATAATGCATTGTTTAAACATTCTAGTGTTTGTTCTAGTTTTAAGAAATTTGTTTTTTCTGTATTAGAAGTATGTAAACGAGACATGAGGGTGGGAGATTTTAAAAATTATTTGGAACAAAGAGAGACACTATGGCAGATTAAGTTAGCATCAGACAGGCCCCCCGGTCTGAATGAAACAATAAATGTGAAGTGTTTCTTAAAGTACCGTAAGTTAGCCATTGATAAGAATAGTGATTTGTCTTTCTTTTTTAAAAAATAAGTATTGTGACTTTAAAGATTTTAATTAATTAATTGTTCATAACATTGTTAATTGATCATTTACTGTGTATTTAAGAGCACTGATTTTTTGAGTGAATGTATTCTGAGGAAGTCTTTTGATGAAAGCGGTCATTAAAAGTTTTGTACGCTATTTTTGTTGGATTGTTGAATTTTCTAGTTTGGTTCCTCCTGCCATTTCTCGTTTTATTTGTTTTGTGGCTATTTCCTTTTTACAGAGTGAGAACTGATGAGAAGGATGAGATGGAGTAAAAGAGAGTAAGAAGAGGCAAGTTAAAAGAAGTTAGGTTGTGGGTGTTAGCAGTCAAACAAGTAAATGCAAATGTTGATGTAGACAGTAAGACAGGTGGAGAAAGAAGCAGGATAGGAGAGAGGCTGGAGACGAGCAGAATACAGAAGGCAGACATTAGTGACTGCGACAGACATGAGATGAGGCCCACAGTTACTGAGGAGCAGGTAGTCAAAGTAGATGGGTCTGAACAGGTACAGAAGCCAAGGCAGGGAAGAGCAGCAGTGTCAAACATGGCCAGGCAGAAGGGAGCATAAGAAAAAGAACAGCATGGAAGAAGTGGACTAAAAGGGAAGGCTAGGCTATACAAACAGAAGGGAGCAGAGAGGATCGCTGGGGTAACTGGTGGTAAGGAGGAAGTGAAACATACATGGTCGAGGAAAAGCAGGCAGCAAACAGGGTAAGAGTGGGAAGGTACCTCTACCCTATTAGGGGTAGAAAGGAGTGCATGTGGTAGAGATCTCAATCACTAAAAAATTAGGTGGAGGGCAGTGAAAGAAGGAAGAACTTGATGAAGGAAGACATGATCTGCGGCCTAAACATTGCCAAATAGGACCAGACAGACATCAACCTATTTGTGCAAAGAAAGACACATCCTCATACAGGGGCTTATACGGACCTAGTGGAAGGGGCCTTACAGAAAGGACTGGAGTGGTGACAGCAATGTGTACAGCCTGGGGATATGGCAGCACTTTAAATGCCATCTGCATCAAGAGATAATCAGTTCATCTGCCAGCTCAAGGAGCACGGTATGAAGTAGGGAGCAGGATATTGGGCGAGTGGAGAACATTTGGAATTATGATGGGTTTTTCAACACAGATCATCTTTAATTCAGTTTACAGGTCAATATGTTAATAAAGGCATGGAAAGGCATATCAGGATGATTACACCTTTAAAATGAGATAAAAAGGGAGTGGATGGAGAAATATGTGTAGAGAAAATGAAAAAGGGTTACAAAAAGGAGATGAGGACAGTGAATGAAGGAATTAATCAAAGAGGATAGAAAGGAAATAGGAGGGACAAGAAAGAGGGCAACATGGATACAAATAGGGTCACAGACAGGTTGCAAGAGGGAACAGCGGCATGGAAAATATTGAAATAAGTAACATCTGCAATGACATAACTAGCAGAGACAGGGGAATGGGTAGGTAGGAAGGAAGGAATAAAGGAAGACAAGAATGAACATGGAGGGGAGAAAAAAATTGCAGACCCACCAAAGAAGGTCCCCAATATTAAATCAATGTTGTTCACAGTGTCCATGGTAAGAAAGCCACATTACGTCATGCAGGTCAGGATCTAGGACTGACACAAGATAAGTCGTTGCTAAACAAATAAGTAGGAGACCACCCAAAATGAAGGCATTTGGAAAAATACATTAGAAGCTTTAAACAGAGAAAACAGACAAATTCATTAGACAGTCAAAAACAGAGAGGAAAAAGGAACAAATTTAAAGGTATGAGGATGCCAGGAATAGGGAACTGAAATAACATTAAGTAGACCTTCAAACATACGAGAGAAAGGAAAAAAGAGGGTAGGAAACTGGTGAACTAGCATAGGAAGGGCAGAAATATAAGGAGTGCTAGGGAGCAGGCAAAACGTCTACATGAAAAGTTTGCAAGGTTTTCATCAAGGAAAAAGAAGGCATCAGTATGGATGAAAAGGACATTCAAAGAAGTGGATGAACACACATTGAGATAACAACACATAAAATAATGATGGCAATAAACAAGATAAAGTACACGTGTCCAGATGGGATCCCAGCAAGAATCCTAAAAAGGGATGCAAAGGGTATGGTTAAACATCTGACAAAACTATTCAACAGGTCTCCTAGAAAAAGTGAGGTTTCAGGGGAATGGAGGCTAGCAACAGTGCTGCCAATTGTTCTGAGGTCAAGTCTAACAAAATATCCTAAGAAGAAAGAGATGCAAAACAAAGTATAGCACTGATTCACAGCAGTAGGATCATATCATGTTAATCTAGTTCATGGCACATAACTGGAATGCCAAGGATGTACAGGCATTCTTGTGGATGTGATTCATCTAAAGTTAAACCTTTTGATCAGTCCCACACCACAGGCTCTTTGCAAGGACAAAGAGTTAAAAAAGTAGCAAATTATGCAGATGGGTAATAAAGTGGTAAGATGGCAGAAAACAAAGTTAACAACAAGTATTCCACAGGGGTCCTTGAGTACAGCCATTTAATGTCCTTACTTCTGACCTTATAAAGGGCACAGAAATCTGGATCAGTATGTCTGCTGAGGACACCAAGGTTGAAGGTTAGTATCGAGATTGAGTAAGCAAGCCTGAAGACAGGCCTAATGAGATTGAACAGTCCAACCTGGAAACATCATTTCAACCCTTCCATGTAAATGACACACAAACTCAGAGAGAGGTGAGACTGAAGGGGGGGGGGGGTTAGACTAAAATATCCACAGCAGAAAAACTTGGGGATAACTATTACAAAATGCCTAAACCATCACATAGTTTAAGAGGCAGAGTCAAAAGCAAATTAATGCTGATACCTACTGATGGAATCCAGAGACATGAAGATGATAACATATCTCTAGCATACAAAGGTAAGGCCTCATCTGGAATACTGCATGCATTACTAGAGGACTTACAGGGAGAAGGCAGTTTACAAAATACTGAACACATAATACTGAAAGTAATGTACAAGAGGACAACTAGAATAGAGAAGACACTGGATGGCACAATGTTTGAACAGAGGCTTCACATCTTTTCATCAGGAAAGAGTAGACACAGGAGGGATAGGAAGATGTGATTACAATAAGGTAGTAATGGGGAAATGTGATGCAGGTACACTGAAAAGGAAGGATATGATCAGGAGAAAGAAGGAATGATGACCAACAGATCAGGGACTACACATTAGAAAGCACTTTTCCATGAACAGGCTGAGGGACAGGTGGAAAGAACCACCAAGGACATTAAAAAATGTATGTACTTCCTAGAGGAATAAGACTGAAGACAAACAGAAAAGCATCTTAGTCTAGCTGAAACCCCCAAGGCAGTCTGCATAGATTCAACAACCCTTTCTTCTGTCTTCTTTATGCAATATAAAACCTACGGGACAATTCAGCCTTAAGCTCCAAATTGTACTCTGCTAACAAACTCGGATATTAGAGATAATTGCTCCCTCGGCTGTACTATTGATAAGTTGAGAATGGGAAAGGTCAAAACTTCCTCATAAAGCTAATCTGCAAAAAAAAGAACAGTATTGATTTTAATGCAGACAAGTCATACATCACAGAAGGTATTTTTTTTTCTTTGCCTTTAATTTTGAGTACATCCAAGTGGTCTGTGACATCAGTAAGAAAAACACATTTACTTAGACTCTATATTCATTTTGATTTATAACATTAAATCCTTCTGATATTCAAGACACTTGTATATTGCCCAGTAGATTCTCACATTTAACACTTCATCTAACATCTGTATGTTTAGCCAAGTCAGTGTAATACCTTTCATACCCTAGCTAAATCTCAAAACTGTATATGCTTCAGTGCATATACAACAAATAAGGTTGGATTTGGTTACTTATCACCATTTTCAATAATGTCTTGAAAGACATGCATTCATTTTTTGTACAACTGTCTTCTGTATAGAATAAAATGACACAGACAGAAAAATCAAAACTCATGCTTTTTAATAGCCAATGAATAAAACTGTCCTTTTGCTTTGTAACCAGTGAGGAAGTACCACCTGGTGCCACTGACAAATTTTCATATCAGTAAATTTCACTAGAACTAGCCCATTTTTTTGCATTAACAACTTGACTAGAACTTCCAGAAATGCCATTTGCATAGAATACAATGTCCTCCCATTTTGACCGGTCAGACTAGCAAAGCATACATTATCTTAAGCACAGCTTCTGTACAGGTTAGTATAATAGTTACAGTGTTTACCTTACAAATGCAAGGTACGGGGTTTGATTCTCACAAGGGGTTATTGGCTAGGCTTAAAATAGCCCACAGGGGCAGTTAACCTAGTACTAATCTATAAACCTGTCACAAAAAAAAAAAAAACACATGAGCACACAAAGTAAACTGCATCTGAACAACCTAAAGATCTAAATAAAGACGTATCTACTACAAAACTAACACAGCGTTTACCAATGTCTTACCAGTGAAAAGCAGCTATATTAAAACACATATAGTTCTTGTGAATATATCTTCTTGGTCTTAAAGTTCAGTAGTGCTTCACTCTGACTAGCACGATTTCACTGATTCGCCTTCTATAACTTTTTTTTGAGTACTGTCATTGTTCATTTGAGAAGAGAACACACCTTGATGACTTCAGAAACCATCCAATTTACTTCTTCATAAACTACTTTGAGGTAGACAAGAATCCTTGAAATCAAGAGACAGGTTTCAACATACCATTGCAGTCTGTTTTACCTCACTGTTACCTTCATGAGGATACTTGACAAGAAATCCGAGCTACTGTGTAACCTGGAAGAGAATTCTCTTCTGAACAGGTGTGTTCACCTGCCTTCTAATATGAGTAAGTTCACCTATAACTTATAATGACCAGTTTTCTTTAAAACAGTACACTTATACATTGCAAACAAAGTTACGCATGTATACATGCAGGAGGAATTGCTGGGGTAACACGTGGTAAAGAGGAAGGGAAACATTAATGATCAAGGACAAGCTGATTAAAAATCAGCATCTTTACATTAGAAAATGAAAAGAGAAATACTTAAATACACCTCCCTTGTGCTGCTCCTGTGTGCCTTGTGTAGCCAAAGACAGCAAAAATGTAAAAATGTGTAATTCAAGTAATTCTTATCTCCATTTACCAATGATATGACATTCATTGCTATTTTCTAGTTCAAATGTTGAATTAATTCAATTTTGAAATTAATTGGTGGTATTCTCCCCAACCTTATGTTTCTTCAGTTTTCTAGTGTTCTGGGTTAAAGGCTCTACAGTCAGTCAAACCTCTTTCCTGTAAATACTTTGTTTTGCAGAACTTCTGCTAGTGCCTGTTGTAACACTAATTTGAGTCTGCAATGGGTTTTCTTTTGAGTTTTCCTTGGTAGAGTTTGGGAGACCAGATAGTATAATGTTTATGTTTTTTTGCCTCCCGTGCACAAGGTTTGATCCTGACCTCTGGCCAATGCCTGTTTGGAGCTTGCATGTTCTCCCTGCGTCTCTGTGGGGTTCCTCCCACCTCTGAAAAACATGCCGAGTGTTTCCATCTCAAACTCAGCAATGAATGGAACAGTGGGCGGCAGCACAGACTCAACAGTGTGACTTATAGGGGAAGAGTTGTTCTACTGTGCTGCACAGTATCCACAAGATAGGAAAAAATGGATCACAGACTGCAAGCTGTGGCAGGGCCAGCCAAAACAAAATGGCTCTAAGTGATATGGTCATGTTGACTAATGGTGCCAAATAGGCATGGGTATGAGTTGAGGACCCAGCCTATTCCGACCCAGTGCCAGGGAGCCATGCTAACACACATGTGCCCCTATGGGCCAGAGTGTGCCTGCCATAAAGTCCAGCAGCCCTGGGTCAATAAGCTACTGGCTAACCGGTGTCCAGTTGGCCAATCTGGGTTACCTGGGATAGCTCTGTTGAGCAAAAGCTGGAAGTAAAACCAATCAACCTGCTAAACATGAACTGAGAATTGCTACACAATGTAGTTTCACTGACAGGGCGCAGCATCCTATGTAGCTAAGGGCAGTGCAGCAAAGCCACTTAGCTTGGGATCCAGAGTCTACTACTCAGGAGGAGGGCAGGTGTGGTGAGACAGAGACATCAGAAGGCAGTGAAGGACAGCATCAGAATTAGTGACAGACTCATGGTAATCAGACTCCAGTGTAATAATAAGGCAGTATTTATAATCTCAGCCTATTTCAGACAGCTAAAGCGAGACAAAATGAATTGGTGGTTAAAATGGGTGACTTGAATGCACATATCAGGACAGACAGAACAGGATATGAAGACTAGGTGGGGCAACAGTAACAAAGAAGGACCGGCAATTCTAGTCTTCTGACTGGCAAATGGCTTGATAGTAGCCAACACATGGTACAGAAAAAGAGACAGTCACAAGATCACATACAACAGTAGCCAACATGCAACTCAGGCAGACTTCCTCTTAGTAAGGGCACTGGGGTAGAACAAACAATTGCAAAGTCATCCCCAGTGAAACAGTCGGCCCACAGCATAAACCACTGGTTGGTACAATCAGCTGCAAGCTGTGGTCAGAGAAGGCTCTAAGGTCAACAGAGACCCAGATGAACTTGGGGTGAAAGCACAACAGTTCAAGGAATTACTCAGGGCTTTAGCACCCCAAGAAGAGCAGTAAACACTGAACTGAGTGGAGGAGGGACACTGACCACAACTCTGGACTGTGATATACAACAGTAAGTATCCTGTTTTTTTGTGTTTATTTTTACTAGTTATTGCTCATTCTATCCATTTATAGCACTTTTTGTTGTTTGCTGCATACTTTTTACTGTATTTTATTGCTATAAAGTAATCTGCACAGTTGTACTAAAATTGTCTGCCTTACAGGGCCTGATAAATACGGTTTTTGCTGTCACACTGTAAAGTTTTTTTAGCTAGTTTCACTGTATGAAAGGTATTAACTGCAAACTCTCTCCATTTGTTACACATCTGTTTCTTTGTTCTGATTTCCTGCCAAGGAGTGTATCATATAACTGATTTGTTTGCCATTAAAAGCATTCTCTAGAGTCTCGTTGTTCCTTTATCTGTTTAAAACTTTCATTTAGTGGCTTACTGCTGTTTTTATGCTGTGATAAACATTTCTGTAGTGCTTTCCTCTTATACTTGGTGGCTTTGCAGTTGCCCGTCCCTACTGTAAATTTGATCTGGGACACTCCTCCCAGTCTAGTGTCATTAGCTCATTCTACCTAATACAGATAGAACATTTGAGAAGGCCAACCCACTTAGTTTCTTAACCTTGAATTATCTTATGTTCCCCTCCTTTCTCCCTTTCCACTTGACAAAAAAAAAATTGCTACAATCTACCATTGCTAAAATCTCCTTATATTCTGACCGAGTGTGCTTCTCAAACAATCTGGAAATATAGAGCTGATAAGTATATTTCTTGGCACTTTTTAACTGTTCAGAGTGCTGCACTGTCTTAATTTTTGCTTGACTGAATTATTTATATATATTTGCTAGCATTGTTTTCTGATACTCTAAGTGCCTCCATCTTGCTTTTTTCCTAATGTACTGCTTTCTGCATTTGTTTTCAGTCATTTGTTTAATTTAATTGCATTTATTTAAACTGTATTTGTTTTAATATTGCTACACACTCAAGTGTGCTAGTTTGCACTGCATTTGAAATGTTTTACTGCTGTTTTAGCTGCTTTAAAAAAGTTCTAAGCTTGTTTCCTGGCTTTCCTGTAACTAGTGTAGTGTAGATACATATTTGCTGTATCCAGGACTGTTTGTAAGCTTCTGAGCCCCCCCCCCCCCCAGGCTTTCTGTGTTGCAGGGAAGCTTTCTAGCTCATCAGTGGGAGTGGTAAGCACTAGGTAGTCTATCTACCACAAGAGGAGTGGTTTCTGGCCCAGAAATTGTAGTTTATTGGCCGTTTGGGCAGTTTTTCCATCCCTTTCAACTTTCTGGTTTAAAAGTCTGCATTTGCGCTTGTGCAGCGGCGCTGAGCTGAGGTAAACTATTACTGGTGCCAGAAAGTCTGCTCTTCAGTTTTTCCCTTAGATCTTGCTAGTTCTTTCTCTCTTGCATTTCAAATAGCCTAATCACTTTGCACTTCAACAGGTTTTTGTAGCAATTATTGTAGCACACCTAAGTGCCATCAGCACTAGTCGTTTTTCATGGAAATAGCTCCAGTACTTAGTAGTTATGACCACCCCTCCTGGCATGATTAAAAGGTAGTTCTCTGTGCTTTCTCCTATTAACCTGGTGCACTTGGGCATTCTGAGGCAGTGTAGCAACTGTCTCATGTACACAGACAACCCTCTCCTCTTACCTCCCAACACTAAGACTTGTGAGAGATGCACTTATATCACCAAACTGGAAGCTATGCACTCTCCAGCCAAGACCGGACTAGCTGGTCAAGCGGAGAAGGTCAACACCTGCACCACACCACATGGAAAACACAACCCTCCAGAACACCCACTATCACAGCTCTCACATAAAAAAACAAACCACACACCCACCTTCATGGAGGCTCTCAATAGAAATCTACCCAAACAGAAGAGACCTCCAAAACAGAAACGCACTAGACCACCACAACACAGCACAAACCACAGGACACATAGCTCACCTCCACAGTGTGCCCCTCAACCTAAGCCCCTAAGGCTAAACACCTTGCCCAATACACTAATTATAGGTGACTTAATAGTGAGGCACACAGATGTCCCACTCACTAGGTTGAATAAGCAGAAGATAACAGTCAGCTGTCTATCAGGTGCCAGAATCCGACACATAACACAGGCACTCAGGTCACTCCACAACAAGTAGAAGTATGACTCTGTCATTGTTCATGTGGGTGTGAATGACCTGAGATGCACCTACCTGGACTACAAGAAAAGAGACATGGTGGAGCTCTCAGATTATGTGGCCCAGGCAGGTATGGCACTAGCCCTGAGCAGTATCTTACCGTCACCCAGAATGATACCGCAGTACAAACAAAAAATGATTGACTTCAACAACTGGCTAAGTTTCTGGTGTCATTTTAAGGAGCTCTAGTATCTCTATCTGCATCGGATGACATGATTGACAGACCTCGATGCTTTGCCAGAAATGGCCTGCATCTGTCACCCCTGGGTTTCCGGGTACTGGCTAAGGCTCTTGTCACCCCTACAGTGCCTTTTTTAGGTGGTGTTCCAAAGAATAAATTACCACTGTAACAGCTATAAATAAATGCAATCTGAGAGTCATGCTGCTCAATGCTAGAAGTCTAAATCTCAAGATGCACTCTCTCAAGCACTCCTCAAAATGGAGAAGATCGACATTTGTGCTGTAACGGAGACCTGGTTTAAAGTGGCAGAAAACACCCCTGCACTACCAGGCTATAACTCAGTTACACCTTTCGGCCCTGAAACATGGACCAAAGCTCCAAAGGTGGTGGTGGTGTCTCCATATTCATAAAGGATATGCACACCTCCAGACTAGTAGCCCAGCATAACGCATCTGAGATACTTCAGGTACAACTAACATTGGGTAAGACGGCGATCCAGGTCATAGCTTGCTATAGGTCCCAAACCATGTCCCTAGACTCTCACTCCACATTCCTAAGCACCATGGAATCTATCAGGGTCCAACCTAACACTCTCTTACAAGGAGACTTCAACTACCCCTCGATCAACTGGGAAAACTACTCAAGCACCAATACACTGGCCCCACGCTTCCTGGATTTCATCAATCCCAATGCCCTGGACCAACTCATTCTGACCCCCACTACAGGAAGAAACATCCTTGACCTGGTTATTACTAACATGGGTGACCATTGCTCTACACCAATAGTCAATCCCTCCCTGGTCAGATCCGACCATAAACTAATCACCATGGAAATCCAGATCTCACCCACACCCCTGCAAAGATAACCACCTTGAAAAACTTATCCAAAGCTGACTTTGGACTCCTAAAAACAGAGGTGGCTAATTTCACGGCACCCAAGCCAATGGAAAATAGCTGTATGACTGCTGAATCATACACCAATGCACTGTACGAACATGTACACAAATGCATGGAACTAGCCAAACCCAACAGAACCAAGATGCTCTCCTCCAAAAAAAGAAAGACAATCTGCTGGTCCCCTGCCATTAATAAACTCTATAACAGAGGGAAGAAACTGTTGCAGAAAAAGGTGAAGTTCCCAAGACTGGAAAATCTCCCTTATTATCCTCAACAAAAAGCTGATATCTCTCATCAAATCCTCTAAAGCCAGCTATGAAAGCAAAATTGTGGCAGACACTAAAAACAATAACAAAGCCTTCTATAGCTATATCAAGAACCTCCATGGCAATTCCCTGATTTGCTCCGAGTTACTACACAATGGTACCTCCTATACATAGCCAACAGATATTGCAAACATACTGGCCGACAGAGTCAGTGCCAACTTTACCCCTCTCTCCCCCCTAAAGGACCAATCACTATACTGGAAGAACGCCAGACATCCAGCATTACTGCAGCACAGGTTAAAGCTGCATTGTCCAAGGTCAAGAATACAGCGTTCATGGGACCCAATACTATCCCTGGCTGTGTTCTAAATGAACTACAAAGTGAACTCGCACAACATTTGTGTGCCCTGTTCAGTCACAGTCTCACCTCAAGCATTGTCCCTACCGAATGAAACACACTGCTACAGTCATCCTTCTCCATAAAGGGGGAGCGACTACAGACCCTGGGAATTATCACCCCATTAGCCTGACGAGTCTGACATGTAAAGGTATGGAGCACATCACGGACCTGATTAACAAAGATATAAGAAAACTCCAAACTCTAGACCTCATGCAATTTGGCTTTGTGAAAGGGAGATTATGCCTGCTCAACCTGGTTGATTTCTTTGAGTCAGTCACCAGGGCTGTGGATGAAGGTAAGGTAGTGCATACAGCCTACCTTGATCTGCCCAAGGCCTTTGATACCATTCTTCACTTGGGAATTATTGATAAACTCATCAAACTAGGCATCAACCCCAATATCACTAGGTGGGTTGCAAATTGGCTCCCAGACAGAATACACAATGTGAAAGTAGCGGACTCCAAGTCAGACTGCCGACCAGTCACGAGTGGAGTCCTACAGGGACCGGTCCTGGGTTCTCTCCTGTTTGGCATCTACTTCTCAGACATCCAGGCCAACCCAAAGGGACTCTGGCTGACCAAGTTCGCAGATGACTGCAAATTGGGAGCCATTATTAACTCCCCAAGTGATGCAGACATCCTACAGAAAGGTCTCACTGAGACCAATGACTGGTGTCAAAACCATGGCCTTAAGCTTAATGCCAAAAAATGTGTCATCCCCTTTGGTACAAACTCATTTCCCAGTAACTACCACATTGATGGAAGCCCACTGAACACTGAAGGCATTACAACAGATCTGGGGACGCAGGCTGACAGCAACCTCTCCTTCGACCACCACATTGTCACTGTGGTCAGAAAGTCCTTCTATGTGGCACATCTCATTACCAAGGGTTTTGCATCCAGGAAGAAAGAGGTTATTGCCTCTCTTTCTCTACTCTTCCCTCATTAGACCAATCATTGAGTATAATGCCCCATTTGGCATGTACCTCACTAGACACCTGGAACAGCTGGAGAGGCCACAGAAGTAACTCATGAAGAGGATCCTAGGCATTAAACACATGTCCTACAAGGACAGACTCAAAAGACTCCAGCTATTCTCTGCCTCATATTGCCAACTTAGAAGCAAACTTTGCTCGACTTACAAAGCCATGCCTATCCAAGCTCTGTTAGAAATGCTACATCTAAAGTAATCCCAATCCCTCTGCACCACATGTTCTAGAGACCTCAACCTCATTACAACAATCAACAGAACATGCTGGAGGGACAGGTTCCTCACCCAAAGACTGCCCATGCTCTGGAATACACTTCCCATACATGTCAAGCAGAGCACCTCGCTGTCCCTCTTCAAGAGAAATCTTGATGAGTGGATGGGTAATAGAAAGTTCACCCTGGGGATCACTCCAGTGGCTCTACTTGATAGAGGCACTGGGAACGAACCCCAGGCATCATGATGCCAGGGCACTTCTATGGGCTAGGCTTGTAAAGGCTCCAAGGCCATTAGGCTAGTACACACCTAGGAATCTATGAAGAGGTGGAGTTGAAATAGAATGGCAGTTTAAAACAGCATGTGTGAGGACTACAGAACATATATGGTATGGAAATAAGGTACATAAGGAAGGCTGGTGGTAGAATGCAGAAGTCCAGGATGTCATCAAAAGAAAGGAGGAGTGCAGGAAAAAGTGAGAGATAGAAAAGATTGACCAGGCTAGGAAGGAATACTGGCTGGCTAACAAAGAAGTGAAGAAAGGAGTTGCAACAGCAAAGAACATGGCATAGGAGGCACTCTACCAGCTTCTGGAAAGTGCCTCAGAAGGTGGCACAAAGAAACTATAACAGTTTGCAAGGCAAAGACAGAAAGATAAAGAATATAGTCAGACACCCTTCATAAGGGATGCCAACAACCTGCTCACTAGTCCACTGTAAAAATAAGGCAGTATTCACAGGACATCAAAGGCAGATGGAAGGAGTATTTCTATTTTTTCTGAATGAAGAAAACCCCACAGAAGCTGTTCTGCCCCAGACAGAGCCTATAATGAGAGAAGAAGAGGAGCCCACCTGGGTAGAAGAATAGCATTAAGGAAAATGAAGTCAGGGGAAAGCAGCAGGCTCAGAAGAGATCATAGTAGATGTGATAAAGATGCTGGGTGAGATAGGGGAGAAATGACCCCTGAGGGTACTCATAGCAGTGTGGAGAGAAAGGCATATCACAGATGACTAGAAAATAAGCATGTACAAATACAAAGGGGAGATCCATAACTGTGGGCATTACAGAGGCATCAAACTCCTATCATATTGCATGAAAGTTCTGGAGAGGGTGATTGATAAATGGATATGCAGAGTAGTAGAAAATAAGATGGGAGATGAGCAGTTCGGATTCAGATCAGGGTGTAGCACAACTGACCTGATGTGTGCATTGAGACAAGATAGTTGAGAAGAAGCTAGAGATGAGAAGAGAGTCCAACTGGTCATTCCTAGACTTGGAGAAAGCTAGACTTCTAACTGTGTGATCCCTTAAACCTCGTGCATCAGAGGCCTCATGGTATATATGCAAATCAACCTTTAAGGATATCAGGCGTTTCAGCTAAATGGCAATTTTGAATGTCCATGACTTTCTTTTACTTTCATTTTTAAGTCTATTTATGGACAACTTCAGGCCATTAAAGCCAAACCTCTCAAGCTGTGGACATGCATGTTTCTGCCTTACTATGACATCAGCATAGCATAAGAGCAAGGTTTTACCCTTGGAGCACAGGGTTGTCGTACCCAGCTGATATCCATAAACATTACGATGTCTACAAAATATCCCAACTAACAAACTAAAACAGAGTAAAAAGGACTGGTTAAAAACACAAAAAGAAAAATCTAGCAAAGCTAGCCTTCTAACTGTGTGATACCTTGCATCACAGGCCTCATGGGATATATGCAAATTACCCTTTAAGAATATCAGGTGTTTTAGCTAAATGGCAATTCTGAATGTCCATGACTTTTTCTGCATGTACACAGCTAGAGGGGTTTGACTTTAATGGCCTGAAGTTGTCCATAAATAGACTTAAAAATGAAAGTAAAAGAAAATGTCATGGACATTCAGAATTGCCATTTAGCTGAAACACCCAATATCCTTAAAGGGTGATTTGCATATATCCCATGAGGCCTCTGATGCAAGAGGTTTAAGGTATCACACAGAAGTCTAGCTTTGCTAGATTTTTCTTTTTGTGTTTTTTAACCAGTTGATTATCTGTGTGACCTTTTTACTCTTTGTTTTAGACTTGGAGAAAGGATATGACAAGGTCCAAAAAAAAGCTGAGTTGGGCAGTACTGCATGGTTTGAAGTCCCAGAAACATTGGTAGAATTAGTGCAGGCTATGTACAAGGATACAAACACTCAAGTACGAACGGTGTTTGGTCTCACAGAGTGGGGTCCCAGTGGGAAAGGGTATGCACCAGGGTTCAGCTCTCAGCCCACTGCTGTTCACATTAGTGATGGACCACATTAGCAAACAGGTCATGGGGACAGATCAACAAAGTTGCTGTATGCAGACAATGTGGCATTACCAGCAGACTCTGAGCAAGAACTTCAGCAAAGGACAGGGGAATGGAATGCAAAACTGAAGGCACATGGGATGAAACTAAGCACAGATAAGACAGTGGTAATGTTAGCAGATTGGGGAAGTCTGAAGAAGCTGAGAATTGAGAGAGAAGGGAAGATAATGGAACAGGTTAACAGCTTCAAGTATCTGGGAGGGGTGGATGAGGAGAAGGGAAGTATGAATGAACAGGTCAAAGCTAGAATCAGAGGTGCTGCGGCCAACTGGTGTAGAGTCTCAGGTGTAGTAAATGACAGAAGAATGCCAAAGAAGCTAAAAAGTAAGGTGTTCAAGACAGTGGTGCAACCAGTACTACTGTAAGGTACAGAAACCTGGACAGTAAAGGCAGAGCAGATGAGGAAGCTAGAGGTGTTTGAAATAAAGTGCCTGAGGAGGGTGGTAGGATGCACACTGTGGGACAGAAGAATAAATGAGGACATAAGAGCAGAAGCCAAAATAGCTCCAACTGCAGTAAAGATTAAAGAAAACAGATTACGGTGGTTCAGGTACATGTGCAGAAAAGCAGAAGATAATCTGGTGAACAAGATTTGGGACAGACAGGAAGAAGGTAAGTGGAAACAAGGACGTCCAGCAAAGAGATGGATGTATTGTGTGAGAGAAGATCTGCAACAGTCAAGCATGAGTGTCGAAGAAGGCAGGATTGTGGCATTGAATCGAGAGAGAGCGTCAGTCAACATAATACCCCAACCCCATGTAGAAAATACGAAAAATGGGGTTGCTTATGAAGATGAGTTTTGCAGCTGACTGTACAGCAATCACTTACTGTTTTTTTTTTTTTTCCAGGCTGCAGTATACAGAAGACGAATTAGCAACTCTTGTAAATTTCACAGAACAGCAGTAGCAGGTAATGAAGTCAGAGTCTGCTGTTCAGAGTTGTATTCTTATTGTCTCAGCCAGTAGTAATTTTAATTCAAGAGTACAGTTTTAAATGTTGGTCTCTGTAGACACTTGTTTGCTGTACCCTTTTATGTCATAAGTCACACAAGTATCAATATCAATGCATCTTGTGTATTTTTTTAATTCAGCATTACAGTTTTAAATGTTGATCTCTGCAGACAATGCACTGGCACATCTGACTGTATGTAATAGTTCCACTCTGGTATAACTGTGTTGCCAAAAAATCTGTGTTACTTTGTGTGTTCAAGTAATTCAACACTATGGTTTCAAATTTTGGTCTCAGCAGACATTTCATTGCTATTACTTTCTTTATGTCACTGCTCCACCTCAGCAAGCTCTTTTATAAAACTGTAAGTACACAACTGTGTACACCTATTACTGCACATATCTGTAAATTTGAACTCAGCCACCCCCCTTGCAACCACCCTCTAGTGGGCTTTGCACTATATCACCTACATCTATGTAAACTATCTCTAGTGTAACTGTACCTTAAGGAAGTAGGTAAAAAACACATTCAAAACTATAACGATTCACAGTTAAAGGCATTTACAGTTCTAGTATCTCTGTGTTGCTAAGAATTTACATTACGGCCAGTTCTTCTTTCTACTACCTAGTAAGGGTTACTGTATCCAATAAAGTGAGTAAGAAGCATGCTTCCTGAGCTATATATCCCTTTTTGTCCTTCCAGTTATAAATATTAGTGATCCTTCCATGTAAATGGCTATATCGCAAGAACAGCATTTGTGGCAGCAGAGATTAGATGCCTCCTGCAAGCCTCAATGATTTCATACATCTGTAATGTGAAAGATGTCATCAGTAACATTTCATAAGTTACTGATACTGCTGGTGCACCTTATAGGAAATCTAACATTTTATTGCACTGCATCAACAGATGTTGACAGCAGCAGTACAAGTGTGCACATTATGGCAGTAACAAAAAAGGTAGAGAAGGGAAATGAATAACATAAAACCTTGAGCTCTACCACTTTGTTTTTGCATTTATAAAGATTAGCAAGACTTGGAGATTTAATATTAATACCTGAAGAATGAGAGCCTCAGCAACAATTAAAACAGGTGGCATCTGTAGCCTGATGAAAATTACTACGTTTATGCAATGAAACAGCAGTGTATGTGACATAGGTTCATAGGTTGGTACTAGGCTATCGGCCCTAGGGCCTGTACAAGCCTAGCCATAACAATTTCCTGGCTATTTCTTCCCACAGTAGTTACTTCCCTGGACCTCTGTCTAGCAGGGCGACTGACGTGATTCCCCAGGGTAATAAAGGCTGTTTATTAAAAAAAAAAGGAATGCCATATTTTCTTTAATACTACAGTAATGGACTTACCAGCAAGAGTATAACTGCATCTGTGCATCCACAGAACGGTAGTAAAAAATGACAAAAGTAGGTAGGTAGCAAGCACAGATTCTGAATTGTACAGCTTCATTTTCACATATTTATGAAAATATGCATATTGGTAGTACTCTATCAAAGTTTAGTACCATTGGTATTAAGGAGCAAGGTATCCTGTAGAAGCTAACATTATCTGGTATGTGTGCACAATGAATCTGTCACTGCAAAATGTACAGGCTTGAGTAATTGAAAACTGTGGACAGTTATGAAAACTATTAAATATTTTCCATATTTTCATTAGTAATGTAAATGTGGAGTGTGACAGTGTGTACTGGGTTGCTCTGCAAGCAGTGGCTACTACACAACAAACAGTGACAAAAATTACATAAGATAAACATATCCAGAAATAAAACTGCTCAAGTTAGGTGTATATTAATATTAACAAAATTCTACTATCAAGATTAATATCTCAATGAATAGCAGGTTGTACATGAAGGAGTATGATGGCATCTGTAAGATGACATGCTTTTGTCAGGCATGCATAGTGACCAAATCACTCTGAGATGTACAGGGCTTACGTTACAGAAGATAGTTTATAAAAGGTTATGAAAACATGAAATATTTTCCCTATCTGCATTACTAAATCAAGACTGGAGTGTGATAAAGTCATGTGGGGTGGGGGCGGGGGGGGGGGGGGTATGCAAGCCTTAGGTTTTAGAAAACGTAATACTACATAGTCTTGGATAAGTAAAATATAGTCACTGTTTACTTGAGATACATGGAGTTATTATTAACCATTACTGACAGTAACATCTCATGTAGAGTGGGTCTCACATTGGAAAACAAGGTGACATGTGCAGGCTGACAACACTGTGGCATGCAGGGGATTACGGTTACTGAGAACTGTTGGCAAAGAGTTACAAAAGTATTAACTAGTTTACATATATGCACAGATAAATCAAAAATGAAATGTGATGCTGTCATGCTGGAGGGAACCTATGCAAGTTGTGAGTGCTAGAAAAAACAATGTTACACACATGTGGGTAAAGCAAACACAGCCACAGATATAAACATCTGTTTGTGGTATAGTGTATTAGCATTATTCTAATATTAAGCCTAATAGTTCATTAAGAGTAGGCTGAACATCAGGAAGCAAAGTGCACTGCAAAAGCTTACAGGATTTACTAAGCAAGTACAGTGAAATAGTCAGCACTGGACATACGGTGCAGAAGCTGTTAAGGAGAGTTTTAAAAAAATTATGAACAATATAACATTTTCCATATTTACATTAGCTATACAGAACTGAGTGTGAAGTCATCACATTGGAGGTGACATATGCAATAAGTTGGTAGTGGTTAAAAATTGATATTAAAACACGGTACGTAATACAAAGGCATAAGAGATACAACTGTTTAATAAAGAAGCTACGAATATCAGCTATACTTTCATACCTGCATTAAATATTGTAAAAGCTGTGTGACATACATGCAAACAAATGTTGTCATCTTACACACAGCATTAAGACACAATTCTGCCACTCATGCATAATTTATTCTGCATATTCTGTTACCTACCTAACTAGACAACTTCTGTAATACTATTAGAATTACTTTGTATAATATTACTTATATCCACAGAAATGTTTAGCCCCAAGTTATATGTTGTCTCTGTTTTTCTTCATTAAATTTCACTGTAGAAACTTTCCAAAATACTTTACTGCAGCTATCGATTGAATATATTGATGTATTTATATCTCCTATGGTCAATATTACATCCTCAGCAAACAACTACATGTTACACTGATATTCTTGAAATAATTTAAAGCCTTCCATTTGTTGATTATTTCTAATGAAATTTGCAAAAGGTTCTATTATCAAGGCAACCATTACAGGACAGAGGGAGAGGGCAACCCTATTCTGCTCTTTTATGTAGATACAAGACTTGTGTGACGCCCGTGCACTGGCCCAGCAATCAAGGAGCCTCAATCCTCACCACTAACACCAGAGAGGGGCATCCACATAGGGGAGGATAACAAATACACACACACACACACACACACACACACACACACACACACACACACACACACACACACACACACACACAGTAAAGTACAATTTCCCTTAAGAGCACACACAGATCACAGTCAGTCAAGGGCTGGTTTCTCCCTTTCTCTCCAGATCCCCAATAAGACTTCCCCCTGGCACAGCTATAGGGCCCAGATCTCAGCCTAGTGGGCAAGCTAAAATCTCCAGCACCCTCTCTGTCCAACCAGTGCTTCGTGTCCCTGCCCAAGTAGCTGACACACACACACTTTGAGATATGAGTTATACACAAACAGAAACTCCTGGGGAAGGCCGGCACATATTCTCCAGCTGTGCCCCCTTTCTGACCAGTCTAAAAGGTATTACCAGCTGCCACCACCCACTAACATCAGCTACTAAGAAGGCCCTTAACAAAGGGTGTCCAATTATTACTGTGCAGTATTATTATCCAAATGGTAATTGTGACTGAACAACAAAGCTTATTGGAGTGACTTGGACAGTATCACTGTATACATGCAATGTACTCTAGAGCTTAAATTATCTCTACACAAAACAGCCACAGTTGAAAGGTTTAAAAATATTTAATAATAATTAATAAAAACACAAAACAATACTTCTTACTACACAGTGCTAGTCAAGAGTTCAGAGATCACAGGAAAATGCTTAAAACAATACAGTAGAATAGTTCTGACATCAACACAGAAAGATAGTTAGTCTAATCTTCTTATTTCCTAGCTATTTCTAAGAGAAACGCCAAGTCTAAGACCCTACTTGCATACATACACAGGCAGGGTGCTAGTGAGTTGGATGTTCAAGACAAATGCCAAATGATCTCTGATTCTCTCTCTTTAAATTGATAACACAGTGCTGCTTCACACTGCATCATTCTTAACAATTTTCTGTTTTCCCAGGCTAACAGAAACTCAGAGGTTAATATCCCTTTTGATCTTGCAGCTGGTCAGGAAGCCACATCAGTAAAATAAATTATACATGTAAATTCTAGCCATTAACTCTGGCCTCAAAACAATAGGAAGAATCCCTTAATTTAGACATCCCGGCTCAGAGTTTTGACATCAAACAATTACACAATGCTTGATGTATCAGTTTTCCTACAGCAGAGTGCACTCTTACATTTTTGCAGTTCCACATTAAACACAATTTTTTCCAATTTAAGAGAACAAACCTGTGACTTATATTAATATTTACAAATGACAGAATTATCTACAAAATTATATCTGGCTAGGCTGGCAGCCTACATATCTTCACAACTTGCAAAAGAAAAATCCTATATTTACATAATCTTTCGGATATATGTAAATGCGCTTTGTTGAAATATATAAAAATTGTCACAGAACCCAGAAATTTCTAAAATTTTTACATAATGAAGGCCTTTTATAAATCCAAACTAACTACAGCTAGTTTCTACTTACTTACGTTTGCATAATCTATAACGTGATAATTTCTTAACATTGTATTGTGTAACCCTGTTTGATCTTTATTGCTTAAATTATTCATTACTTCTTTTACTCTATTACTTATAATAGAGGCAAACATTTTTAATTAAAATTAAATAATGAAATGGGTCAATAAGAAATTAGGATTTTATCTTTCCCTTGTTTAAAAATGGGAAAAATCAGGTCAGAGGTAATTGCTTAGTATTTTGCATCAGTAAAATGCATTTTTAATCAAAATGATCACTTTTTTTGAGGAAATAATTAATGTACTTCAGGTATAATTACATCCGCCCTGGTGCTTTTCTAAGCTTAATTTTTAATTTAGTCTTTGACCTCACAAGTCTGTCAATATTTCTGATTATATCCCTTACTGCCTTCAGAAGACTCTCTCTCTGTAAAATTCCCATACCGTAGACTGTGGTTCCCAAGCTAAGTGACTTTGCTGCAGTGCCCTTCCATCTTATCTGTTGGATATATAGAATGTCCAATCTCCTCCCTACCATCATGATGTCCACTTCCATGCTGTGTCCTGTCAGTGAGTCTATACAAAGTTTATTTTGGCAGGCTGATTGATTTTCATGCGTTTTTTTCACTCAGATTTATCTCGGGTAACCAAGACTGGGTAAATGGAAACTGTCTGACCAGTAACTTAATAGCCAAGGGCTGCATGGGCCTCTGTTGTGAGTAGGAGCAGACCAAATCCATTGTTTTGGGGAGGTAGGAGGAACACCACAGAATATGCAAACTCAATACAGACAGGACAGGAGGTCAGGACTGAACCATGTAGCACATGTCTGCAAGGAAAAGACCTTGGCCATTATGCCTACCACGTCCTTAACTTACTTAAATGATACTGGGATAATGGTAAGTTTTAGATGCACATAAGATAACTTTTTAAAACTGTTTGTTCTTATTTGTTGTATTTAACTCATTTGCACCTACAGGATCAAATACAAAGTGCTCAGCTTGGTGCCTATAGTGCTGCTTGTGTGGACTGCCCTGAGTGTAGTGTGCCACCTGTGTAGTACAAATGCAAACTGCACACAGTGCTAATAATAACTGCATGTTAACTGTGGTGCTGAATTCAGGCAGCAGTCTTGTGATAATCAGCTTAAACATGACAGAATGCATTTAAATTAAAATAAAGCAGAAAACTGCTTTGCTTTTGCAATTTAAATGATTCTTCTCCCATGTCCCAAGCAGGAAAGGGGTTCTTCAAAATAGGAGAAAGATGTAGTCCTCTTTAAGGAGCTACTTAATTAGCCAGAATGGGAAAAACAGTCAAGCCCTGCCCAAAGTCATGATGTGTAGAAATACAAAATACATACACCACGACCATAGGACAACAGAAACCGAAGCTATGCAGAAGTCTGACACAGGTCATGATTACCTGGAACAAACCCACCCCATAACATACTAGGTTAAAGGCCTGTGTCCAGGATGAAGTTGTCGATTAATAGCCCAGGTCAAGGGGTGATCAGGAAGGTTAGAATGGGACAGACCAGTTGAAATTGGCTCATCTGGGGGAGGGAGAGAGTATGGCAGTTACACTCATGGCACTAGTGATGCATGCAAGAGTGTAGATGTATCACCTGTAGCAAGAACCCTGGAATGAACACAATGCAAATGGTGCACAGCCCAGTGAGGAGACTTTAAACTAATGGTGACGAACGTGTGCCAGCTGGTAAAGTACAGAACCACACATCATTTAAGTCAACAGAGTTGAGGTTAGAAGTACAAGCAAAAATCCTAACCTTCATGTCTCAGAGGAAAGAATGGATCAGTGAACACTTGTCTCAGTGAAGAATGAATGGGTCAACTGGGTGATCAAGGGGGAGGTTTGATGATCATTATGAGGGTTGAGGATCCTAAAAAAAAGAAGGCCAACTGCAAGCTAATTGACGGTGGTGGCACACAATAACTTCCGTCCAGTGGACTTACTTCCATTTAGCAGAACATCTGAAAAGTAGAATGATTACCAGAACACATATCTGACTCTGAGATGCAAACTGGGGGAATCTACAAGGGCAAGAAATCTGTATGAGGAGTTAGGCCTTGGGTGCAACCAGTTACTAATGCAGATGAATAGGGCTATGAATGCATACCAACCTATTTACATACCACACTACAATCTCATTGTCTATCCACATGAGGAAGGGCTCTGGTTTCAACCTGCATATCCTTAGGAATTTGAATGGAATCAAGAAGACTGTAGCTACCATAAACTCCAAGAGGAGCAGAAGGGTCTGAATCTTAACTTTTCTCTATGCCCATACCCAGGTTGAAAACACTATGCCTTTCTGGGTCTCTCCAAAGGCAGAGCCAGCTGAAGTGTCCAGTGCTGTCCTAACCAAAGCATTAATCCTTGTAGGGATCAACTTTTTCCGTTTTATGAGAACCCTTCCCTAGAGTCCACACATACAGAATGGCTAAGCTAGGAACCCTACAAATGAGTCCCTTGATGGTTCTACCAGCAGAGAATCATTCATATAGTGTAATATGTGCCAACACTTCTAGTGTAAGCTTTCTTGCTAGAGCCTTGATAAATTATCTGGATGCAATGGACAGACCAACAGGCAACACTTTCTATTGAAAGTGATGCATGCTTGCAGCAAACTAATGGGTTTTCATGCGTGGAACCCAGATACTGAAGTGTTAAAAGGCATCTGTCATGTCCAGGAAAATACAAAGTTACATTGTGACAGCAGGAACACAATGACCTGGAAAGTCACCAACAAAAGAGTTGTGCTTGTTGATGCTGCAGATGTCCAAGATCAAATGGAAATCTTCTATACCACCCAGAAGGAGGAAAAGGCAGAAACAGAATCCTTTACTTTTTTTCTGAGGAAGTCATAGGCTCTACTGTTTTCACTTGGAGTACATTTTAAACCTGTTCCAAGACCTCTGGGCAAAACCTAATATCTTAACACATGGCTATCAGTGACCACATTAGGATGTACTGGTCTACTGGAATGGATGTCCAAGCTGGTGCACACTTGGAGGACCAGCTTCACATGCACATTCATAAAAGGCAGTCTAAATTGTGACCATTAGATCAAAAGAGTGGTCTTACTTGGAGAATTAGCTGGTGCAGCTAGGGCTGAAACACTGCTTGTCAAATACAAACCTTCATCACCGTATAAAGAAGGGGTATTTCTTATTCTAGGAGAAGATAACTGGCCCAGAAGAAGAAGGACAGGATATGTAAGGAAGGTGTCATGCAGACTCTTCCATTTTGGTCATCACCTATTTCCTCCTTTGGAGGTCCTTGACCAGATCCTGGAAGGCTAAACCAAAGATGGCATCACCTCTGAAGGGTGATCTATGGTGGCATGACTCAACTGTTCCTTAAAGGAAGAAGCCTGTGCCATGCTATTTTGTGAAACACATCCACAAGTCTGTTGCCTTATCTACTCGGTTGCTATAGCCAAAAATTACAGTGGGCTAGCAAAAAGCATTATGTAGAAGGCAAGCTAAGATGTTTTTGAACATCTGTATTGAACTCAGACTTTGCAATGTCTAGCCCATCATGGAGGCCTGGAAACTGGAAACTAAAAACAAATAATTAGGGGACTTGAACTTCAAAGCAGAAGAGAAAACTCTCATACTCTAATAAGCCATCAAAGGTTTTGTATGAGGTGAAAGTAAGGTTGAAAGGTGCTGTGGTCTTTTGAACCTATGCCTGATAGACTGAAGACATTACAGAGAAGTCTGCCTTGGGATACTTGCTCAGGATGCCACACCACTCTATCAGAGGCCTATAGAGTGCATTAGCTCTTTTGGGGGAGCAGAGAGAGGTGAATCCAGATACTTCCAGGTATTCCAATTAACACCTTTCACTACAGGTCACATGATGGAATGACACAGTGTGCCTCATCTTTCTTGCTAATAAAGTGATTCAGGAGTTTCTAGCAGGAGCTACAGTCCACATTAGACTTTAAGATTTTCCCAACAAGAGAAGTCACCTGAGGGCAGCTATGGGGTGGGTGTGGGGGGCTGGACAAGCTTTTACTATTCCTGTCTCTTCCCAGACAATGGTAGGGTGGGAGACACCCTCCTAACCCTATTTCTGGAGAAGGGTAGTCTGGGTTTGCCATCTTGTAGTGACATATGTAACAAAAGAATGCCTAGTGCTAGGCAGGGCCATATTGGCAGGAGAAGTACAATCCAGAGATGCCACTCAGTCTTAGCAAGACTACAACAGGATTACACAGGAACTCACACTGCCATCAATATGCATTACCCAACAGTGCACTCCCATATCCACAATGACAGATCCCACAAGATGTTAAACATCGGATACATGTCTAATATTTCAGACACTCTTCTGGCCCCAGATGGCAAAGGAGAATCCAAAGAAACTACATTCACATTAGCCTGGTCCACAGGGGTGGTGGATGGAGACGCCAGCAGAGAAGACTCCTTAGTTCTGAACATAATCATGGAACCAACACTAGGGACTTAAATGACTACTCAGTGTGAAATGACCAGTTGTGGGTAAGTACCAGACAGTCTGAAGTGGGTGAAACAGTGCAGATATCCTGGAATACATCACCCAATATGGTTGCCAAGGATATACCTCTGACACTCACCTTTGTATTAAACAAATATTAAACAATAATGGCTGGACACACAATGCCTCAGTGGTGAAGGAAATTACAGTTGTGTACACTTACCATACATGTAGATGTTCGAGTGTATTCACTGTTGCAGTCATCACATTTGGGTTATCTGCTTGCAGTAGCCCTCAGTCGGCCTGATTATCAAAGTCCTGGGTCCTGCGTCAGTTGCTGTCCTATCTTCCGTGATGTCAGGTAGTCAGGAGTATAAAGCATGCAGCCAACGCCATTACATCAGGAAGCAATTAAAAAAAAAAATGTATATATATTATATATATATATATATATATATATATATATATATATATATATATATATACATACACACACACATACACATACATGTACACACACACAATATTTTATATAGATATATATATATATATATATATATAT
This sequence comes from Protopterus annectens, assembly GCF_019279795.1. Lineage (NCBI taxonomy): Eukaryota > Metazoa > Chordata > Ceratodontiformes > Protopteridae > Protopterus > Protopterus annectens. The sequence continues at coordinate 530,584,030 of NC_056727.1, read as the reverse complement.
ATATATACATATATATATATATATATATATATACACACACACACACACACACACACACACACACACACACACACACACACACACACAAGGTTACACCTCCAACAAAAAAACAAATACATCAAAAAGCTTTTTAAGCATAGTAAAGGAGAGTAAAGGTATAGCCAAAAGAAGTCAGGGGGCTGGAGGGAGGGTAACCAGGACTGCAACAGTGAATACACTCGAACATCTACATTTATGGTAAGTGTACACAACTGTACTATGTTCTTCATGTTTCACTGTTGCAGCTATCACATTTGGGTAGATTCCCAAAGCTAAGGATGTGAGGAGGCATTTAGATAGCATTAGAACCAGCTATAAGGCCCTGCAAGACTGCAGTGGCAAAGCCAGCTCTAGATTTAGAGAAAATTGGTAAATGGTAATGCTTGGTGAAAGAATGTACAGAACTCCAGCTAGCAGCTTCTAGGATGTCCCTGGTAGGTACACCTCTGAGAAAAGCTGTAGAGGTAAATGCAGCCCTGGTTGAATGGGGTCTGATCCCCTGTGGGATAGGTTTTTCATGGAACTTATAGCAGAAATGATTGCAACAGGCTATCCATTTAGAAATGGTTTGCTTTGAAATTGTCTTCCCCTCTGCCCCTGCAGCAAATGCCACCAGCAGTTGTTCAGATTTCCTTTGAGGTTTAGTCCTGTCCAAGTAAAATCTAAGTTGTCTGCACACATCTAAGGAGTGCAGGATCCTTTCCCCTTTGTTCTGTGGATTAGTAAAGAAGGTTGGCAAATGAATGGACTGATTAAGAGCCAAACTGGATGCCACCTTGGGCATGAAGGAGGGACTGGTCCTGAGGGATACCCTGTCCGCATGAAAGATAATGAAAGGTAGTTCAGATACCCTTCTTTCTGAAGTAATTGCTAAAAGAAAGGCTGTTTTCCAAGAAATAAATTTTAACTCTGCACTTGCAGCTGGCTCAAAAGGAGGAAGAGTGAGTTTTTCCAATACAAAGTTAAGGTCCCAGGCTGGAGTTGGGGCTCTCCTGGGTGGTCTTAAGGTTTTGGCCCCTCTGAAGAACTGCTTGAGCAGTAGATGAGAGAAGAGGGGGGTTCCATGTTGTAAATGAGCTGAAATGGCTGAGACATGAATTTTGATGGAGGAAAAGGAAAGGCCCTTCTGAAGCATCTCGGTTAAGTATTGAAGAATCTGAGGTAAATTGGGCACTGCTGTGCCCGTCCCTTGAGTTTGGTTCCAGGCACAGAATCTTTTCCATTTTTCAGCATAAGATTTTCTAGTACTGGGCCTCCTTGCCTCCAAAATGACATCCAACACTTGTTTACTGAGGAATGGTAATGGAGAGATTAGGAAATTAGCCAGGCTGCCAGGGTCAGGGTTTGAAGCTGAGGGTGCAGAATCTGACTTCTCCTGCTGTGACAGCAGGATAGGGGTCTGAGGCAGGTGCCATGGAGCCAGCAATGACAAACTGCGCAAACAGTGTTGACGTGGTCAGTGTGATGCAATTAGTATCTCCTCGGTTTGTCCTGTTTGATCTTTAGTAGTACTTTGGAGAGGAGAGGTAGAGGAGGAAAGGCATAACCTGATAGATTTTTCCAGCTGAAGGACAGAGCATCCACTTTCCAAGCTTGTTTGTGGGGAGTCCTTGTGCAAAATTTGTCCAATTCGTAGTTCTGGGGGGAGGCAAACAGGTCTATATCTGGGCTCCCCCATTTGTTTATCAACATATTGAAAATCTTTGGTTCCAGTTTCAACTCGTGTGGGTCCATGAGATTTCTGCTGAGCTCGTCTGCCAGTGTATTTAGTTTTCCTTGCAGGAATTGAGCCTGTAGATGCACTTGGTAGCTCAAGGCTGTGTTCCACAGAGCCATGGCTAGTCTGCAGAAGGGGTAAGAAATGGGTACCCCTCTGCTTGTTTATGTACCACATAACAGTGGTGTTGTCCGTCCTTACCATTAATTCTCCTGGAAGAATGTGGTCCTTGAAGGCTGTCAGAGCATTCTGTACAGCTAACATTTCTTTTTGATTGATATGCAGGTGCATTTGACTTCGGTTCCATTTGTCCTGAATGCACTTCCCTGCCAGGTGAGCCCCCCATGCATAGTCTGATGCATCTGTTGTTAGGGTTTGGGCGCTAGGGGGTAGAGTGAATGGTAGTCCCTTGTTTAGGTGGCAGGCCTCTGCCCACCAAAGGAACTCTAACTGCAGGCAAGGTATGATAGGGATCATTGCTTCTAGATCCTGAGAATGTTGACACCATAGGCTTTTTAGATACCATTGTAGTTTCCTCACATGCAGTCTTGCATATGGAATTAGTAGAATGCAGGATGCCATGAACCCCAAGGCTTGCAGTATTTGCCTTGCAGATAGCAGGGTTTTTGCGGCCATTAGTTTGAAGTAAGTTGTCAAATGAATTTGTTTCTCTGGCGTGAGGAAAGCCATCTAGGAAGTTGTGTGCAAGCTTGCTCCCAGGAATATAATTTGTTGACAGGGTACCAGATATGATTTCTTTTCGTTTATGGTGTACTCCAGACAAGTTAGCACCTTTTGTACAAATGCCAGATGAGTCAAAAGTATGTCCTGGCTTTCTGCCTGAATTAGACAAGCACCCAGGTATGGGTATATTTGAATATTTCTTTGCCTGCAAAATGCAATGACTGGAGCTAGGCACTTTGTGAATACCCTGGGTGCAGTAGATAAGCCAAAGGGCAGTGCAGAGAACTGATAGTGCATGTAGCACCTGCTTTGAAGCGTAGGTATCTTCTGCAAGATTCCCTGATTGGGATGTGCAGGTAGGCTTGTTTTAATTCCAGTGTTGCCAACCAGGCATCTTTGCCTAGCATAGGAAGTAACTGGTGAAGAGTTAGCATCTTGAAGTTTGGAATCACCAAAAAAGGTGTTTGATATGAAAAAGTCCAGGATAGGACTCCAAGAGTTGTCTTTTCTGGGTACCAGGAAAAGTCTTGAGTAGAAACCTTGTCCCTTTTCCTGTTCTGGTACAGTTTGAATAGTCTTTATGCTTAAGACAGAGTACTTGCTTTTGAGCCTCTGCCCACTGATTTGGGGGTAGATCTGGCCAACCGTTTGGGGTTGGTAACACGTGGAAGTGAAATCTGTATCCTTGGGAAACTATATTTAACACCCATTTGTCCTGGGTAATGAGTTCCCAGTTTTTTGCCTGCTGAGCAATCTTTCCCCCTAAAGGAGCAGTCAGTTGAGAAGTGCTTGGAAGTTTTAAACTTAAGTCATTGAGACAGTTTGCCATAGGGGGCAGTCTTACTACTCCCTGATTTGGAAGTGGGAGCCCCCCACTGTTTAGTCCTGTGCGTACCCTGGGACTGAAGCCTGGTGTTCTGCTGGTTCTGGGTTTGGACTGAGAAGGCCTGGAAGAGGCAGGGAAATACCAATTCTTAGAGGGCCAATGCCTACTACATCTTGGAGGTTGTACTTGTAGGAAATCTTTAACAGTTTGCATAGATTTAGCTTTTTCCTCCATCTTTTTAAGAACTTCTTCTGCTTTGTTGCCAAACAGGTGGTCCTGATTTAAGGGAGCATCCATCAATTTAGCTTTAACATGATCTGGCAAAGATTGCTCCTTAAGCCAAGCATGCCTACTAAGTACAGACCCAGTGACAGCAGCCCTACAAGATGCCTCTAGTGAATCAAAACCACATTGCAAAGTATGCTTTCCGACCTGTTCAGCAGAACGCATTAAATCCTGTAAATCCTTATTTTCAGCACAGTCAGGAATCAACATCATTTTCTGTTTAAGCAATCCAGTGATATGCTGCTGATACTTTAACATTTGAAACTGGCAGTTTAAGGCCAAAATTGCAGAAGTGTATACTTTCTAACCCCATCTATCCAGCGCCCTGGGTCTCTATCAGAGGGGGTAGGATTTTTGGCAGTAGTTGCTTTGATGCCCTTGGGTTCCAGTGAAATGGTCTCAGGATCCACAGTAGGATTTTTAAAAAGGAACTTCTGAGAGTCAGGAACCCTGTAATATCTTATGTTTTCTGGGAGCAGGAGGTAGAGAGTCAGGGGGCAAGCTAGATTCAGAAAAGGCATCATCAACAATGTCTAGTACAGGAGGGATAGCTAAAGGCCTGTGCTGGGACATGAGTAAGAAATCCCCAAGCCTCTTTTTAGAATCAGAGTAATCCTGGCTTTCCCAGCGAAAGTGCTCCCTAAGAGTATGCAGGGTTTCACAAAAAGAGAAATCCTCTGGGGGGGAAGCAGAGGGAATAGAGTCCACTGCATCAGAATCCTCATAGGTAGATAAGGGTAAATCCTGGTCATCAGAGGAAACAGAAATTTCAGAATCCTGGTCAGAAGTATCATAAGCAAATTCAGTCCTAGGTCTCTTAGAGGGGGAAGGTTGGCTTCCCCTGATTAAAGTAATAAGGTCTTCAGCCATTCTTATCATCTGTTTTTTAGGCATAGAGGCCTGACCATGCGATCAGGGCATCGGTTTTCTAAGCATAGTTCGAGTTTTAGGCCTTGAAGAAGAAGATGGCGTTGATTTAATATGCAAGTCAGTAGGCCTGAATACACCCTCAGAATCCGGTGCCTGCACAGTGGCTCCGGACCCATCCAAGGTAGAGACATCCGCAGGTTTCACATTTAAAGCATCTCGGGGTATACTGGACTCTGAATGGGTCTCAGTAGAGGCCTGCGAATCTGAAGTAGCGGGTATCAGGGGCTGCAAAAGCGCCACACTGAGTACCGGTGAATTGGCGACTGGCTTAGGAGAAGTGTCACCGGCAGTTTTGGACCTAGGTGGCCTGTCTCTGTCTTTATCTTTGCGTTTTTTCAGAATGTCGGTAGTCGGATGGCTTACTGAAGACATATCTGGATAATTGAACAGAGTACCAAAATATTTAGAAGTGTAAATATACCGACGATGAATAGTTTGTTGGTTAAATAAGGCACACAACCGACAGCGAGGTACGTCATGGTCAGGGACTAGGCAAGGAATACAGTATGAATGAAAATCTTTGGAAGGTATTTGCTTTCCACAAGAAATACAATTATTGACTTTTACTGACATCGATTTAGAGCAAGATAACGTTTCTCCAACGAGGTACTTAGCTTTAGTTGAAGACTTTGGTTCTAAAACTCGAAAATGAAAATTTCAGGAGTCGGCCGACCGGCACTTGCGAACTGCTTCTGCTTTGGGCACCGCACGGCAAGAAAGACTGATGTAATGGCGTCAGTTGCATGCTTTATACCCCTGACTACCTGATGTCATGGAAGATGAGACAGCAACCGACGCAGGACCCAAGACTTTGATAATCAGGCCGACTGAGGGCTACTGCAAGCAGATAACCCAAACATGATGACTGCAACAGTGATACACGAAGAACATCTTGCATAAAGTCAGTGAGTGAGAATACAGGAGGAGGAGAAGGATGGGAAGAATATGTGGGTTCTAATTCTCTCACCTTTGAATATTAAGCTGGCACTAGTTCCCTGCACTAGGCAGACACTGTAAGCAGCCTTACTTTATTCAGCTGATATTTCAGTCACTAGTTCTCCAATCCAATTTCCCATATTTCAAGCTCCCTGTCCTCATTTGGTACTACTACACTTACATTGTGAGATTGAAAGTTGTGGCTATTCTGTGTTTGCCTTATAAAGGTTTTTCTCCTTTACCTTCAAATGTGAGACCACTATAGAATTAGCACATTTAAATAAAAGGGATGGGGATGAAATCTCCCACACAGGATGGATAGGGGACTTGCTCATCTGCTAAAACAATGCTTTAACTTTCGTTTCAGGGAACTGTTTAATATTTTAGCGATCAGGCAGTTACATTTTTTTTTCTTTGATTGTCCACAGTGGAACTTCTATAGCCATTATCTTGAAAGAGATTGAGTAGGTCTGAAGTATCTTCCTTTGCCTTCTGTAGGTGACTCAAGTGGTGGAACTTATGGTAATGTACAAGTTGTTTCTTTTCCATCTAGTAGAGATATTGTCAGTGTGGGCCCAGAATCATGTAAAAGAGACTGAAAGAACATTTGGAAGGTTTCAGTGCCTTAGGGATGTAGCATGGAAAGTAATATCTAAACAGTTCAAAGATTAGAAAAGAACTGGGTGGCACAAGGAAATAGAATATTTTCCTACCCTGATGCACAAAGTTACAAGAAGTTCAGGTATGTACTAAAGAACAAGAATGAGAGAGAGAAAATTGGGGAACAATGGTGCTTACTCCCTGCCACGTATGTCACATTTTTAAGTGCTAAATGGTGGTTTCCCCTTCCATCCAAGTCAGCATAAAAGGAAAAAGTGCTGAATACTTTAGTGTGAATGCCTAGGAGGGGGGAAAAGCTGCTAATTAATGAGGTCAGAAAGAAAAGTGTTCCCCAAGAAGCCAATGTACAGACAGAAGGAAAGCGTGATGACAGAATCACTACAGTTGCCTGACTGCAGCCAAGATGTGGGGGTAACAAGTAACAAGATTGATAGATTATACTCAGAAGTACTAAAAGTTAAAGATATATTTATGGACTGTAGCAAAAAAAACAGATGAGAGTAGATGAGATGGAAGTAGAGTTAAGCAATTAGTCTGATGAGATATCTTCACTGAAGGTGGGAGAGAAAGATTTATACAAAAGGCAGTTGGATTTAGAAGCAGCAAGAGAAGAGATAGAAGAGAAATTACAAGAATTAAAATAACCAGCCTGAATTATCAAAGGAAGAAATGCTCGTTGATTGGGATCATCGGACATATATGCTGGTGAAGGTGGGACAGCGATTTCCTAGGCCCATTTTGATAAAAGTACAACATTTCCAGCTGAAAGAGCAGCGGCTCAGCTAGTCATGGTAAAAGGTAATAGTACTTACAGCAGATAAACAGAGTGCTTGTAGACTATTCTATTTCATCCCTTACTATTCTAAGAAATGTTTCCCAATGCAGATGCTATTCATGGAGATCCATCAAGTTCCTTCTGAGATGATCAAGGCGTGCAACCCCAGACAGTGAGAGGTCTCTCAGTCCTACATCACTAGTTGACAAACAGGTTAAGAGTGGATGCCCCCTTCTTTGTTTATGTACCACATGACTGTGGTGTTGTCTGTTTTGACAAGCAGGATCCTTGGTTTCCACAGAACTTGAAAGCCACTAGGCCCTTTTGCACTGCTTCAGTTCTTTTCAGTTTATGTGCTTGTGCCTGAACTGGTCTTCCCATCTGTCCTGGGATTGAAGTTGTTGGAAATGAGCCACACAGATTGTCTATGAAGCATCTGTGGTTAAAGTTTGACCCTGAGGGATGAATCTGAAGGGAAGACCCAGGGTCTGGGCACATGCCCATGTCCACCATCCAAATTCCTACTTGAGGCAAGGGATCAGCTGAATTTCTGTCTCCAGGGGCTGAGAGTGCTGGCACCACAGATTCTTGAAGTACCACTGGTGCTTCCTCGTGTGTAGCCTGGCCAGAGAGATAATGTGGACACAAGATGCCACATAACCTAATGCTCTGAGGAATTTCCTGGCCGAGAGGTATTGTCTCTGCATAATGTTTTGGAAGAATTGAGTCAACAAGTAGACCTTTTCTGGAGGGAGGAAGGCCTTTTTGAAGGGAGGAATCCAGAACAGCCGCCAGGAAAACTATCCTGGTGGATGGGTCTGTGTTGGATTTGTGAAAATTTAACGTGAATCCCAAGGAGGTGAGGAGGGTCTGAGTGAAGGCCAAATCCTTGAGGATCTTAACTTGTGGCTAAATGAGGCAGTCATCCAGATAAGGGTAAATATGGATTACTCTTGTTCTGCAGTTGGCAATTACGGGAGCTAAACACTTTAAGACACTGAGAGCAGTGGACAAGCCAATGGGCAGTGCAGAGAATTGAAATAGACTAGTACCTGCTGTGAAGTGAAGAAAACTTCTGCAAAATTCCTCTATAGGAATGTGCAAGTAAGCATCTTTTATGTCTAAGGTAACCATCAAGGCCTGAGAGGCTATCATGGGAAGAAGTTTTTGAAGAGTCAACATTTTGAATTTAGGTACCAGCATGGATTGATTGAGGATGGACAGGTCTAGAATTGGGTGCCAAGAGCCTTCCTTTCTGGGAACCAGGAACAGCCTGGAGTAGAACCCCTTCTCTATCTGATGATCTAGTACTGGCTCCACTGAGCCCTGCAAACACAGGTTGTGAATCTGAGAAAGGGCCTCTACTCTTATGGCTGTTTGAAAGTAAATTTGTCACAGCCTGAGATAACTTTCAGAATCCACTTGTCAGAAGTGATGAAGGACCAGTTTTCTTTAAACAAGGATAGTCTTCCTCCTATCTTTTCTAGAGATGGTACAGGGATGGGTAGGGGAAGTAAGAGTCATTACTGCTCTCTGCCAGGGCCATGTGGCATAGAACTCCCCTCCCTAGGGGTTTCACTGTCTTGGCCTTTGTGATTGCTACTGCCTTTGAGGCCTTTCCCTCCAAGGCTTCCTTTGACTGCCTTTTGATTGAGAGGGAAAGGACCAGTGCTTAGTGAGAAAATTCCTATTAATCATAGGAGGCTGAACTTGGGGGAAGTCCTTGACAGTCTAGAATTTGCTTTATCTTACACCTTTTTTAGCACAACCTCAGACTTTGGCTCAAAAAGGAAGTCCTTATCCACAGGTACATCTGGAAGTTTGAATTTGATATGGTGTGGTAGGGTCTGTTCCCTCAGCCAAGGATCCTTCTAATGACAGATCCAGATACAGCAGAGAGAGGCCTCCATAGCATCATAGCCACAGTGTAATGAGTGTCTAGCCACCTGAGATCTAGAATGGCAAAGGTCCAACAATTCCTTAGCAATGTTCGTCTTCCAGGGATGATATATTTTGCTTCATTTTATCTAAAATAGTTTGTTGGTAGTTTACCATATGAAACTGGCAGTTAAGGGCCCTCATGGCTAGGGTAGCAGAAGTGTAGACTTTTCTGTCAACCCTATCAAGGCCCTGCTTTCTTTGTCATTAGGGTTCTTAGAAGAGAGGGCTCTTGCTCCCTTGGGACCTGAGATGACAACCTATAGGTCAGCAGAGGGGTTTTTGAAGAGGTATTTATATGAATCCAGCACCCTGCAAAACCTGCCTGTTTTTTTGAGGAGCTGAAGGTAGAGAGTCTGGGTTCAGGGAAAAATCTGTAAAAACATCCTCTACCACCTCCAATACAGGAGGAATGGCCAAAGGTTTGTATCTGGGAGGTCAAGGAACTCCCTAACCGTCTTTTGTAATTGAGAGTATTCATGTGCCTCCCACTGGAAATGTTCCCTCATAGTGTGATGATGTGAGGTATTGCCAGCTATGATAGAGAAAGTAGGGCAGTGGATATTGTAACATATGCCAGCATAGCTAGCTAGAGTTTTGTAAAGAATTGTATGTTATTTGTGTACCAAACTGATTTGTACAGGTGCTTGTGTTGAAAATGTATTTGTAAAGCTACTTGTGCTAAATTTGTACCAACACTGGGTCCTGCTGGACAGAAAAGAAATATACCTGTATGGCAGACTGTATCATAACTACTGAGATTAATATAGTGTAACTGCGCATACTGAAAGAGAAGAGCCTAATTTCAGTCCAGCTAACTTTGAAAAATGGTCTGAAATTAAATTACCTGGTTTAGGCCATAAAGACTGTATCTTGCACTTTTGACTGCAGTCAAGACACAAAATGTCTGAAAACCAGGACTAGGAATCCTACTGTATTGTCCTTAGGGGTGAACCAACTGCTATCCTGGAAGGGTGGAAGTTTTCGGAATGGTTTTATAGCTTCCAGATGCTATAACACATCTTAGCAAAGCCCTATCTGAGTGTACAATGACACATGTGCTAGATTCTGGTTCAATTTCTAGTAAAGGGGGTAGTGTGGGAACCAGAAATCAGATGACCAGATATGTGTGATGTCATTCTGTAAGTCAGCTCTGATATGATATTTAGAGATTAGTGAGAGATGTCACTTGGCTCTCAGCAGTCATTTTGAAACCTGACAAAGAAGGATCACTCACCCACTTCATCTTGCCTTGCTTTAGCAAGTAACCAGGGAATAGTAATTCTTTAGATAGTCAGGAAAATATAGTGAGATCAGTTAAGTACTGTTTTTCTGTATCTGTGTTAATCTACCCATCTGTGTTATTTTCAATATTTCCTGTGATTGCAACTCTGGTGGGTATTGTAAATAGATATCAAGTATTTTCATGTTCTTTTTATTATTTATTAAATATATTTAAACTTTTCATTGAGACTAGTATTTTATAGAATATTTTAACCTTTAAGAGTACAAATATTTATTGGGTGATACTGTGGAGCTCCTGAAAGCCTTGCTGCACTGGTCAAACACTACCATTTGTATTAAGTATTTTTATGTTCTTTTTATTATTTATTGTTAAATATATTTAAACTTTTCATTGCAGCAGGTCTTTTATAGAATATTTTAAGCTTTGAGAGTACAAATATTTATTTGGTGACACTGTAGTCACTCCTGAAAGCCTTGCTGCACTGGTCATTTGTAATAGTAGTAATTGTACTCAGTATAACCAGGTATCCTTGTAAAGCCTTAGAGTAGCTGGCTTTGCAGTGTTCAGCTGGCAGTATCTACCTTATAGTCTGGGCAGAAGGGGCATACCTGGTAAATCTGTGCTAGCCTTTCCCAGGTGTGTGTGTGTGTGTGTGTGTGTGTGTGTGTGTGTGTGTGTGTGTGTGTGTGTGTGTGTGTGTGTGTGTGTGTGAAAATCAAATCTCAAAGAGTGCATGTGTCAGCTACTTGGTGCAGGGATACACAGCATTGGTTTCACAGAGAGGGTGGTGGAGGTCCTGGCATGGAACACTCAGCTGAGGACTCATCTCTACAACTGTGGTCAGTGTGGAGTCTTATTTGGGGCCTAGTGAGAAAAAGGGAAACCCAGATCCAGGACGGGAGTGTGCTCTTAAGACAAACTGTGCTTGGTGCAGAGAGCTGCATCTGGAAATACTGTGTGTATCTATTTTTGTTCCAAGTGAACATCCCTCACTGGTGTCAGTGGCGAGGATAGGGGCTCCTTCATTGCTGGCCCAGAGGAGAGGCATCACACATGGTATGGATTGTTTCCCCAAAAGAGATATCTTCAGGATGTGAAGCAGAAGACAGATTCTCCTCAGAATCAGAATCTTCAAAGGAAGTAAGGAAGGGTCCCTTTTCAAAGACAGACTCCTCCTGGTCAAAATCCTCATCTGAATCCAGAGGCTCAGAGAAAACTTGGAGGGTAGGATTGCCCTTCCTTTCCTATGGGGAAAACTCCAAAAGGGGTTGTCTAGCTCTGACTAAGAAAATAAGGTCCTCAGGTAACCTTCCAGTTCTGGATGATAACCTGCTGAGTGGGAACTAGTAGGCATAGGACCTGAGGCGGAACTCTTCTTGGAAACAGCTTTGGCCTTGGGCCTAGGCACATCTGTCATCCAACTTCTTCAAAGCTGATTATACCTTCCCTCTGGAGGTTGTAAACAGCTTCAAAGCCCCCTCCCCCTCCGCAGGAACTGGCACATATATCCAAACCTATACCAAAGTACTATATGAGCATTTATATAGCTGCATGGAATCAGGAATACCAGACAGGACGAAATTCTCCTCCTCCTCAAGGAAGAGTAAATGTGTCTGGTGGACATCTACAACAAATAAACTCTATAATAAAAGGAAAAATTTGCTGTCCAGGACCAAGAAGGAAGCAATCTTTCCTTAGCCTGAACAAGCAAATAAGAGCACTAGTGAAATTCTCTAAAGCAAACTTCGAGTCCAAACTAGCCACATCTACTATTAACAATCATAAGGCTTTCTTCACATATGTCCGCAATCTCAAGGGAAGCACCGAGATCTGCTCAGAACTGGTGGTCAAGGACAGCACATACACAAACCCTGTAGATACAGCCAACCTGCTGGCGGACAGGCTCAGTAAAAACTTCACTCCTCTGTCCCCCCCCCCCCCATCAGTAAAACAGGACATCCCCAGTGCCTGCCCCCCCTCCCCTTATCTCTAGGGAGCAAGTCATCACTGCTCTCTCAAAAGCAAAAAATACAGTCTCCATGGGACCAGATAACACCCTAGGTTGCATCTTATATGAACTTAGGCGGGAACCTGCAGCACTATTAGGCACCCTATTCAACCAAAGCCGGAGTACTAGCTTCATCCCAGCCAAGTGGACAGTTACTGTCATCCCTTTGCACAAATGTAGAGTGTCCACTGATCCAAGGAAATTATAGACCCATCAGCCTAACTAGCCTGATCTGCAAGGCCATGGAGTGGATTATCATGGATCTCATTAACAACCTTCAGACACTTGATCCCACTCAGTTTACTTTTGTCAAGGGGAGATCATGCTTGTTAAATTTGTTCAATTTCTTTGAGACAGTCACCAAGGCCACAGATGAGGGGAAGACAATGCACACCACCTACCTTGATCTCGCCAAAGCCTTCGATAATATTTCCCACTCAGGTATAACAGAAACTCTCTCAACTAGGCATTAATCCATATGTTACCAGATGGGTAGCAAACTGGCTCACTGATAGAACCCACCTAGTCAAAATAGGGGAAGCCACCTCAAGTAGCAGACCCATAAAAAGCGGTGTACCCCATGGAGTGGTCTTGGGGTGTCTGTTTGGGACATACTTCTCAGGGGTGCAGACCAAATCTGGTGGGCTATGGCTGACCAAGTTTGCAGATAACTGCAAGCTGGGTGCTGTCATCAATTCCCCTAGTGATGTGAACATCCTCCAAGAGGGTCTCACCCAAACAAATGACTGGTGCCAGAAACATGGCCTCAAACTGAATGCCAAAAAAATGCATCATCATCCCTTTTGGGGAGAATGACATCCTCACAAATTATCACACTAATAAGGCACTAAGCATGCAATCAGTCATGAGGGAATTGGGCACCCAGGTTGACAGCAAACTGACTTTTGACCACCATATTACCTCCTCCTCCTTTCTACATGGCCCATCTCATTAGTAAGGGTATCTCATCCAGGGACAAGGTGGTCATAACATCCCTGTATTCTTGCCTTATAAGACCCATTATTGAGTACAAAGCCTCTTTTGGCATGTACCTCACAAAGCACATGCAGCAGCTGGAGAGACCACAGAGGTTCCTCACTTGGAGAACCCAGGGCCTCAAACATCTACCCTACACAGACAGACTAAAAGCCCTGTTCCTCTACTCAGTCTCCTACAGACTCATCAGAGCCGACTTCTGTCTGGCATACAAGGCAATCTCAGACCCCGCCCTGATGGGACTGCTGCATATCCAAAACAGAAAAACGGCCAGCACCATAGTAGTGGAGAAAAATCATTTATTTTTATAGCAACACCATCCAGGGTAGTGTATAAAAACACCTAATCCACAAATAATCAGACTGATTTCGGCTTCACAGACTTCCTCAGTGATGACATCTGTTAGAAAACATCAGCTCCTTATACATGCAATCCCTAATCAATCACAAGCATACTGTTGGTTAATTACAAATGTTCATTTAAACCCGGGTTAAATAAACACCCTAATTTGATTACCCACTTTTTTCTTTTTGATTTAATAAAGTGTGCTAGCCCACCTTATTCACTCTATCACCCTCAATACGATCTATAATGTTAAATCTAAAATGTGCTGTGGCATGTTGAACAGAATGTTTATATAAAGCATTAGATACCCTTTTATTTCTGATGTCACTCATGTGCTCTGATATTCGAATATGTAAGGGGTGGGAAGTGTGGCCAACATAAAAGGCAGAACAAGAACAGGAAACTAAATAAGTAAGCCAATCAGTACTACAGTTCCCAAAAAAAGTAATGTCATAAACATTAGCTGCATTTCTAGTGGTGAATCGTTTGGTCCTTACAACAAATTTACAAAAAGTGCAACGTCCACAAGGTGCACAACCAGTCAATTTGCCACTAGTGACGGACACAAACATGTTCAGAACCTATCCTATGTTTATAATGGCTAAAATGAGAACCCATAATTTGTCCCCTACGAAACGAAAACAAGCATTTGGGTGGAAGAATCTCAGACAATTTATTGTCCGCACATAAAATAGCCCAGTGTTGATAGATAACACTTTTAAGTTTGTTAGTATTGCGTCCAAAAGTGGTGACAAATCTAATAGTAGAGGTCTCATCTTGATCATGACTTTTATAATCCAATAAACTAGATCTATTCTGTTGAGATGCCCAGTGGCAGACACAATATTGCCATGTTGATATCCCCTATTGTAAAACCTGTGAATCAAATCTTGCTTATAAAATTCATAGTTGTTCTCAGAGGAGCAAATTAATCGAATTCTCAAAAATTGCGATTTAGGGATGTTGTGAGTGATGTGGTGTGGATGAAAACTGCTGGCATGTAGCAGGGTATTATACTCTGTATGTTTACGGAACTCCTTAGTGCTCAACATATTATCCGGTTCCCTACTGATTAACACCCAAAAAATTGTTCTGATGGGCATGATAATTGGCTGTAAATTCAATGCCCCATTTGTTGTTATTCAAATACTGCATAAATTCTTGCAGGTAAACACTATCCTCCCTTCAAACCATCCAACAGTCATCCAAATAACACCTCCATATATCGATCTCATCTAAGAAAATATTATGACTGTTGTCATAAATCAATTGTTCCTCTATATAGCCCATGAACAGGTCTGCATAAATTGGAGCAAAAGATGCTCCCATGGCAGTACCCTTAACCTGTCAGTAACAGTCACCATGTAAATAAAACACATTTTCTTCAGGACATGTTCAGTAATACATACTAACAAGGTATTGAAGCCTGGTGAATATAATTCTGCCTTGTTGAACCAATATTCAAGAGCTTCCAAACCCGCCCAATGAGGAATATTAGTATAAAGTGCCATGACATCTAACGTACACAAGCCAATGAGGATCCAGCTGCATATCTGAGATCATCTTCAAAAATTGCGTAGTATCCTGGATCTAACCAATCCCAATAATGGTTTAAGATATAGTGTCAAAAATGCAGACAAAGGTTCAGTAAGAGAACCTCTGCCAGACGCAATCGGCCCACTGGGTGGCTTATGTAAATCCTTATGTATTTTAGGTAGCATGTATAAATATTGTCATTGAAGGTCAGGCACCATAACATGAAACCTATTGGTTTTGCTGATAATACCTTCCTCAAGGGCCAAATCAAGAAACTCATCAATTTCCTTTTTAAATTTCTATGTGGGGTCCAAAGGCATGTACATATAAAACCGGCCATCAGACAATTGTCTACTGGCCTCGGCCATATACATGGACCAATCCATTACAACAACAGCCCCACCCTTATCAGATGGTAAGATAACAAACTACTTTTTGTTCTTAAGATTGGTTAGGACCTGTTGTTCACTCTTAGAAAGATTAGAATGCATTAAATTCAATTCCCTCATTTTGAAATGCAGATCCTTAGTACACAATCCTGAAAAATGGACACATTTTTATACATAGGTGGTACAAAGGAAGACTGACGAAATCTAATGCAGTAGATCTTTGAAATCCAATATCAGAACCAAAAAATAATTTCAGATTAAGTAATCGACAAAAGGAAACCACATCATTTGCCATAGCATCTTCCCCCCCAAAAAAAAAAAACAGGCACAAAATTTTAACCTTTATTCAGCAGTTGTATTTCGGGATCAGACAAGTTCTGAGAAGAAATGTTATGCACATTACATCTGTTTTCTAACGTGGTATTAACAGTTCCAACAAATTCTCTATGTTAAAGCCAAAAATAAAAAACGTGGAAAAAACAGCACAGTGGCAGGAGAGAGAACCAGCTTTATTCGTGACTAAGAGCTTTCACCTTCAAATCCTAGGCATAATCAGAGTCATTAAACATACACATCACTTCCTTTTTATAATAAAATACACATCATCAGAGTCGCTCAACATACACATCACTTCCTATTTATATTAAAATACACATCAGACATATAAAAACTCGATTATTGCAATTCTGATTTAAAATCCTATGCAATACAATTGTATTGAATTTAAAACCTGTGTTAAACATGTTAAAAATACTAGAGTAGTTTATAGACCACCCTTTTAACATACTTACAAAATGCACACTGGCTAAATTAAATATTAAAATACTTCCATTTAAGAAAGGGTACAATAGAAATATTGTCATTAATACCTGGGGAATTCTTGGCATTTAATTTCAGTTGCCATTTTGTTTCTCTTAGTTCTAAAATCACTTTAGTATTGCCACCTCCTCCCCTTTTCCTCACTATGTCAATAATGAAAAAAAAGTAACCTCTTGAAATTCTGACATATGACAGAATGTCTATAAAGGGCGCTACTTGTCTTCTTATTTTTATTGTAATTTTAATTAAGGACAACACCACTAGGTTGGATAACCTTAAAAAAGACATTGTTACATTAGACACTAGTATTACAGCTGATTTACTATTTTCACATTACAAAACGAAATATGAGAAGATTCTGTCGGACTTGAAGTATGTGACTGACAATTTTGCTAAAAAGCAGGTTAAATTAAAACGTGATAGAAATTAACATGTAGCTAAGAATGCTTACAACATAAGTACGCATGCGAATGCTGGTAAAGTGGATGATGTTGATTATGATGAAGGGGTAGATTGAATGTTAAATCTAATGATGTTATTAGACCTAGTAACCAAAACTACGATAACAATGCAAGTAACATTAGAAACAGTAGTGAGGCGACTGATGAGCTTTTTTAGAACCCCCCCGGAAGTGAGAAGATCAGAACGCATGAAAAATCAGGCAAGCAGGAATGGTTCTAGTTTTCAGAACCAATGGTGTTACAACAACAAAGGTTGGAAGGGGAGGAGGAGACAGAACCAATACTACTGAATGACACGTATAGTTCTGGTGCATCAATTATTGATGACTTGCATGGTGTACAACAAGATGTTGTTAAAATCCTCAAAAGTGGAGATTTTATTGTATATAATTTTACCAACAAGTCACTGACCTTGATGCATTGTGAACTATTGAAAAAAGGTTTTTCTTTTGTGCCATCTTTTAAAACTGATATTGCCACTTTAATTTTAAATCTCAGGTTGTTTACAAGACATCTAAACCTGAAATTGATATTTCCAAGTGATGAGGGGGATGTTCACCCGGCACTAAAAAAGGAGTACTACTTTTATTCCTTCCTGTCACAGAAAAATTGGACTTTTTGAGTCATTTTGTGAATCAGAATTTAGGGCTCAGTTACAAAACAACAATATAGGGATTGACAATCTCAGTAGACAAGAAAGAAAGATTTTTAGTGAATTAAAAAGCGATACAACACGGTATTGATGTCAAAGTTTGACTATGGTTGTAAAATGTTTAATATTTTGAATGACTCTGCCACTTATTTTAGAGTTTCACTGAACGAGATCAACCATGCTTATTCCAAGATTGACAGTTATTTGGCTTGCTCACAGGATATTATTAATGGTATTAAATTGGACTATCTGAGTGTGGATGACCCTGTTATCCTGGTGATCTTTGGAATTCCTAAGATCCATAAGTGTGTGCATGATCCTCCTTTTAGGCGAACTGTGGCTGACAAGGGTTCAAAGACTGAGCCCTTGGCTGCCTACATCGACCATTACACTAAGCCTATTATTAAAAATATTGATCACATTATGAGAGAGTCTTAGCATTGTTTGGAGATGTTGCATGACATTGTTACGTTAGAAAATGTGAGTTTTTTGGTCATTGATGTGAATTTACTTTCTGTAATTCCACATGCTAAGGGTGTCAAGGCATTTGAAGAATGTTTAATTGGATCTGGCATGCGTCCTAATGATAAGGTTAATTTTTTAACCAGTTTGATGGAAATTGTACTGAATAGTAATTTCCTTTTTTTTTTGAAGGCGAGTATTACCGCCAGACCACAGGTGTTGCGATGGGAGCGAAATATGCTTCAGTTTTTGCAAATGTGGTCTTGTTGCAATGGGAGAAGGAAGTGGTGTTTAGATCCAAGTATATGCCTAAGATTGCAAAATATTTGAGATTTTTGGATGACATCCTGATTTTGTGGAATGGCTCTATATCTGAAATTGATGATTTTGTAGCCTTTTTGGATCCTAGCACTGACTTCTTGTCGTTTACTTACAGACACAGTTCTGAAGAAATACACTATTTGGATATATTGTTAAAGAACAATGATTGTAGGTTGGTCTCCACGATTTTTAGGAAACCAACTTACTCAACTGGACTGTTGCACTACAACAGCTGTCACCCTCCCCATCAGAAATGAAGAGTGGTCAAGGGCCAGATGTGTAGGCGATCTAGGCTGATCAGTCAGGATAATGATTTCAGTAAGGAATTGTACACACTTATAGGGATGTTTATCAACAGAAGTTACCCACTCAGATTGTTGCTCAACACCAAGAGAGATCTGGAGAAAGAGGTCTACACTCTATCGACCGATTTTATCACTGCAATCTAACGTGGTTGACTCTGGTAAGAAACATGCGGTGGGCAATAATGTTATGGTATTACAGTACAATCAGGACTGCCCCAGGTTCGTCAGTATTTTAAACACTGCTTGGAAAAATTTCTTTGATGATGATCTTAAACAGAGGTTAGGTGTAACACCAAAGGTTGTATACAGTAGAGAAAGTAATTTCAAGGATCTTCTTGAATTGCGAGAGATAGATCAGGAAAGGAGGCATGTCTCTAGGATGTACAAGTGTGGTTCTTGCAATTATTGCAAGTGTATCAACGATGGCCCTTATGTAGTTGTGGATGGCTATCCCCGCACTTTATGTCCTGGTAGGGGAACATGTAATAGTACAAGTGTTGTAGATTTAGCAACATGTTCCACATGCTCGGCATTCTATGTTGGTAAAGCCATACGGAGATTGAAAGATAGAATTGCCGAGCATGTAAGGGGCATTAAAAATAAGAAGACAAGTAGCGCCCATTTATAGACATTCTGTCATGTGTCAGAATTTTAAGAGGTTTCTTTTTTTTATTATTGACATAGTGAGGAAAAGGGGAAGAGGTGGCAATACTAAAGTGATTTTAGAACTGAGAGAAACAAAATGGCAATTGACATTAAATTCCAAGAATTCCCCAGGTATTAATGACAATACTTCTATTGTACCCCTTCTTAAATGGAAGACTTTTAATATTTAATTTAGCCAGTGTGCGTTTTTTAAGTATGTTAAAAGGGTGGTCTATAAACTACTCTAGTTTTTTTAACATTTTTAAAATGTTTAATACAGGTTTTATATTCAATACAATTGTATTGCATAGGAGTTTAAATCAGAATTGCAATGATCGAGTTTTTATATGTCTGATATGTGTATTTTAATATAAATAGGAAGTGATGTGTATGTTGAGCGACTCTGATGATGTTATGTGTATTTTATTATAAAAAGGAAGTGATGTGTATGTTTAGTGACTCTGATGATGCCTAGGATTTGAAGGTGAAAGCGCTTAGTCACGAATAAAGCTGGTTGTCTCTCCTGCTACAGTGCTGTTTTTTCCACATTTTTTATTTTTGGTTTTATTGGTGATTTTCACCCCTAGTGAGGTGGGATTTATGTGTTGGAAATTCTCTTTGTTGACTGCCAGCCCTATGCTTTCCACCCCTAAAAGGTTATCCATAGTGTGTTTTTTGTCAGCGGGTGAACCTTTGGTAAGAGAAGTCTCAATGTCAATAGCGAAGGATGATTCATTCCCAGATGTACCACTATAACTGTTCTTGGATTTTTTTAAGAACTGACCTGGGTCTTTTGCGTTTATGTGGTGTTTTAAAATCTGTGTTAACAAACTTGACATTCTTCTGGGAGCCAAAGGGTTTACCCCTCAGGTAGTCTCCCACATCCCTATTAAATTTTTTTGTCCTTGAGTTGTTTCTCCAAGGTTAATAATTCTCTCACAAGCTGGTTAAAACAGTAGACATAATATATATAGAAAAACCCAAGCGTGAGCAGGCACTATTCCTCGTTGTAATGAATCAGGCAAAATGAATGCCAACAATGCAGGTTAAAAGCAATATTTAGTCCACAATCAGTTAAAAGACAGTCAGATGAGCGCTTTCGCAATGATGCTTCTTCAGATCTATAACAGCTTCATCAAATGCTTTGACAATATATATTAGATGCAATCAACATTTGGCAAATTAAATAATTAATACAAAGTTCACAGAATTTTAAAGAGACATATGCCATTACAGTAAAAGGTATATGCTGTTGCAATAGAAGTATATGTGCACACAACCAAAGTGCAAACATATAAAAATATGAACATAGACAAATACATAGATAAAATACTGTTGGCTATTATTAAATAAAAACTTTAGATATATATTGAATAAATGACAATAAAAATTAGAGATTATTTAATGTTCCTTCTCTGCCTCAGTTTAGGTTTAATTGAGGCCCTCTCATTTAAGCCACAACCTTTATCTGCTTTTAATAGTATAATCCATTCTGTTTCTTTTCCCTCTGTATATATTTTTATATCTCCACCTCTGGGATTAGGATGTATCACTTCCAGTACTTTAAACAAAAATATATGCTGTGCATTGGTCATCATAAGGTGCTTAGCTAGGGCATTGTGTATCATGCCCTTTTTCATATGATAAATATGCTCCCTCATTCGGTCTCTAAGTGGACGGTTGGTCTTACCAACATAAAATGAGGAGCATAACTGACAGATGGCTAAATAAATAACATGTGGTGTCATACAATCTGCTTCGGCAGATATATGGTAGTATTTCTGTAGGTCTGGATGGAAAAAATCAGGTGAACTATCTATATAGGAGCAAAAGTTACAGTGCCCACACGGTTTCGTACATCCATCTCTCCTATCTATATGACCATGTGTGGGATAACAAAGCTTCCTTTTTAAGTTATTTTTGTTCCTATATAGAAATTTTGGTTGATCTCCAACTATTAGTTTAAGATCATCATCCACATGTAGGATTTCCCAATGTTTGCTAATTATTTCTCTGAGTTCTAAATAGTCAGAAGAGAAATATGTGGAGAATTTAACATATTGTGGGCATTCAATATTCTTATCCGAAGTTGACTCTAATTCATGTGGTCCAAAATATGGTAGTCCCTTAGTGGACCTTAGTTCAAATATATCATTCAAATGTCTATTGATTTCCATATTACTGTAGCCCCTTGTTAAAAGCCTATCTTTCAAGTCATTCAATTCAGTTTCAAAGCCATCATCTAAAGGATTCAACCTAGAAGCTCTGATGGCTTGACCTCTCATAATATTCCTGAAAACATGGGGTGGGTGCATGCTCGATCTAAGGAGCAAGTTGTTACTGTAGCAGCCTTTCCGATATACACCTGTGTTTATGAGGTTGTTGTCAAGTCTTTCAATGTACATATCTAGAAACTCTATTCTATATTGTGAGCATTTCATAGTAAATTTAAGACAGGTTGTAAGATTATTCATAATGGTATACATCATATGGAGTTGTTCTAATGTGCCTTTCCACAAGACAAATAAATCATCGACAAAACGTCGATAGAAGATTACGTGCTGTTCAAATGACTCTTCGCGAAATAGAATGTGCTCTTCCCAGTAGGCCAGGAACATATTGGCGTAGCTATTGGCACATGGTGTGCCCATAGCTACGCCATCCTTTTGTTTGTAGATACTGTCATTGAACATGAAAAGGTTATTTTCCAGAACTAACTCTAAAAAATGTACTATTAGATCAATTGTTACATGTGAATAATTACTATGTTCTTTCAAATACTCAGTGACATATGTCAGCCCTAGATCATTTGGTATAACTGTAAACAAAGATTGTATGTCAAATGTGACAAATATATAATCCATTGTGATCGTTGTGTCTTTTATACAGTCATACAACTCAATTAGAAACTGCTTAGAGTCCTTTAAGACAACACTGTTGTTGTTCAACACATACCTAAGGTGCTTCTCA
Source organism: Protopterus annectens (assembly GCF_019279795.1). Taxonomy (NCBI): domain Eukaryota; kingdom Metazoa; phylum Chordata; order Ceratodontiformes; family Protopteridae; genus Protopterus; species Protopterus annectens. Next base: position 530,562,124 of record NC_056727.1, on the reverse strand, counting down.
ACATAAACAGACAGGTGCTCTGTTACCCAACCTCGACCTGATACTATTGGTCTCATGGGAGGATTTTCAGGGTTTTTATGTATTTTTGGGAGGCCATGTATAATTGGCATAGCTGGAGATGGAATAGTAAGATATCCGTACAGGTCTTTGTCTATTAATTGACCCATAAACACATCATGGATCGTATCTTGTACGTATCTAATAGTACACTCTATAAATCATACCATAAGAGAGATAATCTTACGTATAGAGAAAGATCAAGCCTTAAGAAATTACAAAACGATTCAAATATTATTGTTAGACCTGCTGACAAGGGTGGCAAGATAGTTGTGATGGATATGTCCGACTATATTGAACGGATGACATCCATGTTAAATGATGATTTCTATGAACAAACTACATCTCAGAATATAGAGCGTACTATTAGATACCGTTTAGTAAACCTGAAGAAATGTCCGACTATATTGAACGGATGACATCCATGTTAAATGATGATTTCTATGAACAAACTACATCTCAGAATATAGAGCGTACTATTAGATACCGTTTAGTAAACCTGAAGAAACTTTACGTGACTTTAAATTATTTATACGTAATTTGTCATTAGAAATTGAGTTTCAAGGTAAAGATACAGTTACAACACAAGAAATAAGGAAACCTAGCACTTATGTTCCACTTGTTCAGCCTCTGATAGCAGCTTTCAGTAAATTGGTAGAAGATGATCTCTACCGCTTAGGTCAGGAAAATGTTTCACATAAAAAGAAATCATTTAATCTTACATTTAAAGAAAGACAAGCATTGAGGAGATTACATAATAATTTTAATATAGTTATCAAACCGGCAGATAAAGGGAGTGGATTGGTTATTATGGATACAGTGAGATATGATAGGGATATGAATATTATGCTTGGTGATGCTGGTTCTTATATTCCATTGGCCATGGAAGATGTTAAGCCTATTACAGTTAGAATACATAATATGTTGTTAGACCTTCTAAAAAGTGAAATTATTGATTATAGTATGTTTCAATTCTTGGATGTACAGTCTCCACTCATACCTGTAATACAAGGACTCCCCAAAATACACAAGGATAGGTTGAATCCTCCCTTTAGACCTATTGTTGCAGGTAGGGGTTGGAGTACAGAACCATTTTCAGTGTATATTGAATATAGACTTAGACCAGTAGTAAATAGTAACAATTATATATTAAGGGACACTAAACAGTTTTTATTAGATCTTTATAAGTTTCTTAGTATAAATTTAGATCATGAAGAATATACTTTTGTTACAATGGACTTCCAGTCCTTATTTACGGTTATACCTAACTCTACTGGTATAGAAATGGTCAGTAATTATTTAAAAAGGACCTCAGATTTTACAGAGGCTACTATAGAACTCATAACAAGTTTTTAGAAGTGGTTCTGGAATCTAATGTATTCTGTTTTGGCAAAAAGATATTTTTACAGAGGGATGGCGTGGCTATGGGCACATCATGTGCCAATAGCTACGCCAACCTAGTTATGGCCGAATGGGAACATATGTATATGTTTAAAATGAACCAGTACATCAAGTCGGTCCCTTTCTACAGGCGTTTTGTAGACGATTTATTTTTCTTATGGTGCGGTACCTCTCAAGATCTAGTAGAATTTGTTAGAGATATGAATTCCTCTACTCACTTTCTTAAATTTACAGTTGAATGGTCTAAAGTAAAAATTCCATTTTTGGATATATATGTCGAAAAGTTGGAAAATGGTATGATTAATACAGGTCTATATAGAAAGCCTTGCCATAAAAATATGTTACTTCACCGTGAAAGTATGCATCCGGGGTATATATACCGAAATATAATTCGGGGGCAAGCAATGAGATTGTCCAGATATACCCCTAATGATTTAGAGTATCATGAAAGGTTGTTTGACCTTAGGCAGAGACTAATAGAACATGGTTACAAGGATTCAGATTTAGAGAGTGGAATGAAAGATTCTTACCAACTAAGAAATGGAGCAGCTGCTCCTTATTTTTCGAATTATGCACCAGAATTTTTTGAAGCACAAAATACTGTAGATAAAACAGATAAAATTGGATATCCTATTTTTATACATCCGATGTAGGGAACATTAAAGACATTATTAGAACACATTGGCACATCTTATTGGTAGACCCTAAAATTAAACCACTTGTAGGAGATAGCCCTAGATTTATATATAAAAATAAAAAGAACCTTAAGAGATTATTATGTAATCGGTCAGAAAATGGTTTTGAGAAATCCGAAGGGACAAATATTACCATTCCCTGTAATTCATGTAATTTTTGTCCATTTATAGATTCAGAGGAAGTATTTATTCATCCCTCAGGTTTAGGAAGCTTTACAGCATCCACTACAGGTAATTGTATGTCTCAAAATGTGGTTTATTTGGCTCAATGTATAACGTGCCCCGCATTCTATATTGGGAAAACTAATAGATGCCTTAGGGATAGGATGCGGGAGCACGTATACCACATTAGAAAGGGCACAGTTTCTAATGCTTTGGCTAAGCATGTTATAGATAGTGGACCTGAACACTCATTTAGATTTAGAATTTTAGAAAGAATATATGTCAATGTTAGAGGGGGGGATGTAGGTACATTTACGGAATCAAGAGAAACAACATGGATCATAAGGTTAAGAGCTGACAGAGCCCCTGGTCTGAATGGTAAAGTACCAATAAAACCCTTTTTAAAAATGAGAAAATTAAAAATTATAAATTAAAATTTAAAGCCAAAAAGTGTTCATATATGTGCATATAGAGAATATGCCCATTTGTGTACATATATGTATTTACATAATGTGTTGACATTATGTATAATATAAATGTATAAAGAATTTTATTATGTTACAAATACATAGCATACTATTATGTTATATATATTTAGGAAGCATGTTTTTATGTAATTGTTTTTATACAATTGTTTTTATGAAAAATGTATTTGTTTTTTATATATAAAGTAAAGTAGAAGTATACAAGTTAATAGTTTTGGTTATGTAGGAATTGTTATATTGTGTGGTCATGGTTTATTAGTGGCTATGGTTTGATTAGCCAATTGAGTTTTAAATTAATGTAATTAAGTGCATTTTCCCGCTCTGTAAGGTATTTAAATAGTTTAAATGATTTTATCACTCAGGTCTGATGAAGCTTATGCTGAAAGCGCTAACCTGAGGTGCACCAATAAATTTCTACTTATTTTCATCTACGTGGATTACACTCATTTATTTCGTTTCAGCTAAAGGATTTTCTATATACTGAACAGCTTTGGGTATCGCATTTAAGCTGAATAGCTATTGATGTTATTTGTGTGCTCCTTCATTGCATTGCTCACGCTGTTTGTTGCTGTTTTTTACTTTTGTAAATGTATATTTGACAATATTCAATAGCATTGCCCAAATTTAAAAATAACAACTGCCCCTAAGAGCACCAGTATAATATTGCCAGGTGATTAAATATCAACCTTGATGATAAAACCGTCACCCTTATTATTATAAGGCAAAACATATATAAAGCTCATCCAGATCTATTGAAAATGATGGCACATTTAGGCTGACAATCAATAATTATTCTTTAAACAATGAAATATTGAACTACTACTTACTTACTAAGTTGTAAACGGCAGCTCCCACAATTAGTTGGAGCTACTAACATACAAGAATAGAAAAAATTCCCCACATTGGGACTAAAAGATGTTATACTAAAATTCAAATAGACAAGTATTGTGATGTCCCAAGATTCAGTTGGTAAGAATTATATAAATAGACACAGTTATTCAAGTCTTTAATATCAAATACTACAACTCCAATCACATCTATGCAGACCAAAAATAGTTATTCTTGATGTCATACTGTTCACCTGGGACTGTGCCCATATAACCAAGAAGACAGGCCCACTGTCAAATGATGGCTCCCTAGCCATGGATAAAGAAACAATATCAACCCTGTCCATTTACTCTGACAGTTGTCAGTTGATTCTGCCCACTGCAGTGGGTTGTATATTAGCAAAAAGAAGTTCCAACACATTTTGCAAATTATAAAGAGTTGAAAATGAACCCGGTTGTTCAAATTTCCAAAAAAGGCGACAACTCCAATCCCATCTGTGGACACCAAAAACTGAACAGCTATTCTAAATATCACTCTATTTAGCTACGACTATACCAATCCATACCGTAAAAGCAGGCCCAGTTAATATACGGGAACAATACTGACCCTGTATGTTCGCTTCAGCAATTTTCGAATAGTTCCTCCAACAACAAATGATTGTTTATTCACAAAACGCCCAAGGTCCCCATCACCTCTGTCAAGTTGTTGATAGAAAAAGGGTGGAAAAACCTGAAGGGCAATGCCAATATCACAAAGTCCTATAATCCAGCGACATTCATAAAATCCACCCTAATTGATATAAAGAAGCAAGAGTGAGCTTATAAATTCATGCCAGAAATAATTGGGGCCGACATAAGTCATTTCATTGCTCAAATAAAGAAAACATGTACTCACGACACAGAGTCCTAGCCCCCAAACAGTACACCAAATTTGTTAATACGAAGAGGGTTAAGAGTGAGAGCAACCACACTACCATCTATGCAGGCCAGATAGCCAATAAATTAAATGTATGTTCCTCATATCTTCAGCAAACCAATTCACATACTCTCACTGGGACCATATCCCATATAATATTGTCTAACGAAACTCGCTTCCATATTCGTGAGAGGAAAAAAGAAAAGTTAAGCTTGTAACTAACCCAAAGACTCTGCTACTGCTAGAAAGAGCTCCACACCAAAGGCCAACAGCAGAAACAGTGAACAAATCTGAAAAAATGGCTCTGCAAAGTATGGCAGGTGCAAACGGCCACGACAATACCAAGTCAAAACAGAAAAACGGCCAGCACCATAGTAGTGAAGAAAAATCCTTTAATGGCTGAACTATTACAGCATTATTGTATTCTGGAAGCAGGCAAGCTTTATCAATATGGAATTAATTATGATATTACAGGAATTGGCTGTGGATAGAGATGATCTAAAAGCCTTCAGATTAGGCTCATCAGATGGTGGCACCAGTGATATGGGGCTACTAACCCAGTCAACTTGTGCAATGGAATTTTTGACAAACTAACAAAAAATATGAAAGGACTCAGGACATATGTGTGGCACCTTAAACTTTTTAAGGCATATTAAACTAAGGGCATCACACCCCAAGGACCTAGAATACGAATTCAGCCGTTGGTGAGCATGGCTGATGACGTTTTATTAAATGAGTGGGCTAAAGCTCAACAAACCGCATCCATGACGTTTGTTGACATTCTCATTTCATGCTATGAACGTATGATAGACAAGTTTACACTAGATGTAAGATCCATCTGTGAAGAGCTCAAGATTTATATTTGTCTCCTGTTTTAACCAGCATGTGAAAGAATTATTAACCTTAGAGAAACAACTCAAAAAATTCTAAATTTTAATAGGGATGTGGGAGACTACCAGAGGGATAAACTCTTTGGCTCCCAGAAGAATGTCAAGCTTGTTAACACAGATTTTGTTAAAACACCACATAAATGCAAAAGACCCAAGTCAATTCTTAAAAAAAATCCAAGAACAGTTATAGTGGGATGGGAGGTTGGCATAATAGTTAAGGTGTTTACCTTAAAGACACAAGGTACACGGTTTGATTCTCACATGGGGTAATTGGCTAGGCTTAAAATGGCCCACAAGGGCAGTTAGCCTAGTACTAACCTATGAAAATTGAGGATGAATCATCCTCCGCTACTGACACAGACTTCTCATACCCAAGGTACCCCGCTGCCAAAAAATGCACTATGGATAACTCTTTAGGGGTGGAAAGAAGCATAGGGCAGGCAGACAACATAGAGAATTTGTTGAAACCACGTTAGAAAACAGATGTAATGTGCATAACATTTCTTCTCAGAACTTGTCTGATCCCGAAATACAACTACTGAATAAAGGTTTAAATTTTGTGCCCAGTTTTTTTGTTGGGGACGATGCTATAGCAAATGATGTGGTTTCCTTTTGTCGATTACTTGATCTGAACTTATTTTTTGGTTCTGATCTTGGATCTCAAAGATCTACTGCATTAGATTTCGTCAGTCTTCCTTTGTACCACCTATGTATAAAAATGTGTCCATCTTTCAGGATTGTGTACTAAAGGATCTGCATTTCAAAACAAGGGAATTGAATGTAATGTGTTCTAATCTTTCTAAGAGTGAAGAACAGGTCCTAACCAATCTTAAGAACAAAAAGGAGATGGTTATCCTACCAGCTGATAAGTGTGGGGCTGTTGTTGTAATGGATTGGTCCATGTATATGGCTGAGGCCAGTAGACAATTGTCTGATGGCCGGTTTTATATGTACATGCCTTCAGACTCCACACAGAAATTTAAAAAGGAAATTGATGAGTTTCTTGATTTGGCCCTTGAAGAAGGTATTATCAGCAAAACTGATAGGTTTCATGTTATGGTGCCTGACCCTCAATGACAGTATTTATAATTGCTACCTAAAATACATAAGGATTTACATAAGCCACCCGGTAAACCGATTGTGTCAGGCAGAGGTTCTCTTACTGAACCTTTGTCTGCCTATTTGACACAACATCTTAAACCATTATTGGGATTGGTTAGATCCAGGATACTATGCAATTTCTGAAAATGATCTCAGATGTGCAGCTGGATCCTCATTGGCTTACATGTACGCTAGATGTCACAGCACTTTATACAATATTCCTCATTGGGCAGGTTTGCAAGTTCCTGAATATTGGTCAAACAAGGCAGAATTATATTAACCAGGCTTCAATACCATGTTAGTATGTCCTGCTGAACATGTCCTGAAGAAAAATTTCTTATTTTCATGATGACTGTTACTGGTAGGTTAAGGGTACTGCCATGGGAGGATCTTTTGCTCCAATTTATGAGGACCTGTTCATGGGCTATATAGAGGAACAATTGATTTATGACAACAGGCATAATATTTTCTTAGATAAGACTGATATATGGAGGCGTTATTTGGATAAGTGTTGGATGGTTTGGAGGGTGGATAGTGTTTACCTGCAAGAATTTATACAGTATTTGAATGACAACAAATGGAACATTGAATTTACAGCCAATTATCATGCCCATCAGGTCAATTTTTTGGATGTTACTATCAATAGGGAACTAAGGTGTTCCCGTAAACTTCTAGAATATAATACCCTACTACATGCCAGCAGTTTTCATCCACGCCACATCACTCGCAACATCCCTAATTCGATGCATTTGCTCCTCTGAGAACACCTATGAATTTTATAAGCAGGATTTGATTCACAGGTTTTACAACAGGGGATATCAACATGGCAATACTGCATCTGCCAGTAACTGGGCATCTCAACAGGATTGATCTAGTTTATTGGATTATAAAAGTCATGACCAAGATGAGACCTCTACTATTAGATTTCTCACCACTTTTGGACGCAATACTAACATACTTAGAAGTATTATCCATCAACACTGGGCTATTTTATGTGCAGACAATAAATTGTCTGAGATTCTTCCACCCAAATGCTTGTTTTCATTTCATAGGGGACAAACTTTGGGTTCTCATTTTAGCCATTATAAACATAGGACAGGTTCTGAACATGTTTATAAACAAGTGTCCATCACTGGTGACAAATTGACTGGTTGTGCACCTTGTGGACATTGGTCCTTACAACAAATTTACAAAAAGTGCAAACAGTTCACCAGTAGAAACACAGCTAATGTTTATGACATTAATTTTTTTGGGAACTGTAGTACTGATTGGCTTATTTATTTAGCTACCCGTTCTTGTTCTGCCTTTTATGTTGGCCAGACTTAACGCACCTTACATATTCGTATATCAGAGCACATGAGTGACATCAGAATTAAAAGGGTATCCTAATGCTTTATATAAACACTCTGTCCAACATGCCTCAGCACATTTTAGAGTTAACCTTAAAGACCGTATCGAAGGTGATAGAGTGAATAAGGTGGGCTGGCACACTTTATTAAATCAAAAAGAAAAAAGTGGATAATCAAATTAGGGTGTTTATTTAACCCAGGTTTATATGAACATTTGTAATTAACCAATAGTATGCTTGTGATTGATTAGGGATTGTATATATAAGGAGCTGATGTTTTCTAATAGATGTCAATCATTGAGGAAGGCTGTGAATCCGAAACTGGTCTGATTATTTGTGGATTAGGTGTTTTTATACACTACCCTGGATGGTGCTGCTACAAAAATAAAGGATTTTTCTCCACTACTATGGTGCTGGCCATTTTTCTGTTTTGATTTGCTATTGTTGTGGCCGTTTGCACCTGACGTACTTTGTGGACCCATTTTTCGAACTGCTGCATATCCGCAAGTCAAGATCCACTCGAGTAACCTGCACATGTGACCTCAACCTGGTCCGTGACATCAAAAGGACTTGTTGGGTCAGATTTGTGTCCCAGAGACTCCCCATTTTGTTGTATAGATTCCCTTCTCCATGTAAAGTACCTCATTAAATCTTTTTAAGCGCAACCTGGATAACTGGATGGGGAACAGAAAATACACCCCTGGGATTACACCTGTGTCCCTGCTTGACAGTGGCATAGGGTGCTGACTTGTTGGAACATGGGCTAAATTCTTGGTTAGGCTGGTAAGAGCCTCAGGGCCAATAGCCTAGTAACTTCCTATGATCCTATGACACCTGTCTCTTTGTAAGGCAGAAGAGATGCAGGCGGACGCCTTGAGGGAACGTCACCAGTACATGATTGTTCTTCAGTAGACGAGGTCTGTTGAATGACTCCAGACCTGAACAACGAACTGAAAGCCAAGGCCTGAGTAGAAGTTGAAGGACCTGACAGCATGTCGGGCTGTGTAAGGGTCTAGATAGAGGCCTGCACCACCACCTCAGTTGCAGAAGGGGGCTGTGAAAGAACCTCACCTTCTTCAGTGATAATGAGTCTTGGGGAACTGGCAGATGGTGAATAGTCATCACCAGAGGCCCTAAGCTTGAGTCTTTCTTACGCTTAGGGAGCTCAACCTTGGGATGACTGGTGGACACCACTGAACAATGCAAAGAAGACTGCAGAGTAAGATGCCTAGCTAAGATGTTGGTCCTATGCCTGAAAGTCCTAGAATTGAAACAGGTGCAAAAATGGCAACTAGGGAGGTTGTGATCTGGGCCTAGACAGGTGACACACAAAGTATGAAAGTCTCGGTGTGGGATCTGCTTACCTCGGCAGAGACAGTTGTTAACCTTATCTGAAAAGATTTAAAGCAAGAAAAAGAGTTCCCCAATGGGGTACTTAACTTTAGAAGACTTCTCTCTGGTGTGGACCAACGCACTGAAACACTGCTTTGGGCTCAAACATCAAGAAAAGACTGATGCCATGGTGTCGACTGGCTCCCTTTATACCCAAGTATACTGACATCAGGGAAGTGCATCTGCCAGCCTGAGAAGGAGGGGGATTTTTACTCTGATAGTCAGGCCGTCAAGGGCTTCCACAGCAGGAAATCCCACAAGAAAGGACTGCAGCAGTGAATCACGAAGAACATCTCAAAATACATACATTTCATTAAAAACACTGTATAATACGTTAACGCATTTTAATATGTCTATGGTGCGTTTCATGACAATTGAGGTCAGTCATTATTTATAGAACACAGATTTGTAGAAATGTATCAAATGCCCTTTCAACTTTTACTTGAAGGTGAGCAGATGTCTTGTTGCAAACTAATAGGCCAGTCAAGCCAGCTGGCACAATCTTTCTAAATGCTCTCTTCCCAAAGCCAGGATAAATGTGAGACACCTCACAGCACAAGCACCATAATCAGTACATCTCACACACAGGGATGGGTTGCAAATGACAGCATCTTGCACAAAAAGTGGGCAATGTTGCAGGTGCAGTAACTTAAATGTGAAGGAATTTAACAGTAAGGTGTCCCTAGCTGTGGAAGGTAGTTACTTTCTCATCTGGGTGGATAAACAATGAAGCTGCAGTATGTTACTGAACGTATCAATTTCTGTTTAGAGAACAATGTCTCTTATTTTTATGGATTTATTTGGAAGTAATGCAGGGATACTGCAATACAGGAAAAGTATGCCCCAATACATAACATTTTTATGGGATTCGTTCAGGATCACTGCATAAACCAGAAGGTGTTTTTCAGGATATGGGGGCAGTGATGGGTTGCCACTGACATTTTTATGCAAGAGGTACATAATGTTCCAGATACAATAGCTTAAATATGAAGTTATTTAAGAGCAAGTTGGCTTCAGATGTGACAGGTGGCCAGTCTGCTATTTGCAGTGATAAACAATGATTTTCCAGTATATTACTGAATTTATTAGTTTCTGTTTAATACACTCATTCCTGTTACATTCTTGCTTCTGGCAAGTTAGTCGGTAACAAACCTTAAGAGGATTGGTTTGCAACTAGAGGTCCAATGCTGCAGCAGTTAGCATCTCTGTCTCATGGCACCTGCTTTTCCAGTTCACTTCTCGACCAATGTGTCTTCTATATGTAGTGTGAATGTACTCTGACATGTTTGTTATTATTGGAGATATACAGACAGTTTATTTTTCATACGTCAAAGTGAGTTTCAATGGTTTCAGGGATTCCCATAGCCAAAAGAATAATATTCTGATTTGATTTTTGTGTGTGATAAATGAAAAAGCAACAGACTACAAGGATGTCAAAACTTACATATGGAATGAAAAGACAAGCAAATATTATGTTTAGAAAATCTGTCTCTTGTGAGTCAGGCAGAAATTATAACTGATCAATTAAGGACTCATACATAAGATAGAAGAGGTCACTTAAGGTTAATCATTTGTGAACTGAGGGGGTGGAGCTAGGAATTAAACCTTCTATTTAAGGGGTAAAATAAAGCATTTCAGAGCTTTATTGGAAAGATTCACCCAAACTGTGCTACACTTTGCTGTGAGGGAAAGGTTGGTTTGCTTTTTATTTGTTGTATTAGTTTATTGTCTTTTTATATTTTGAGTGCTGTGATTGTTTTCTTTACCTTATGTTCTGCTTTTAACTGCATATTAAAACTTCAAAAGACACCATAGCCCTGTCTCTTGTGAGTCAGGCAGAAATTAGAACTGAACAATTAAGGAATCCTACATAAGATAGAAGAGGTCACTTAAGTTTAATCATTTGTGAACTGAGGGGGTGGAGCTAGGAACTAAACCTTCTATTTAAGGGGTAAAATAAAACATTTCAGAGTTTTATTGGAAAGGCTCACCCAGACTCTGCTGCACTTTGCTGTGAGGGAAAGGTTGGTTTGTTTTTTATTTGTTGTATTTTGTATTAGTTTATTGCCTTTTTATATTTTGAGTGCTGTGATTTGTTTTCTTTACCTTGTGTTTTGCTTGTGTTCTGCTTTAACTGCATATTAAAACTTGAAAAGACACCACAGCTCTGCCTCTTGTGAGTCAGGCAGAAATTAGAACTGATCAATTTAGGACTCATACATAAAATAGAAGAGGTCACTTAAGGTTAATCACTTGTGAACTGAGGGGGTGAAGCTAGGAACTAAACCTTCTACTTAAGGGATAAAATAAAAACATTTCAGAGCTTTATTGGAAAGGCTCACCCAGACTGTGCTACACTTTGCCGTGAGGGAAAGGTTGGTTTGCTTTTTTATTTGTTGTATTCTGTATTAGTTTATTGCTTTTTTATATTTTGAGTGCTGTGATTTGTTTTCTTTACCTTGGGTTTTGCTTGTGTTCTGCTTTTAACTGCATATTAAAACTTCAAAAGACAACACAGCCCTGTCTCTTGTGAGTCAGGCAGAAATTTTCCTCACTTCCCCACCCTGTCACTGTTGTGTTCTTAAATACCACTGTCTTTCTAGTTGCCTGCCTCATGTTAATTTGACCATATATCGCATTTCCTCTCTGCTTTCTCAGGCTTGTGTGAGTAAGCACAAAATTATCATTTTGTGAAATCACTCCCCTTCAACTATTTAAATTTATTGGCCATTCTACTGTATTCCATAGTACCAGAATACAAAAGTGATCACCCCCTTTCAATCTATCTTGCTGTTTTAAAAATAGTGACTCTCCACTAAAACTTAACTTTTTAGACAGGTAAAACGTAAGTTACCTAGTTTCTCATCTAACTTCTCTAGTGCAAACTGCAGTGTTTAGGATAAACCATTTTTTTCATCTTACCTTTAAGCATCCCTGTGACTAGCACTTGCTCTAATACCTGCTGGAAAGCACTAGGAAGCCTTAAACTGATAGAAGCACTCAACTCTACTTATTAATAAGGAGAAATTAATCATAGGCACTAAACAGTCTATAATTGCAAAGTACCTTGCTAAGATAAGGGAAAACAGCTCCTGTACTTTATAAAAAAAAAAAAAAAAAAAAAACCAGGCATGTCCAAGGGTCAGCTTCTGTTGATTTCTCCTGTCCACCTGGTGAATCTGGGCATACTGGGGCAATGCAGTAATTGCCTCATGTACACAGACAACCCTCTCCTTCTACCACCCAACACTACAACCTGTGAGAGATGCACTTATATAGCCAAACTGGAAGCAAAGCTCTCTCCACCCAAGATTGTGCCAGACAGTCAAAAGGAGAAGGTTAACACCCACACTACACCTCAAGCAACACATAGCCCTTCTAAACTCACACCACCAACACCCACACATAGCAACACTAAATCCACATATGCGGAGGCCCTAAACTGTAACCTGCCCAAGCAACAAGGACCTCTGAAGCTGAAACGCAAACAAACACCAATCACAACCAAAGTGTCACATAGCTCACAACACCAGTGTGCCACCCAGCAACAGCCCCTAAGGCAAGACAACGTACTTAACACTTTAGTCACAGGTGACTCTATAGTCATGCACACTGATGTCCTACTCACCAGGCTGAACAAGGAGAAAATTACAGTCAGCTGCCTGTCGGGTGCCAAGATCCGCCACATAACTCATGCAGTCAAGTCACTTCACAACAAGTACAAATATGACTCTGTCATTGTCCATGTTGCAGTGAATGACTTGAGACGTACCTCCCTGGACTACATGAAGAGAGACATGGAAGAGCTCTCGGATCACATGGCATAAGCAGGTATGACCCTAGCCCTGAGCAGCATCCTGCCTTCGCCCAGAATGATACCACAATAGAAGGACAAAATGATTGACTTCAACAATTGGCTAAGCTTCTGGTGTCATTCAAAGGGGATCCAGTATCTGTCTGCCTGGGACGACATGATCGACAGATCACGGTGCTTTGCCAGAGATGGTCTGCACCTGTCACCCCCGGGATTCAGGTTACCGGCTAAGGCTCTTGCCACCCCTATAGTGCCTTTTTTAGGCAAAGTTCAAAGGACAAAACCACCACCGTAACAGGTACAAGCATGCAAAATCTGAATGTAATGCTACTCAATGCTAGAAGTCTAAACCTAAAAATGCATTCTCTCGAGGCACTCCTAAAAATGGAGAACATCGATATCTGTGCAGTAACTGAGTCCTGGTTCAAGGCTCCAGAGAGCACCCCTACAATACCAGGCTACAACTCTTACCATACTTTTCAGCCACCAAACCAGGATCAAAACACTAAAGGTGGAGGAGTGTCCATATTCACCAAGAATATTCACACCACCAGGTTAGTTGCCCAACACAATGCGTATGAAATTCTCCAGGTTCAACTAACACTAGGTAAGACTGCAATCCAAATTGTAGCTTGCTATAGATCCCCCACCATGCCCCAAGATTCTCACTACACCTTTCTAAACATACTGGAAAATATTAATATACAACCAAACACCCTAATACTGGGTGATTTCAACTACTCTGCCATTAACTGGGAAAACTACTCGTGTACCAACACCTTTGCCCAACGGTTCTTGGAATTCATAAATTCCAATGACCTGGATCAACTAATCCACAATCACACCAGGGACTCCAATATCCTAGACCTGGTCATTACCAACATGAGAAATCGATGCTCCACACCTATGATCACCCCCTTGTTGGTCAGGTCAGACTATAAGCTAATCACCCTTAACATCCACATCCCACATCCCACCCCCACCCCCCCCCAAGTAAGGAAACCTCCATAAAAAAGTCTCCAAAGAAAACTTCATGCTACTCAAGTCAGAAGTTACAAACTTCATGAACCAAGATGCTCTTCTCCAAAAAAAAGGAAGCCAATCTGGTGGTCCCCTGCCATAAACAAACTTTACAACAAAAGGAAGAAACTTTTGCAGAAAAGAGGGAAATCCCAGGATGCAAAAAACTCCCTTACCAGCCTCAGTAAGAAGCTAAATCCCTCATAAAATCTTCCAAAGCTAGTTACGAAAATAAAATTGCCAAAGATTACAAAGACAACCACAAGGCATTCTATAACTATGTCAAGAATCTAAATGACAATACTCAGATCTGCTCTGAGCTACAACAGAATGGCATTAAATATACTGATCCCAAGGATATTGCCAATATCCTGGCAGATCGATTCAGTGCCAACCTCACCCCTTAAATGGCCCATCTCAATACTGGAAGATTGCCAAATTCCGCTAATAACGGCCACACAGGTAAAAAATGCACTCTCCAAAGCTAAGAATACAGCATCCATAAAACCAGATGACATCCCAGGCTGTGTACTACATGAACTGGCACCTCACCTAATGCACTCTCCAAAGCTAAGAATACAGCATCCATAAAACCAGATGACATCCCAGGCTGTGTACTACATGAACTGGCACCTCACCTAAGTGTCATGTTTAATCATACCCTCACCTCAGGCTTCGTACCCACTGAGTGGCACAGAGCTACAGTCGTCCCACTCAACAAGGGGGGATCCACCTTGGATCCCGGGAACTACCGCCCCATCAGTCTGATGAGCCTGATCTGCAAGGCCATGGAACATATTATCATGGAACCTATAAACAAAGACATTGGCAACCTTAAAACACTGGACCCCACCCAGTTTGGGTTCGTGAAGGGCTGTTCTTGTCTGCTGAACCTGACTGACTTCTTCAAATCAGTCTCCAGAGCCGTGGACGAGGGTAAGGCAGTCCACACAGCCTATCTAGACCTTGCCAAGGCCTTTGACACCATCCCCCACTCCGGAATCATAGATAAACTTACTAAGCTGGACATTAATCCCTACGTCACTCGATGGGTTGCCAACTGGCATACTGACAGAACCCACACTGTAAAAGTAGCTGACTCCAAAATCCAGCTCCAGACAAATGACAAGTGGAGTACCTCAGGGTTCAGTCCTGGGACTTCTCTTGCTTGACATCTACTTCTCTGAAGTACAGGCTAACACTAAGGGACTCTGGCTAACAAAGTTCGCAGATGACTGCAAACTGGCAGCCATTACTGAATCTCCAAATGATGTGGATACTCTACAAAAGGGCCTTGCAGAAACAGATGCTCGATGCCAGAGCCATGGGCTCAAGCTCAATGGCAAGAAATGTACAGTTATCCCCTTTGGGAAAAAACATGTACCCGTGAATTACCACATAGGTGGCAGTACACTAAACACCGAAAGTGTGATAAGAGACTTAGGGACACAGGTGGACAGTGGTCTCACATTCAATAACGACATCACCACAACAGTCGGGAAATCCTTCTATGTGGCACACCTCATCCCTAAGGGCTTTTCATCAAGAAAAAAAGGAGGTCATTGTCCCACTGTACTCATCCCTCATTAAACCCATTACAGAATACAACGCCCCTTTTGGTATGTACCTCTCAAGACATCTGCAACAACTGGAAAGGCCGCAGAATTACCTCACTAAAATAATCACAGGCCTAAAGCAGATGCCCTATGCTGACCGCCTTAAAAAACTCCAGCTATACTCTGTCGCATATTGTCTACTCCGAGGCAATTGCTGCTCAACATACAAGGCCATGTCAAACCCAGAGCTGTTGGACATGCTACACTTAACAGAAATCCCAATCCCTCAGAGCCACATGCTCCGGGGATCTAAACCTTGTCATCACAATAGACAAAACATGCTGGAGGGATAGGTTCCTAATCCAGAGACTACCCAGACTCTGAAATAGACTGCTCATACATGTCAAGCAGAGCGCCTCTTTGGCCCTCTTCAAAAAGAACCTTGATGACTGGATGGGAGAAAGGAAATTCCCCCCGGGGATCACATCAGTCGCCCTGCAACACAGGGGTCCAGGAAAGTAAATAGTGCGGGAAGAAATAGCCAGGGAATTGTTACGGCTAGGCTTGTATAGGTCCTAGGGCCGATAGCCTAGTACCAACCTATGAACCTATGAAATCTATTGCATGTAGTACTTTACTCAAAGCAAACAGTGCTCATTCTAAACACCTTTGTAATTGTCTACCTTATACAGAGCCTCCATTAAGCTAGTAGAGTACTCTGATGAATTTCTGGGGGGGGGGGGGGGCACGTTAGTGAGAGAACAGGAAGGTTACTGCACAAGAGTACAAGACACAGTTCTGACTCCTTATTGAAATGCCTGCACTTGTAATGCCAAGTGCTAACAAGACTGAAAATACAGGACAAGAGAATCTCATCTCAAACATCAATCTTCTTCTTCAAACTTGTTTTTAGCAGGGACAATCCCCCTGCACACTCTGATGTGGGGGGCAAGGCCCCAACACAGCTGAACATATATACACTAACTCCAAGAATGCCATAACTTTGAGAAAAGGGAATATTCTGAGAAAGCCATCTCACACTTTGTATACATACAGTAAAAGTATGTATTTTCAACCATTCAGAACTTACTCACGTGGGTTCCAGCATTTCAAATGGTTAATTTCAGTTACTGGTCCATGTACATAACCTAAAGCTTTACAGCAGGGTAACATAAGCATTAAGTGACTCAGTTCTTCAGCAAATCCTGAAATGACATTCAACAATTTGTAACAGCTACATCTTCATTCCAAATAACAGGCTAGTAAACACAGGTACTTTTTTCATGATTTCTAACGTAATACTAGTAGACAAAGTTACTTGTGCTTGCTTCACATGCTCTGTCTGATAATATATGAGCTCCTGTTTTGTGCATAATAAAATGACTATCATTTTACTGGCAAAGGCAACTACAAATGCCACATAAAGTAAGAAGCTTATCCACTAAAGTGCCTTAGGAAGATGTACTACACTTGATGGGAGCATACTGTTTAAATACAGCCATGTCTGTGAATGACAGCATGCAATACATGATAGCAACACTGTGCACTGCTGTTGTTCCTGAGATTTCTGCTGAATTTTCCTGCTGTGTGTGTGGTTACTGGATACACAGCTTGGTCTGGTAGTAAATTATATGATGGAGCAGGCAGCTTAATTTTTATGTTGAGTTTTTTAATTGCATGTTGTCCAGTTTGCAGAGAGCTGTAGACAAGAGAAACAATTTTGCAGTTTAGTTTGCCTTTTTTACTCTGTTGTGCGACTGTGGAGTCAATATATTTACATATGGTGGATATGAAGTATGTGTTGTAATAGTTTATGCCCAGCTTCTACTTGTGTGTGTGTGTATATCACTTAAAATCACAGCTGGCATGATTATTAAACAATGTATTTTTGAGGTATTTAATGGTTTACTTGCTTAATTAATCTATTTATTTTATTTTATTTTACATTTATTTACTGGGAAAGTCCAGCTAGACATCTGTCCTTTTTCAGTGGCGGTCCGGGGAGAAAAGCTCCTATGTCATAAAGTAACATATGTAAAGTACATCATAGCAATAGAAATAGTTGGAAATATAACATATGTAAGTAACGTATAATATAAAATACATTATAACAATCAAAATAGTAGGAAATATAACAATGTTGTACATATAATACATTGAAAGAAATTGAGTTACATTTCAAGTACTGTGGAATTGAACAATCAACATATAAGATAAGGAAACAAAGTTAAACATTTTAGGTGATAATTATAACTATTTACATATCGTTATAAGCAGTTGTTTCCAAGTTTATAGTGAAGATCGGATACAGTTGAGCATGGAGTGTTAGAAGGGATATTAATATTAAGGAGGAGAATCAGATAAGAGAGTGGACTATTCTGGGGAGTTGCAGGAACAGAGCCAGGAATTAGCAAGGTGAGTTTTTAGGAGATTTTTAAAGTGTATTCTTGAGGAAATGGTAACTAGTGAGTTTGGTAGGCAGTTCCAAAGCTTGGAAGTGTAGTTAGAGAAAAAGGATTCACCTGCTAAGTTTTTTGATTTTGTGACTTGAAGGAAAAGTTCCTTGTTAGAGTGAAGGGATCTTGTGGTAGAGTAAGGCTGAGTGATGTCTTTGAGGGCCAGAGTGTTTTCAGGATGATGAATAATTTTATGAGCTAAGGTTAGTTGTTTGAAATGTAGTAGCTGAGGGAGTTCAAGCCAATTGAGCTGTTTTAGTGATAAACAATAATGAGACTTGTAAGAAGTGTTGGTGGCAAATTTGGAAATTTTGTTGTAACATGCTTCAAATTTGGCAAAGTCTGTTTTATGGGGGTTTGTTAAGATTGGGGATGCATACAGGAGTGTTGAGAGAAGGTGTGTCTTGGCAATGGTAATTTTTGTAGCACTTGTAAGAAAATGTTTATTTCTATGTAGGAGTCCTAGTTTCTTGCGCACTTTTTGATGGTTTGGTCTACATGGAGATCAAATTTCAGGCTACTGTCAATTACAACCCCTAGAAGTTTAGTGTGGGCAGTTGGAGTGATCTTGGTTTTGTTTTTAGAGAAGATGTAGAAGTTAGCAGTGGAAGAGGGAAGGTTTGTTTTATTAGGATTTAGTATAAGCTGGGAATTGGTTAACCAAGTTACTACAGATAAGGAGTCTTGGGTAATGGTTTAAAGTTCATTGAGGGAAGAGGCTGAGCAGATTAAAGTGGAGTCATCTGCATACTGAATTACTCTGGCCTGGGGACTGGCGGAATGAAGCAGATTGGTGAAGAGAGAAAATAGAAGAGGTCCAAGGATGGAGCCTTGTGGAATCCCTAAGGTGACTGGGCGGAGGGGAGAGAGGGATTGTTGCCAATGGACTGCTAGTTGACGGTCTGTTAAGTAGCTCTGAAACCAGGCAATAGCAGTACAGTTGAGGTTGTGAGAGGAAAGGACTCTAATGAGTTTACTGTGGTTGACCATGTCAAAGGCCACTGACAGGTCAAGGAATATGGCTGATACAAATTGGGAGTTGGTTCTGTGTTGGTTGGCTATGTTTGTAAAGGACAGTAGGGCTGTTGTGGTACTATGTGCAGGACGAAAACCATGTTGGGTATGGGGTAGAAGGTTGTGTGGGAGGAGGTATTCCATGAGTTGGGAGTGTACAACTCTTTCCAGGATTTTAGAGAGGGCTGAAAGAATGGCAATGGGGTGATAGTAAGTTCACGAGACTGACCGCCTTTGTGTAGTGGTAGAATGAGAGAGATACTGGGGACATATGCTTCAGTTATTGATCTATTAATGATATATTGGGTAGGAGATAGCTTCAACTGTAATTTGTAGATATTCTGCAGGGAGTTTGTCAGCTGCTAAAGTGGTTGGTTTTAATTTTTCAGCAGTTTTCTGATGTAATGGATGAGAACTGGTTTTAACTTGAAGTGGTCGGTAGTATTTTGTGGTGGAATATTCTGGTTTGGTTTGGAGGGGGACAGATCAGACTTAGTTTGGTTGTTAGCTAGAGTTTGAATAGATTCAGTGAATATATCATCACAGTTGTTAACTGTTGTTGGAGTGGAGGTGGTGTTTTTTCCTGGTTGCAATAGGCTATTAATTGCAGCCCAGAACTTTTGTGGATTATTCTGATGTTTGGATTGGCTGTTACGGTAGAAGTTGGAATTGTCAGCTTTAATGAGTTTTTTAACCTTATTTTAACCTTATTTTGAAGTTCAAGGAAATTATTAGTAGTGTCGTTTTTGTTCTTATGGAAATGTGACCAGTCTTTATCCCTAGCTTTGATTACAGATCTAGTTTCCTTAGTTAGCCAGGGTGTGCAATTTGATTTAACTCTAATGTTCCTTGGAGGTGCATGGGTGTTGACAATATCAAGGAAGGAGCTGTTAAAGGAGAGTACTGCCTCATCCAAGGGCAGTTGTCTGAGATGTTCCCAGTAACAATTAAGAGGCGTAAGAGATTTGCCCCTATTTTGGGACAAAGTACATCTGCCCCGACTGATGATTTAGGAAATAAAAATCCCACCTTTCAAGATAGGGCATATATACTTCATTATTCAGGTGATTCAGGACCTATTAAGGAGTTGATTTCTAGAGAATGGGGGAGATTTGTCCAAATTACGGATTTACCATTGAATAACCAAACCCCTTTGAAATTTATTTATAGGAAGGACACCAATTGTAAGCAAATTTTTGAATTTGGTGGTCCCAAGGTTAAAAAATATAGGTCCACGTGGGTTGGGAACATATAAATATGGGTTTTGTTCCCAATGTCCTAGGGTAGTTAACAGAAATCAGATTTTTTTGGAAGCTAGGAATAAATCACTTACCAGTAGGGGTACCTTTAATTGTAATAGTTGTGGAATAGTGTATTTGGCTACTTGTAACTTTTGTACCTCCTTTTACGTGGGGAAAACAGAAAGGAAATTTAAATGTCGCATTTATGAACATCTGTATGAAATTAAAAAACAGAATATGAATAATGCATTGTTTAGACATCAGACTACTTGCCCTCAAGCAGTTTTTTCCTTTTTTGTATTGGATTCTGTGCCCAAGGATGTAAGGGGAGGTATGTGGGAAGACAAATTGGAATACAAGGAGTTATACTGGCAAATAGTTTTGGAATGTAATAAACCCCCTGGTTTAAATGATTTTCTGTCTATCAAGCCAGTTTTGAAACTGAGATCAGCTAAACTTTGAGATATCCTCTGTACTTACCCACTAAATCCACTAGGTGGCAATACTATCCCACACATTTGTGTACATACACTTTACTGCCTTGGAGTTGTGCAAAACTATCTAGTGTGTTTTTAACTTTGTATATAGTATAATGAATTTCAAGTGTTTCATTAATTAACAATATGTATTTATTGTGCTTCGCATATATTTTTAATATTAAATTTGGATAGACATTATTACTTTTTATTATCTTTTTAGCATTGGGTTTAGAAACGAGCGTTTCCCTGTATGTTCTTTTAGAAAGATTGCTTGTTAGTTTTAAACTGATTTAACTGATTGACAATCAATTAGCTAATTAGACAAGGTATATATTCAGCATTAGTTTCAACTGTGTGTTTTGTATTGATTCTGATGAAGATTGTGATCGAAAACGTATTTGGATTATAGCGTTATTTTTACCTTTGTACTGTAATAAACATTCTGAGTTTCCAGCTGAGTTGCGGGCTTCCCTTGTGGGGTTTGGGCAATTTTTTTCGTTTACTGGTGTTTCTACATTGCCTTCATCTTTTTCTTTGGTAACAATTAAGGGCTGTGATAAAAATTAATGGGATTGAAATTCTTTTTGTTCCTAATTGTTTGGAAGCAAGTTTGATGTGTTGGATGACTGTAGTGCTTTAGGAGAAAAGTTGGGCAGTGGTCACTCAGATTATCAGGGAGGCAGCGTGAGTGGGATGCTAGGTGGGGAGTGTTGACTACAATCCAGTCTATTATGGATTTACGTTTATAGGTTTTGTTGGTCCTGGTGGGAGATGTGATTGCATGGGCAAAGCCATACAGGTTACTGGGAGAATGGAGAGGGTTGAAACCACGAGGCAAGCGGTCCTTTTAGGGCACTGCCTGAGAAATGAAAGGGCAGCAATAATGAATAATAGTCTTGCAATAAATACACTCACTCCTACTGCTTTCTTTATTTTTGGTATTAAATGACAAGTTAGTCTGTAGCAAACCTTAAGATGTTTCAGAACTCTGTCAGATACATTTTCTCTGTCCAACCAGTGCTTCGTGTCCCTGCCCAAGTAGCTGACACACACACACACTCTTTGAGGTTTGATTTACACACACACACACACACACACACACACACACACACACACACCTGGGAAAGGCTGGCACAGGTTTACTGGCTATGTCCCTTCTGCCCAGACTATAAGGTAGTTTGCACTGGCACCAGTCACTCCTGCCAGCTCCCTTAAGGCCCTTAACAAAGGGTGGCCAATCTTACTGTCAATATTAATATTAACACAAATGGTAGCTTGATCAAGAGCAAAGCTATTAGCAGTGGCTCACACAGTGTCACCAAATAAATATGCAAGTACTTTCAAAACTTAAATACCTCTACACAGATCTGCCACAATGAAAGGTTTTAAATATGTTTAATAATAAATAAAAGAACAAGACTATACTAAATATATATTCACAGTGATGACAGAGTTCAAAAACACAGGAAATATTTAAAATAACATTGCAGTACAGGCTCACACAAATAAAGAAAAACAAAATCTAAACTAAGCTTTGCTATCATTCCTGACTGTATCTAAGAGAATTATACTATTCCCTAGTAACTTACTATTAGAGCAAGGTAGATGTGGTGAATGGTTCTTATTGTTGTCAGGTCCAAGACAGAATGCAGAATGCTCTGCCTCATTAAGAGACTTCTCAAAATAATATCCAAAATATTACTGCTGGGATAGCTAGTACATTGACATAATTTCTGGTCATCTGACTTCTAGTTCCCTGGCCAAAACCCCATTGCTGAAGCTGGCAGTATTTAGCATCTACTTGTAAAAATACTCATACAAGGTCTTTTGCTCAGATCTTTGGCAGATGCTGGAAGTCATAAAAAGTACAGTTTTGTACCTACCATAAATGTAGATGTTCGAGTGTAAACACTGCTGCAGTCATCACACTTGGGTTATCCTGCCGTCAGGTGGTCCTGCAGTTGGCCAGAGTTCCAAAGTCTTGGTCTGGCATCAGTTGCTGTCGCCTCCTCCCTGACGTCAGTGCGACAGGGGTATAAAAGATGCAGCCGACGCCATTTTCTTCAGTTTTTCTTGCCCCAGATGTCAGGTGCCCCCAAATAGGTAGGCAATTCAAATTGCTAGTAAAAAATACAAAAGAAAAGCAAACAACCATTTTTAGTTACCAGCAAATACTCTCCATAGGTAATAAAGGGTAGATAAGTACCAGAAAGTAAGAGGGGAAGGAGGGAGGGTAACCTGGACTGCAGCAGTTTTTACACTCGAACATCTACATTTATGGTAGGTACAAAACTGTTCTATGTTCATCGTGTTACACTGCTGCAGTCATCACACTTGGGTGCAGTCCCAAAGCTGAGGTAGGGAGGCTGTATCTATAAGGCATTAGGGGTGGCTATAAAGCCCTGCAGTACAGCAGTGGCAAAGCCAGCTCTGGATTTGGAGTATAAAGGCAAATGGTAATGTTTGGTGAAGGTATGCACAGAACTCCAAGTTGCTGCTTCCAAAATATCCTTGGTAGGTACTCCTCTGAGGTAGTCAGTTAAAGTGGCTGTTGCCCTGGTGGAGTGAGATCTAATGCTGCTAGGTACAGGTTTCCCATGGTGGGTATAGCAGAAACGTATACAGTGTCCTATCCATTTTGAAATAGTCTGCTTTGAAATGGCTTTTCCCTGTGCTCCTGCAGCGTATGCTACCAATAATTGCTCAGTTTTTCTGAAAGCTTTGGTTTTGTCAAAGTAGAAGCGTAACTGTCTGTGAATGTCCAAAGAATGTAGTAGTCTCTCCCCTTTGTTCTGTGGTTTTGGATAAAAAGTTGGCAAGTGAATAGTTTGGTTTAGAGCCACACTTGATATCACCTTTGGCATAAACGTAGGGTTAGTTCTTAAAGACACCCTGTCCTGGTGGAAGATGAGGAAAGGTACCACTGCCATTAGTGCCTGTAATTCTGAAACTCTTCGTGCTGATGTTATTGCCAGTAGCAGAGCAGTTTTCCAGGAGATGTATTTTAATTCTGCTGTGTTAGCTGGCTCAAAAGGAGGTAAAGTTAATTTTTCCAAAACAAAGTTGAGGTCCCAAGTTGGTGTGGGTGCTCTACGGGGCGGTCTTATGTTTTTAGCCCCTCTGAGGTATTGTTTGAGCAAAGGATTCGAAAAAATTGGTGGATCCGTGTTGTAATGAGCAGAGATAGCGGAGCCGTGGATCTTGATGGATGAAAAAGAGAGACCCTGTCCAGCATCTCAGTTAAGTATTGCAATATCTGAGGAATGTTTGGGACAAGAGAGTCAAGGCTGTGCGCTTGGTTCCAGGCACAGAATCTCTTCCATTTATCCAAGTATGCTTTCCTGGTGCTAGGCCTTCTGGCCTCCAGAATGACATCCATAACAGCTTTGGAGAGAGGCATTGCTTGCTTGACTAAGGAATTTTCCATGCAGCTAGATTTAAGGTCTTTAGCTGGCTGTGAAGTATCTAATTGTTGTGCTGTGTCAGCAGCTGTGGGATTTGAGGCAAAATCCAGGGTGGTTCTTATGCCAAGTTCTTTAAGATTGGGTACCAGTGCTGGCGTGGCCAGTCTGGTGCAATCAGGATAATTTTTGGCTCTTCCTGCTTGGCTTTTATGAGTACCTTTGGAAGGAGAGGTAAAGGAGGGAAAGCATATACTTGTAGTTTTTTCCAGCTGAATGAGACGGCATCCACTTTCCATGTGGATGGTAGCTCCTTGTGCAGAATTTCTGTAACTGGCAGTTCTTTGGGGAAGCAAACAGATCTATGTCCGGGTTCCACCATTTTTGTGTTATCATTCTGAATATTTGTGGGTTCAGTTCCCATTCATATGGGTCCATAATGTTTCTGCTTAGGTCGTCTGCCAGTGTGTTTTTCTCTCCTGGCAGGAATTGTGCTTGCAGATCAACTTGGTAGTTTAGAGCTGTGTTCCACAAGGTCATGGCTTGTCTGCAGAGGGGGTAGGAGTGCGTGCCCCCTTGCTTGTTTATGTACCACATAACTGTGGTGTTGTCTGTCTTTAGTAGTAATTGTCCTGGATGTAGTAGGTCCTTGAAAGCTATAATAGCATTTTGTACAGCTAGCATCTCTTTTTGATTGATGTGGAGATATCTTTGCTCTGTGGGCCACTCGCCTTGGATACATTTTCCTGCCATGTGTGCTCCCCAGGCGTAATCCGATGCATCTGTTGTCAGTGTCTGCCTGGCTGTGGGTTGAGTGAAAGGCTGTCCCTTATTGAGGTGACAAGCTTGTGCCCACCATCGAAACTTCTGTTGTAGGCAAGGAATTAGTGGTATAACTGTTTCCAAACTTTGACAGTGTTGAGACCATACGCTGTTTAGGTACCATTGTAGTTTTCCTCATATGCAGTCTGGCATATGGAATTAGTAGTATGCAAGATGCCATGTAGCCCAAGGCCTGCAGAATTTTTCTTGCAGGGAGTTGGGTCTTTGTTGCCATTAATTGAAAATATTGAGTCAGTTGTTTTTGCTTGTCTGGCATGAGATAAGCCATCTGGGCCGTTGTGTTCAAGCTGGCACCCAGGAATATTATCTGTTGTGAGGGCACTAGTTTTGATTTTTTTTCGTTTACTGTGTACCCCAGGCAACTTAATAACTGTTTTACGTACGTCAGATGCTTTAGTAGAATGTCCTTGCTCTCTGCTTGAATCAGGCAGTCGTCCAGGTATGGATAAACCTGAATTCCTTTTTGCCTGCAAAATGCAATTGCTGGTGCCAGGCACTTTGTGAAGACCCTGGGCGCAGTAGATAAGCCAAAGGGCAGTGCAGAGAATTGATAGTGCATTGAACCTGCTAGAAATCTGAGGTATCTTCTGCAGTTTTGTTTGATAGGGACATGCAGGTATGCCTCTTTGAGGTCCAAAGTCACGAGCCAAGCTTTCTTGCCCAGCATGGGAAGAAACTGCTGTAGTGTCAACATCTTGAATTTCGGAACATCCAGGTAAGTGTTTAGTGTAGAAAGGTCCAGAATGTGTCTCCAGGCTTTGTCCTTTCTGGGAACCAGAAAGAGTCTTGAGTAAAATCCTTGTCCTTGTTCCTGTGGTGGTACCTTCTGAATAGCTCTCATGTCCATGAGTGCTGTAATTTGTTTTTGAGCCTCTGCCCATTGATTTGGTGGCAGATTTGGCATTCCTTTAAGCCTTGGCAGGGTGTGAAAATGGAACCTGTAACCTTGAGATACAATGTTGAGAGCCCATTTGTCTTTGGTGATGCAATGCCAGTTGTGATAGAAAAGTGCCAGTTTTCCTCCTAAGGGGGCTGCCAAGAGAGAGCTGTTTGGCAGCTGCAGTGGAAAGTCATCGAGGCTGTTTTTTATAAGGTTGAGGCCTGTCTTCCCCTTCTTTCTGGCCTGGTGTGCTCCATTGTCGAGGCCTGTAAGGTCCTTGTGTCTGACCTCTATCTCTTGGACGTCTGTATCTGCCCCTTTGAGGTCTATCTGTGACTGGAAAGGACCAATTCTTTGTTGGCCAATTTCTGCTAAAACGAGGAAGCTGAACCTGTAAGAAATCTTTCACCGTTTGCATAGATTTTGCCTTATCCTCCATCTTCTTTAATACCTCCTCTGCCTTAACTCCAAATAGTACATCCCGCTGCAAAGGTGCACCCAATATTTTGACCTTAACATGATCTGGTAACATATGTTCTTTTAACCAAGCATGCCTTCTAATGACAGAGCCTGTAACTGCTGCTCTACAGGAGGCCTCTAAGGAATCAAACCCACATTGCAAAGTATGTTTTCCCACTTGTTCAGCTGCATGCAATAAATCCTGCATTTCTTTTAAGTTAGGAGGATCTAAATCTGGAAGCATCTTTTGTTTCAACTGAGACATCAAAAATTGCTGACATTTTAACATGTGAAACTGGCAATTCAAGGCTCTCATTGCTAAAGTTGCAGACGTATATACCTTCTTTCCCCATCTGTCTAATGCTCTGGAATCTCTGTCAGAGGGAACTGGGTTTTTTGCTGATGAGGCCTTAATCTCTTTGGGTCCCTGAGAAATAGTTTTGGGGTCAGCAACAGGGCTTTTGTACAGAAATTTGTGACAGTCAGGGACTCTGTAATATCTATCAGGTTTAACTGGGGCTGGGGGTAAGGAGTCAGGGTTCAAACTGGATTCAGTGTACACATCATCCACAATGTCTAAAACTGGCGGAATAGCAAGGGGTCTGTGTTGAGGCAATAAAAGGAAGTCTCTGAGCCTTTTCTTGGATTCTGAGTAATCCTGGCCTTCCCAATGGAAATGCTCCCTCATAGTATGTAAGGTCTCCCCAAAGGAGTAATCCTCAAGCGGAAAGGTTGATGGGATTGATTCCTCAGCATCAGAATCCTCATAAGGGGGTAAAGAATATCCTAGGTCCGAGGAAGAGTCTGAGGAAATGGCTGGTCAGAAGATTCATAGTCTGCATCCTGCCTGGGCCTTTTATCAGGAGGTGGATGGGACCCCCTGATCAGGGTGATTAAATCTTCGGCCATTTTTAGTATTTGTTTCTTAGGCATGGAAGCCTGTCCTGGAGAGAGTTGTTGCTTTTAAGGGGGGCTTAGACTTATCAGAGGCTTTAATGGTTAACTGGGAAGGTCTGAAAACACCCTCTGTAGCTGTGGATTGCTCATCTATTTCGGTCCCCTCTGTAGGTTTAGGATCAGTAAGCTGAAGACCTAGTGTGTCCGAAGACCCAGCCAGCTCCACATGGGAGTCGGAGGCGGTCTGTGGTTCTGTGGAAGCGGTTGTCAACGGCTGCGTAGGCGCCTCGCTGCAAACCGGATAACCGGCGACTGGCCTTGAAGAGGCCTCGTCGTCAGTTTTGGGCCTCGGATGCCTGCCCTTGTCCTTTTTATGCATTGCGGTCATCGGAATTTCCGACGGCATGGTGTAATTGAATTTTCTACCAAAATAATGTCGGGCAAAATCAAACTGACGTTTAATAGTGCGCTTGTTAAACCTAGCACAAAACCGACAACCAGTGACGTCATGGTCAGGGCCTAGGCATGGAATACAACAGGAGTGGAAATCCTTATGAGGTATTTGCTTCCCACAAAAAATACAGTTATTAACTTTTACTGACATCGGTCTGAGGCAAGAAAAAGTTTCCCCAACGGGGTACTTGGCTTTTTTAGAAGACTTCGGTTCTGGATTCGGAATGAAAATCTCAGGAGTCGGCTGACCGGCACTTGCGAACTGCTTCTGCTTCGGGCACCACGCGGCAAGAAAGACTGAAAAAAATTGTGTCAGCTGCATCTTTTATACCCCTGTTGCACTGACATCAGGGAGGAGGGACAGCAACCGACGCCGGACCAAGACTTTGGAACTCTGGCCGACTGCGGGACCGCCTGACGGCAGGATAACCCAAGTGTGATGACTGCAGCAGTGTAACACGATGAACATCAATTAAATTCCTTCATGCTTCCAAAGCAGCAATTAGTTCACCCTAAAGACAACAGAGAGAGCTTCCAAGTACAGACTTTGTGTCTCTAGCTGCACTGAAAATTCTTTACGTTGTAGCCTATAAAGTAATGTCATTTCAAATATTTTTTCTAAAGTTTGCTGGACTGAGGATAACCTCATGTATTCCAGTTTCCACTGTTAAAATATATACATTTAAACAGTTACAATACTGCATGAATCTTTTTGTTCTCTTCCAGTAGGGCACACTGTGGATACATTTTAAACATAGCAATTTACATATACCTTTTCAACACAAACTTCTGTACAAAGCAGTTTGATATACACATGACATACATTTATAACATAAGCATCTTATATAAATTAGTTTGACATTCACAAATAACACACAATTATTTACAAAATTCCAGCTAGCTGTGTTGGCAGTACCTCCTTTTGTCACACTTCTTCTCCCTTCGAAGACTCAAGCTAGGTTTTCAAGTGACCCTTGAGAAAAGCTGCTTGAGAGGATGAGCCTATCTGGAAATACATTGCCCCATACCTTGCCTTTAGATCCCAGCTGCCTAGGCATTGCTGACCCCAGTACAGTGCTGCACTGTCATATCACATGCCTGCAACTCTAGGATCCACCATAGTAACTTGGAATTTTTCTGGCTGGCTTGCTGTAGCCATAGAGCCCCTCAGACTCCTCATGCCTTTTACTGTGAATACTTAGCATAAGGGCCTCCCTATCATGGTAAGGTTTCATCATGTTAACTTGGTATAGTTTGTGCCCCTGCCTCTTGCCTAGCAGTTCTAACATGTAGTTAACATCACTGACCTTCCTTACCACTTTGAAGGGTCCCTCCCAAGCTGCCTTCAGCTTATTGTGTCTGACAAGAATGAGAATCATAACTTGCTGTCCCCACAGCATACTCTCTGGCTCAAGCACTCCTGTCATACCAGACCTTTTTCTGCTGTTGGGCTTCTGCCAGATTCTCCTGGGCTAAGCTCACAAGTTCCCCGAGCCTTGTCCTGAGGTTTAGGATATATGCCACAACAGACTTCTGGTGGCATTCACACTCACCCTCCCACTCCTCACAAATCAGATCTAGAGGTCCCCTTACCTTATGCCCATACAGCAAGTTAAAAGGTGAGAAATCTGTGGATTCCTGGGGCACCTCTCTGTAAGCAAACAACAGATGGGGCAAATATTTGTCCCATTCTCTCTCTCTTAAACTGGTCTTCAAACACCCGTAGCATGGTTTTCAGTGTAGATATTAACCTCCCCACCAAACCATTAGTCTGGGGGTGGTAGGGGTCTTTAGTTGCTTCACCCCATAGCGCTCCCAGGGTCTGATATGAAATTAGCACCTGTGTCAGTCAGTATTTCTTTTGGGAAACCTACCTTGCTGAAAATCTCTCACAAAGCATTTGCCAGACAGGGCCACCACTTCAGGGTATCTGGTAGCATAATCTACTACCACTAAGATATACTTCTTCCCTGTGGAACTTGGGGTACTACAACTCTGTAACACACCAAACACTTTATTGCAAAGATTTCGGGTCTACACCCTTCATCAGTACAAATTAACTACACTCATTCAATATTTAAATGGGAGATACAATTAGGTCACATGCTTCAGCCCACCTATCACTCTAACCAACAATCAAGTCTTAAGAAAACCATCAGAGTAAAAATATAATAAATATATTTACTAATATATAAAAAACAAGAGTATTACAAATACATACAACCATATGAATATATACTTCACTTTTCTAAAACAGCATATTTGTTTAAAATACACACTATATATATATATATATATATATATATATATATATATACATATACATATATATATATATATATACATATACATATACATATATATATATATATATATATATATATATATATACATATATATATATATATATATATATATATATATATATATATATATATATATATATATATATATATATATATATATATATATATATATATATATATATATATACACTTCCAAAACAAGCTTATAATTTTTCTCTTCGCTTTTTCATTAATACTGGTTTTAAACTAACAGCATTATTTAGACCAGGACTCACATCAGCCTGTAACCTAATAATCCATTCAAACTCTTTTAGCTCCAGTAAATTATTCATATCACCTTTCCTTATACTCATTTCTACTACATTTAATACCCTAAACTTAAACTTATGTTCTTCACCCTTATCCATAATATGCTTACTTAACGTGTTTGTTATTTTCCTTCTTATATCTGATTTATGTTCTACAATCCTCTCCTTCAACTTCCTAGTGGTTTTACCCACATAAAATGATGCACATGATGTACAAGTAGCCAAATATACCACTTGTGTTACACTGCAAGTTGTCAGAGCTTTTGGAACAAAAACTTCTCCATTTATGGGGTGCATAAATAAACCATCACCCTCATAAATCATTACAACAGGAACAATTATAGCATTCCCTTGTTCCTATTTCCCTCCCCACATTTTTAGTTTTTATTTTAAAATCCTTATAGCAAAGCTTTTGTTTTAATGTTTCCGAATTTCTATATGCATAACTTGGCCTGTCTCCCACTATAGATCTTACCTCAGGCATAGCCAATAGAATAGGCCAATTTTTTTCTATTATTTTACATACATTATGTGTGTTTAAATTGTATGTAGTGAGATATCTAACTATTTTACCATCCTTATGTATATCTCTTTCACTTTTCCTCAATCCCCGTCAAAATTGGTTTATACTTATCTCCCCTTTCTTTTAGCACCTCTTCATAAGCCATCTCTACAACTCATCTTGAATAACCACTTTTCTGAAATTCTTGAGACATACTTCTAGCCTGTTCTATAAAAATACTCTCAACCGTATTTAATTTACTCATTCTTATTAACTGTGCCTAAACTATTCCTTTAAAGGTATGTGGGGCATGCATGCTACCCCTATTTATATACCTCAAAGCATCCGCTTCCTTCCTATATACCATAGACTCTAATCTATCTCTATTCTTAAATAAATGTACATCTAAATAATTTATATCATGATTTGATGCCTCCATTACTTTAGGAATTCAGTGGATGCATTTAGATATTGCACATAATCATCTAATTCCATAAGTGAACCATCCCATATCAAAAAGCAATCGTCCACAAATCTCTTATAGAACAACACCTTTTCATTTAGTTGGTTTACCTACTTAATATCACACTTTCCTCCCACTCATATAGAACCAAATTTGCATACGTGTTAGCGATGGGGGTACCCATCGCTACACCAGTAACTTGTAAATATGATTCCCCATCAAAAATAAAAACATTATGTGTCAATACTGCTTCAAGAAGCACACACATATTTTTAACTTCCCTTCCATGCATTTTTACTTCATCATTTAAGAAATTATGAATAGCATTAACACCATAAATATTGGGTATAACAGTAAATAACAAAGTAATATCTAGAGATGCCATAACACATCCTTTAGGTTCACAACTCTGTTGCCAATTACACAAATTATTTAAAAAATCAGTACTGTAGAACACTTTTCCATATATTTTCCTAATACATTTTGTAAATACTTAGAAATAGGTTCAGTTACCCATCCGCCTCCTGAGACTATAGGTCTCAGTGGTGGGTTGGTGAAATCTTTATGTATTTTAGGGATACCATAAATCTGGGGGATTCTTGGACATGGTACACTCAAATAATTAAATAACTCAATACTTAAATCATCACTAAGTTGCAACTCATAAATTGTCATATTGACCTCAGCTATCAGTTTTTGCACCTTAATAAAGGACACTTTTTTAAAAATACCATCTTCATTAAGCATTTCCTTAAAGTTTGCAAAATACACATCTTTCTCCATTATAACAACCCCTTTTATCAGCTTGTTTTATGACTATACTATCACAAGCTTGCAATTCTCTTAGCGCCAAATGCTCAGGATATGTTATATTATATAATCTCTTATTTTCATTTTTCCTATAATACAAATGCAGCTCATGTTCAACAACATTTGAGTAAGCCATTAGGATAGGGCATAACACTGGTGAAATAACACTTAATTTCCTACACACAGGTGTAGGTGCATCAGTACTTTTAAAAATAAGTTTAAGGCTGACTTGTCGTAAAAACAGTTTCAAGTCTGTTATAGCTTGAATTACATTATCTACTGTATTAGGGATAAATTTCAATCCCTTACTTAAGATCGATATCTGCGCCTCAGTTAGCTTTATTTTAGATAAGTTTACAGTGCCTCTTATTCTTACAGCCGCCTGGTTATTTTGTTGTGAACAACCGGACTGTTGTTCTTTCTCTTTCCGACCACACCAGGTTGTTGCTGTAGTTGGAAGTTCTTTTGCGACAATTGTATTGTAACCTTTTCTGGCTGCTTTAAATGAAAAGGAGAAAAAGACGTAATTTCCCTTTGAACATTCTTTTTACCAGAATCTTTAGTACCATCCACACTACTGGACGCCATTTTCTCCTTCACTTTAGCACGTACTGCGTCGTCCTTCCTGACGTCAGTCGTGCTTTCAGGAAAAGCCAGTACAGTGTCTCCACTTTCTTTATTAATTAAAGATACACAGTCAGTATTCAGTGTAGGAAGCATAACAGAAATATTTCTCTTAAATGGAATCTTACAATTAATTGCTGAATTTTGCGATTCACCTTGTTCTTCGAAGGTATCTAATTGATCCAAAGGGCTAGTTTTCTTATTATTATTTATAGCTTGTGCTCTACTTTTATGAGGCAGTACATAATTAGAAGTTATGTACTTACCATAACATTCCATCTGAGTAGGTGGATTCATCTGTCTGCAACCTGTGGGTATGGATCCGATATCGGATCCGAACCGGCATGGTTTATCCAGCTATGGATCCGAGCTCCTAGCTCCTCCCCTCACCCATAATGCCCTGCTCTCCCTACATGACCTCAGATCGAGTTTGCCCTGCACCAACTACCCTAACCAAAGGGTAACACACCCTATGCAGGAAACTGACAAGGCAAGGGGGATAGGAGGGCGGGATGGTTGCAGACAAATGAATCCATCTACTCAGATGGAACGTTATGGTAAGTACATAACTTCTAAATCTGAAGTAGGAGAATTAATTTGTCAGCAACCTGTGGGACAGAGTCCCCAGCTACCTGAATCTTGGGTGGCCATCATGGAAGGATATTCCGGAGCACTGCAGAGCCAAAGGATGCTCTACCTCTAGAAG
The DNA here is from genome assembly GCF_019279795.1 of Protopterus annectens. Lineage (NCBI taxonomy): Eukaryota > Metazoa > Chordata > Ceratodontiformes > Protopteridae > Protopterus > Protopterus annectens. Next base: position 530,528,618 of record NC_056727.1, on the reverse strand, counting down.
TGACGTCCAGCTTGTAATGAGTAATAAAGGTATGAGATGAAGCCCAAATGGCTGCTGAACAAATGTCATCCAGAGGAACCCTAGACTTAAAGGACGCTGAAGTAGAGACAGACCGGGTCGAATAAGCATGGACTCCCTCCGGTGCGGGCCTCCCAGAGGCTTAGTACGCCAACAGAATACACTGAGAAATCCAGCGTGACAAAGAAACTTTGGAAATTGTTTTACCCAGATTGAATTTGGCAAAAGAAATGAACAACTGGTCTGATTGCCTATGACCAGCTGTCCTATGAAGGTAAAAACGAAGCTGCCTGTGAACATCCAAGGAATGCAGCTTCTATTCGCCTTTGTTTTGATACTTAGGGAAGAAAACAGGGAGGTTGATGGACTGATTAATGTTAGCTTCCGAAGCTACTTTAGGAAGAAAGGAGGGATTGATCCTGAGGTACACCCGGTCCGGATGAAAAATCAAATAAGGCGGTTTCATGGACAGGGCCTGAAGCTCTGAAACTCTCTTAGCTGAAGTAATGGCTACCAATAAAGCAGTCTTAAAGGACAAGTATTTAAGATCGACTGTGGCCGCAGGTTCGAAGGGGGGAGCAGTCAAGGCCTGAAGTACCAAGGAAAGATCCCATGGGGGAACCGTTTCTTTGACAGGGGGTCTGAGCAAAAAGGTGCCTTTTAGGAAGGTTTTGCATAACTTAGCTGACATAAGAGACCCTGAATCGTGTCCAACATGGTAATGAGATATGGCCGCCAGCTGAACTTTGACCGTGGAACTACTGGCGCCATCATTAAAGAGAGTAGTAAGGAAATCTAGAACCAAAGGAAGGGGAACCGTGAAAGGATCTAGGCCTTGCCGCTCTGCCCAAATGGAGAAACGCTTCCATTTACTGCGGTAAATTTTTCTGGTAGAGGGCTTGTGGGCTGCTACCAGAATGGCCTTAACTGGGGACGAGATACCGGGAGTCCTGATTAGGAGTGGAACTGGAGCAGCCAAGCAGTCAACTTCAGGTTGTCCAGGTTCGGGATTGGCAGGTTCGACGGGTGTGATATCAGATCCGGAATGGGATCTAGAATCCAAGGTGGATTCACTGAATGAGACCTTAGGTAAGGGAACCAGATCTGTTGAGGCCAGAACAGGGCAATGAGGATCATTCTGCACCCCAACCGAGAGGCTTTCTGAAGTACTTGTAGCATCAGAGGTAGAGGGGGGTATGCATAAAGAAGACTGGGAGGCCAAGCATGCACCAGAGCGTCTCTCGGAGAATCCCCTGGAGGGAGGATTAGAGCGAAAAAACTGTCGCACTTGGCGTTTAAAGGAGAAGCAAAGAGATCGCAACAGGGAGTCCCCCACTGTGCGAACGTTTCGCTACTTGAGAACTGAGAGACCACTCGTACGGGGAGAGAATGGTGCGACTGAGCTTGTCCTCTAGGATGTTGGTCCGACCCGGAATATGCGTTGCGATGAGAAAGCGGTTGGTGGAGATCGCCCATTCCCACACTCTCATGGCTTCTCGACATAAAGGGTAAGACCTGGTTCTCCCCTGTTTGTTGATGTACCAGACCACCGACATGTTGTCTGATTGAATCGCAATTGTTCCCAGGGGAAGGAGGGCCTGAAGTGCTTGCAACGCCAAGAGCACCGCCCTCATTTCCAGAACATTGATATGCAGGGAGGTCTCTGAATCACTCCACGTGCCTTGGACCGTCCGGCCCGTAAAATGCCCCCCCCACCCGAGGCGGGAAGCGCCCGTGGTCACCGTGGCGAGAGGGGGAGGTGCACAAAAGGGGCGGCCCCTGTGGAGGTCCGGAGAATAGAGCCACCACAAGAGAGACCGCTTGCAAGCCTTGCTGATCGCAATGGGATGATACAGGGGGAGAGAGAGAAATGACCATTGCACCTGAAGTGTCCATTGAAGCACCCGCATATTCAAGCGGGTGTGCGGAAGAAGAGTAATCGCTGCCGCCATAGACCCTAGCGCCCTCAGGATCAATTCCGCAGGTGTTGAGCTGGAGTGAAGGATGGCCCGCACCTGGAGTCGCAGATTCCGAACTCTGTCAGTTGTGAGAAAGGCTCTTAAATTTCTCGTGTCTAACCTGGCTCCTATAAATTCTATTGTTTGAGTAGGGACCAGGTTGGACTTTTCTATGTTTACCGTGATGCCTAGCTTGGGAGCTAGACAAAGGAAGGAGTCTCTTGCCAAAGAGAGTAGATGCCTTGTTGGGGCGGTGAGAAGCCAGTAGTCTAGGTACGGAAAGACCTGCACCCCCTGAAGCCTCAGGTGGGCCGCAACCAGTGCTAACACTTTGGTGAACACCCTGGGGGCTGTGGTGAGACCAAAGGGAAGGACCCTGAACTGGTAGTGACTGGCTCCCAGCCAGAAGCGAAGAAACCTCCTGGATCGTCTGTCCATCAGAACGTGGTAGTACGCGTCCTTGAGGTCTATAGAGCACATCCAGTGATTCTCCCCTAGAAGGGGGAAGATGGACTGCAAAGTGACCATCCGGAACTTCTCTTTGGGAACTGACAGGTTCAACAGGGACAGGTCTAGAATGGGTCTTAGGTCCCCGTCTTTTTTGGCACTAAAAAGAACCTGGAGTAGAACCCTAATCCGATCTGGTCTGGGGGGATGGGCTGGATGGCTCTTTTTTCCAGCAGATGGCCAATTTCTGCTGAAGCGGCCTCCCTCTGACTGGGTGGAACATCAGGGAGGATTTTTAACTTTGGGACATGAAGAAAGGGGATCTTGTAACCTCTGGATATAATCCGGAGTACCCAGCGGTCCGATGTAACGGACTCCCATGCCGTTAGGTGCTCCGAGAAACGTCCCCAGACTGCCTCCAGAGTGGAGCAGTCGGGCAACCCCTCAGGGTTGCTGCGTGGGCCGTTCAGAGAAAGGTTCCCTGGACTCAAAGTTCCTGGGAGCCCCTCTGCCCCTAGGGCGGCGTCCTCCCTGTCCTCCTCTGCCGCGGAAGGACTGGTTGTCCGGAGCGGGTTGGGAATGCTGCAACTTCCGGAATCACATCTTCTTCTGGCCCTTTTGGTTCCTAGAGTAGGACCTCTGGGGCACAGAGAAGCGGATTCTGACGGCAGACAGCGTATTCCCGTACTTCTTGCTCTGAACCAGGGTATCGCGAACCGACTTGCCAAAAAGGGCAGAACCGTCAAAGGGGGCGTTCGAGAATGACGCCTTGAAGGGCTCCGTAAAATTGCAGTGGCGGAGCCAGGCCTGCCGTCTTGTGACTAGGCCCGCTCCCGCAGCTCTAGCAGCTCCCTCGGTAGCGTGGGAAAGTAACCGCATAGAGGTGTTAGTCACAGAACGAAGAGTGGCCATACGGGTGGAGTGCATAAGTTTGTCCTCCTCCGATATGGACTCTGGGGGGGATGCAGCGTATTCCTTGATAAGATCGCTGCATCCTAATGGCGTGTGCCAAATAGTTGGCGCCCTCACTGAGAAGGTCGCTGAACTAAAGATTTGCTTCCCCAAACGGTCCATCATCCGAGACTCCTTGCTCGGGGGATGGACTGAGGGACTCTCCTGGGTGAGTTCCCTCTTAGTGGCTGCTGCCGACAACATGGCATCTACCGGGGGTCCTTTGCTCCAGTGGGCACGGTCAGCAGGGGGGCTAAGGATCCTGTCGGGCCTCTTAGGGATTGGCTCCATGGTGTCCGGGTCCCTCCACGCCCTGGTGGTAATAAGGTCCACCAGGGGGTCGGCAGGAGGGGACACCCAAGAGGTAGACGGGCCCGCTTCAAATGCCTCCAAGAACACTGACTCGTCCGAGGAAGACTTTGGGGCAGACCACCACCCTCTAATCCGTAACATTTCCATGATGTCTTCGAAGGAGACATCCTCATGGGGTGATCTTGGGGAGCCTTCCCCTTCCTCCAAGTCAGTGTCTTCGGTCAAAGACTCGGGGGAGTCTATGTGCCTCCTCTTACACGAATGCTTGCGAGGTGCTTCCTCAGGGGGGCTGTCCGAGGAGCCCTCACCAGCAATGTCCAGAACCACAGGAACTGCTTGGGGCAGTGAAGCGGGCTGTCCCAGTGGCCGGGTGATGGAAGCCTGGCCCAGAGCAGATGGAGTGCGGGCGGGCGAAGCAAGGGCCGGGGGTCCGGATGCCCTCAACAGAGCCCTCTCCACTACATCACAAGCCGAGGGGGAGCCAGCCTCGACAATAGGATCCGAAAGTCGGGTCCCCCTCGGATCGGAGCCGGCGCCGAGCCCCTCGGATCCGAGGGACCAGTGTGCTCCGACAAGGACGGCGCCGAAGGCAGACTGAGTCCCTCGGATCCGAAGCTCGGGCCAAGGCTCCGAGAGGTCGGATCCGACAGACTCGAGGGCAGGGTCGGATCCAAAGTACCCAGTACTGTCAGCGCCGACCCATCCGTGGCTCCGAGGCGTCCCGGCTCCGGGCACTCCGAACCCGGGTAGCGGGTCAGAGAAGGAGCAATGGGCTTAAAAAAGGGGGTCGAGCTCCCCCCCAGAGGGGGGGGGGAGGCAGGAGCACTCCCATCTGCATCTGGGCCTGGATGAACCTTCGCATCATCCGGTCCAGATCAGCATCGGAGAGGCTGTAAGTAGACCTCGACGAGGCTACCGAGGTAGGCCTTGAGTGCCGCCTCGATAGCCTCGAAGGAGGTCGGGTCTCCTCATCCTCAGGCTCCGGTGAAAAGCACGGGGACCGGAGCCGAGGAGGGGGAGAGCCAGCAGCCAGAGAGGCGGAGGAGAAGCCAGCTTAGCGGCGGGGCGAAACGGAGGTCTCGGCCCGCCACTTGTGGTGCTTCTCTCTCGGTCCTTTTCCTGGCTTCCTCTCCTCCGACCCTTTGGCGGGAGTTTGAATCCCGGGTGGAGGAGGGGAGCAGGCAAGGAGGGACTGCGAAGCAGTGACGCCAAGGGGGCCGAAGCCGAGTCTGGGGGCAAGAATCCCGCCAAGACCAGCTTCGACCTCCGCTCCTTCAATGCCCTGGGGTTGAACCCTGCACAGATTGAACACCCAGAAGTGAGGTGTTCAACCCCAAGGCATCGAACGCACCGAGTGTGACCATCAGCAGGGGAAAGCTTATGGCCACACTCGGAGCATTTTGAAAAAATAGCCTTTGGGGCCTCAGACATCACTATTTATTTTTTTTTTTTTTTAAAAAAAGAATAGTAACAATAAAAATAACTAAACACTCACACAAAGGCCCCAAAGAAAACACACACACCAACTACGAACCAGCGAGGGGAGGGTAAAAACTATATTAAAATAACCCAAAAAAGATATAAACCGAAGGGAATCCTACAACTTTCACACAACTAAAAAAAATTTTTAAAGTTTTAAACCCTTTTTTTTTGACAATAATCTTACTTAGCATTGGAGCTCTGACGACCCAGCCTTCACCATGCGGGCCAAACTAGATCTGAGGTCATGTAGGGAGAGCAGGGCATTATGGGTGAGGGGAGGAGCTAGGAGCTCGGATCCATAGCTGGATAAACCATGCCGGTTCGGATCCGATATCGGATCCATACCCACAGGTTGCTGACAAATGAATTCTCCTACTTCAGATTTCTCGTTCTCGCTCTTTGGACACGAAAAGATATGGTTACGCTTAAAGTCATTAATGTCTCTTTGCAATTTATTCTTTTTCCTCTGCTGAAATTTCATATCCAGAGAAATTTGATACAAGTCAGATAGTTCATTGTAACAAGGCATAATGATTATATCATTCTCCAGAAAGTCTATTTCTTCCAAAAGTTTATTCTCAATAGGCTCAAAGAACGTATTCATCAGTCTCATATAATCTGCACTCAATTTCAAGTTTAGCTGTTGCCACTGTATTAACAGTTCATTATATGTATTGGCATAAGAAGGCATTTTTAGTATTCTTAGCCCTCTAGGTACAATCCCCAGCTCCAAGTATGCCTGAAACCTCAATCTTTGCAACTGAAGTTGTTTAAAAGTCTGCACTTTCTTATCTAATGTCTTTAAATGTTCTTTAAACTCCTCCACTTTTCGGTCTGCATTTATCTGTGTAGGAGTTCCCTCAAACGTCAGCTTCAATAGTGGATTTTCTTGTAGTTGCAGCAATTTTCTCACAGAACCATTGGACTCCCTTCCAGTTGCCTCCATAGCTATAATAACCACGACCACCACAGGTTGGCTGAAGCTCTCCTTGTTGAGTATGGTGCTAACAGCATACACCAAATAAAATCTCCAAACTAAATAACAATGGTGTCACTGTTCAGTAATGCCCAACAACAACTCTGTAACACACCAAACACTTTATTGCAAAGCTTTCGGGTCTACACCCTTCATCAGTACAAATTAACTACATTCATTCAATATTTAAATAGGAGATACAATTAGGTCACATGCATCAGCCCACCTATCACTCTAACCAACAATCAAGTCTTAAGAAAACCATCAGAGTAAAAATATAATAAATATATTTACTAATATATAAAAAAAAAAAAGTATTACATATACATAAAACCATATGAACACATTCTTCACTTTTCTAAAACAGCATATTTGTTTAAAATACATATATATATAGATATATATATATACAGATTCACTTTATAACCTCGAAATGCTGAAATATCGAATTTCAGTATCTCGAGACTATAAAACCGAATCCACAAAACACCAACAAAAACCGCGAAACCACATAACCGAAAACACCGCACACACTGCACTAAACATACAACAAAACACCCACATCACATCATAAACAAAAAAACAACACACATACACAACTGCGCCCCCCACACCCCCCTACTTATATATACTAACTCCGAGATCGCACAAACACAACACAAAAGCTCACTCACACACGCACATTCTCCAATCCCTCACACACACTCTAACTCCCACTCAAAACCATTACAAAACACTCACTTACCTGACATAACACCTACATCCAAACACAGCACCGCACCAACAAAACACAAACCGGACATTACATAGCGCAACTTCATAACCGCAAATTCGACATATTTTTAGACATACGTTAAATTGAGATTATGAGCGTTAAGCTATTTTACATTCGACTTTATAGCTTCGAGATACTGAAATTCGACATTTCAGTATTTCGATGTTAAAAAGTGAACCCATATATACACACACACACACATATATATATATATATATCTACACACACACACATACATACACATACACACACACACACACACACACACACACACAGATATATATATTTATACATTATATATATATATATATACACACACACACTTCCAAAACAAGCTTATAATTTTTCTCTTCGCTTTTTCATTAATACTGGTTTTAAACTAATAATAACAAATGCGTTAAGTAAGCATATTATGGATAAGGGTGAAGAACATAAGTTTAAGTTTAGGGTATTAAATGTAGTAGAAATGAGTATAAGGAAAGGTGATATGAATAATTTGCTGGAGCTAAAAGAGTTTGAATGGATTATTAGGTTACAGGCTGATGTGAGTCCTGGTCTAAATAATGCTGTTAGTTTAAAACCAGTATTAATGAAAAAGCGAAGAGTAAAATTATAAGCTTGTTTTGGAAATGTATACATATATATACATATATATATATATATATATATATATATATATATATATATGTGTGTGTGTGTGTGTGTGTGTTTGTGTGTGTGCATGTGTATATATGTGTGTGCGCGCGTGTGTGTGTGTGTATATATATATATATATATATATATATATATATATATATATATATATATATATATATATATACACACACACACACACATACATGTGTGTATATATATGTATTTTAAACAAATATGCTGTTTTAGAAAAGTGAAGAATATATTCATATGGTTTTATGTATTTGTAATACTCTTGTTTTTTATATATTAGTAAATATATTTATTATATTTTTACTCTGATGGTTTTCTTAAGACTTGATTGTTAGTTGGAGTGATAGGTGGGCTGAAGCATGTGACCTAATTGTATCTCCTATTTAAATACTGAATGAATGTAGTAGACCCGAAAGCTTTGCAATAAAGTGTTTGGTGTGTTACAGAGTTGTTGGGCATTACTGAACAGTGACACCATTGTTATTTAGTTTGGAGAACTTGGGGGTACTCACAGGCCCCACAATATCCATAGCTACCCTCTGAAATGGTTCCTCAATCACAGGCAAAGGCATCAAAGGAGCTTTGACCTGGTCTCCTGCCTTGCCTACCTTTTGGCATGGCTTACAGGGCCTGCAGTACCCTGTTACATCCCTGGAAATTCCAGGCCAATAAAAGTTCTGCATAGTCCGGCTCTTGGTACGCTTTATGCTCATATGACCTACAAAGGGAATGTTATGGGCTATGGCTAGAAGTGCCAGATGGCAGGCTCTGGGCACTACCAACTATTGTATTCTCTCACCCTCTATCCCTCCCTCGGGTCCACTCTCTATACAGTAACCTTTTGTTCCAGGACATAAGATTCCCTCTTTCCTTAAAATTCAGGTGCCACTCTGGCTACCTCTCTCAAGCCTTGTAAGGGTTTGAGAGCTGAGCCTGTCTCAACTCTCTCTTTGTAACCCTTCCCAGCTCCCCTTCCACAGGAAGTGTGGTATCCTCTTACAACGGTGCCTCACTGTCAGCCTGGGTACTACTACTCACCTCTGCCCTTGCAGTCACTCTGTCCACGGGAACATCAGTACCCACCAGCAGCTGTATCTCACCTTCAGTCTCACTGCTACAGGGCATCTCCCTCTCTGACGTAGCCACCTCACCAGTTCTGCCTTCAAGTGTGCGGTCTGTCTAGGTGCCCCACCTGTCTACCAGACCCACATGCCTGTTTCCAAGCCTGACTGCGTGTCACTGCATGCACACAAGGTACCACATTATCAAAATCATTCCCTATCAAGACATCTGCAGGGATATCCTCAAACACACCTACTTGCTTGCTTCCTTTTCCATCCTCCCAGTCAAGGTGAACCCTAGCCAAGAGGTATTTTGAATGGGGTCTCTCCTAAAACTCTGACTGCAGTAGACTGTCCAAGCAAGTAGTGCTCCTCTTTAACCATTGCAGGCTTCACAATGGTTAGGTCAGAGGCTGTCCCTCTTTTAGCAGTGGCCTGCTTCCCATCCATTAAGATAGCATATAACCTGTTGTGGTAGTTTGGTACCCTTGTTGTCTCCAGACAATTACCACTGGCATTCTGTCATTCCCACATACTGGCTCCCCCACCTTTTGTTCTCCACCTTGTCTCAGTGGACATCTATATGCTACATGACCCCACTGGTTACATTTAAAATACTTAACCCTTGATCCTGGCCGTGTACCTGAACTAGTGGCTTCCCCTGTTATTGGTGCACTCTGTTGGGGCAGTTTAGGCTGCCCCATGGGTTCCCTTATACCCACATGCAACACTGGGTATCCCTTTCCTGTGCAGTTATGCCCTGCTTGCTAGGTATAGGTCTCCTTTTTTCCCCAACTCATCTGCGGTGTTGCATTCTCTATCTGCCAACCAAATTCTCATGTCCTCAGGCAAAGTGCTAAGGGCTTGTTCCCTCACCAAAAGGTCTGCCAGCCCTTCAAAAGTGGTGACCTGACACCCACTCACCCACCTATGAAAATAAGTGCTTAACTCAGCAATATAATTACATACACTTTTACCTGCCTTGCGTCTATGCTCATGAAACTTTTTTCTATAAGCTTCAGGTGTTAAAGCATTCCAATAAACATTTTTTTAGCTGTATTATAACTTAAGCAATCAGTATCAGAACATTTGGAAACACCAGTTACAACTTCGCCATGGAGTAAGGGGGGTCAGGAACCGTGCCCAGATCCCTTGGTCAAGATTATACTGTTTACAAACCCTTTCAAACATATGAATAAAACCATCATAATTATCACCCTCTGTAAATTATAGAAGAAGTTTACTGACCTTTATTGCTTCTGGGGTTCGGTTATTCCCTTCCCCATTACCTCTATGACCCTGGCGAAGAGTCAGCATATCCTTTTCATGTTACCTCTATCTCATTTCTTCGGCTTCCAGATGTCTTTGTCTCTCTGCTGATTCTAATTCCATTTGTTTCTCCTGCTGCAATCTCTCTGCTGATTCTAGTTCCAAACGTTTGGCCTCCAGTTCAAGTCTCCTTAACTCCAGATGGAATTTTAAGTCCCCTGATGTAAAGTTGAACTTTTCATTCTCTGAGAGATGTACATCCCCTCAAGGCCAGTCTGGTTGTCCTCCTGGATGCTGGTCTCTGATGCAGCTGTGGTTAAGGCTGCAATCATTTCTCCTTTTGTCAGGTTGGCATGCACCAGTCCTTTGGCATGGCACATCTCAGCCAACTGGCTACTTGTCAGCTTGACATAATCCTCTGCTGATATCCTTGCCTGCTCTCCCTGACTAAGTTAACAAAATAAATAAATCAAACTATTGTGATATGAAACTCTGAATGTCAATTGTGTGGCTGCTTGAGAGTACACCACCTTCTTTAGTGACCACTGTTTACAGCCTACAGTAGTTCAATATCCACAACACTGAATCCCAAGATGTGATGTGGATATCCCACCACTGCCACCAATTAATACGTGACATCTCACCACTGGACCAGTATTCAAGGAGCCTCAATCCTCACCACTGGCAACAGTGGGGGGACGTTCACTGGGAGGATAACAGGTACACACAGTATTTCCAGATGCAGCTCTCTCCATCAATTGCAATTTCACTTAAGAGCACAAAGAGACCACAGTCAGTCTAGGGCTGGATTTCCCCTCTTCCTCCAGATCCCCAATAAGACTCCCTGCTGGCACAGCTATAGAGTTGAGATCTCAGCTGGGTGACCAAGTCAAGATCTCCAGCACCCTCTCTGTCCAACCAGTGCTTTGTGTCCCTGCCTGAGTAGCTGACACACACACTCTGAAGTTTGATTTTTACACATACACAAACATGGGAAAGGCTGGCACAGGTTTACTAGCTATGCCCCTTCTGCCCTGACTATTAGGTAGTTTTCACTGCCACCAGTCACTCCTGCCAGCTACCTTAACGCCCTTAACAAAGGGTGTCCTATCTTACTGTGTGATATTAATATTAACACAAATGGTAGTTAGACCAAGAGCAAGGTTATTAGGAGTGGCATATTTATTTGTTGTCACTGTATGGGCAAGTACTTTCAAAACTTAAATACCTCTACACAGATCAGCCACAATGAAAAGTTTAAATATGTTTAATAATAAATAATAAAAGAACAAGACAATACTAAACATATATTCACAGTGACAACAGAGTTCAAAATTACAATAACTATTTAAAATAACACTGCAGTACATGCTCACACAGATAAAAAAAAACAAAATCTAAACTAAGCTTTGCTATATTACTGTATTTATCTAAGATAATTATACTATTCCCTAGTAACTTACTATTAGAGCAAAGCAGATGTGGTGAATAGTTCTTGTTATTGTCAACTCCAAGACGGAATGCAGACTGCTCTGTCTCACTAAGAGACTTATCAGAATAATATCCAAAATATTACTGCTGGAATAGCTTGCAGAATGACATAATTTCTGGTCATCTGACTTCTAGTTTCCAGACCAACCCCCCCCCCAATTGCTGAAGTTGGCAGTATTTAGCATCTACCTGTAAAAATACTCATACAAGGCCTTTTGCTCAGATCTTTGGCAGATGCTGGAAGTCATAAAACAATTACATTCCTTCATGCTTCCAAAGTAGCAATTAGCTCACCCTAAAGACAATAAAGAAAACTTCTTTGTACAGACTTTTTGTGTCTCTAGCTGCATTAAAACATCTTTACGTTGTAGTCTATAAAGTAATTTAATTTCAAATATTTTTCTAACGTTTGCTGGACTGAGGTTAAAAAGAAGTTATGTACTCACCACAAGATTCCATCTGAGTAGGTACTTCATTTGTCTGCAACCTGTGGGTATCGGATCCGACTTCGGATCCGAACCGGCAGCTTACAAAGCTCCAAGATCCGAGCTCCTAGCTCCTCCCCCTACCCATAATCCCCTGCTGCCAACCACATTACCTCAGATCGTTTTTTTTGCCTTACCAACCTGGAAACACGAAATATCAACTGCAAAGGTGATCAGAAAATCCCGAAAGGTTCGGGGGATGGCAGGGGGGGGGGGTCGGTTGCAGACAAATGAAGTACCTACTCAGATGGAACGTTATGGTGAGTACATAACTTCTTTATCTGAAGTAGTTACTTCATTTGCTCTGCAAACTGTGGGACAGAGTCCCCAGCTACCTTATAAGAACCAGGGTGGTCTTTACGGAAGGATATTCCGAAGCACCGCGGAGCCAAAAGAAGCCCTACTTCTCGAAATCACATCTAATTTATAATGAGAAATGAACGTATGAGAAGAGGACCAAGTAGCTGCTGAACATAAGTCGGCCACTAGAACCCTAGACCAGAAGGCTGTTGAGGTGGCTACAGATCTTGTAGAATGAGCAAGGATATTAACCGGGGCTGGTTTGCCAGACGATATATACCCCTGAATAATACACTGACGAATCCAATTTGCTACAGTGACTTTGGAAATGGCTTTACCCATGGCTGATTTTGCATATGAGACAAATAACTGGTCCGACTTGCGAAACTCTCTAGTCCTCTGCAAGTAGAAACGCAGCTGTCTGTGTACATCCAATTTGTTTAATGTGTATTCTCCCTTGTTCTGAAATGTGGGAAAAAACACTGGTAGATTTATCGATTGATTTATATTTGCTTCTGAAGCAACCTTAGGCAAGAAAGACGGGTTAGTCCTGAGGGACACTCTATCTTTGTGAAAGATAAGGTAAGGAGGCTTCATACACAAGGCTTGTAATTCTGAAACCCTTTTGGCCGAAGTAATAGCCACTAAGAAGGCTGTTTTCCATGACAAGAACTTCAACGGAATTGAGGCAGCAGGTTCGAAAGGTGGACTCGTTAAGGCTTGCAAGACTAGAGTGAGGTCCCATGGGGGGACCACAGACTTTATCGGTGGATTTAAAAGGAAGATGCCTCGTAAGAAGGTTTTGCACAACTTTGTAGATGCTAAGAAACCTATGCCATCACCCACATGAAAATGGGAGATGGCTGCCAATTGCACCTTAACCGTAGAAGCGCTTGCTCCCTGTCGAAAGATTAACGAGAGGAAGTCCAGGATGGTCGGGATAGGGACAGTAAATGGGTCCAAGCCCTTATCTTCGGCCCAAATGGAAAAACGTTTCCATTTACTGTTGTAAAGTTTTCTAGTAGATGGCTTATGAGCCGCAACTAGAATGGCCTTAATGGGAGATGAGATACCGGGAGTCCTAGACATTAATGGAACTGGATCAGCCAAGCCGCAAGCTTGAGGTTGACCAGGTTTGGTGTTGGGCAATCCGCGGGATGAGAAATCAGTTCTGGACTGGGATCCAGAATCCACGGAGGAGCCACACTGTGAGACCGCAGAAAGGGGAACCAGATCTGCCGAGGCCAGAATGGGGCTATGAGGATAACTCTGCTCCCCAACCGACAAGCTTTCTGAATGAACTTCATCATGAGAGGAAGGGGAGGATAAGCATAAAGGAGCCCGGGAGGCCAGGCATGGACCAGAGCGTCTCTGGGGGTTTCCCCTCTGGGGGGAATTATTGCGAAGTACTCGCTGCATTTTGTGTTTAAAGGAGAAGCAAAAAGATCGCAGCGAGGCTGACCCCATTTGTGGAAGATCTGTTTCACAACAGATGGATTCAGAGACCACTCGTACGGAGTGAGAAGCATCCGACTTAGCTTGTCCGCTAATATGTTGGATCGTCCTGGGGTGTGCGTTGCTACCAGAAAACGGTTGGTGGAGATCGCCCATTCCCAAACTCTCATGGCCTCTCGACACAGGGGGTAGGATCTGCTTCCTCCCTGTTTGTTTATATACCAGACTACAGATATGTTGTCTGCCTGGATCGCAATAGTCCCCAGGGGAAGAAGGTCGTGGAGAGCTTGCAACGCCAAAAGCACCGCCCTCATCTCTAGGACATTGATATGCAATGCGGTCTCTAGGGGAGTCCACGTGCCTTGAACGGATCTGCCTGAACAATGCCCCCCCACCCGAGGCGAGACGTGTCCGTGGTCAACGTGGCTTCGACCGGGGGGATCACAAAGGGCCTCCCTTCTCTGAGTTTCTGCGCATGCAACAACCAAAGAAGGGAGTCCCTGCAAACTCTGCTCAGCGGTATGGGCGTGTTCAATGGGTGGAGCAAGAGGGACCACTGGACTTGAAGGGTCCATTGCAATATTCGCATTCACAGGCGGGCATGGAGGGAAAGACCGATCGCTGCTGCCATAGACCCTAGTGCCCTCAGGACTAACTCCGCTGGAGGAGAAGGATTCCAGAGAAGGGCTAACACCTGATAAGACAAGCTGTTCAGTCTGACTGATGTTAGAGTAGCTCGAGAGATTCGAGTATCCAACCTGGCCCCTATGAATTCCAGGGCTTGAGTGGGGCACAGGCAAGACTTCTGCAGGTTTACTGAAATGCCTAGGTTGTGGGCTAGAGTCAGTGCGTAATCTCTCGCTACAGAGAGCTGATGCCTGTTGGTCGCGGTAAGGAGCCAGTCGTCTAGGTACGGGAAGACCTGAATGCCCTAAAGTCTCAGGTGGGCAGCAACCACCGCCATGACTTTGGTGAACACTCTGGGGGCTGAAGTGAGGCCGAATGGAAGAACCCTGAATTGATAATGACTGGCTCTGAGCCGGAAGCAGAGAAACCTCCTGGATCATCTGTCCATTAAGATGTGGTAGTACGCATCCTTGAGGTCTATGGAGCACATCCAGTCATTCTCCCGCAGAAGGGGGAGGACAGATTGAAGAGTGACCATCCGGAACTTTTCCTTGGGTATAAACAGGTTCAGAGCGGAAAGGTCTAAGATGGGTCTGAGGTCCCCCGTTTTCTTTGGCACCAAAAAGAACCTTGAGTAATAACCCAATCCGGACTGATCTGGGGGGACGGGCTGGATGGCTCTTTCTTAGCAGCTTCAAAATCTCTGAAGCCGGCGCCTCCCTCTGATCGGGTGGGACATCGGGGAGGTGTCTGGTTTTGGGGAGAAGATTTAGGAAAGGAATGAAGTAACCTCTGGAAATGATACGGAGCACCCATCGATCCATTGTAAGGGACTCCCAGTTTGACAGGTGCTTCGTCAACCTCCCCCCGACTGCCTCCAGAGAGGGACAGTCAGGCAAGCCTTCAGGGCTGTTGCGCGGGTATGTCCGAGAAAGGTTCTCTAGACCCGAAATTACGCGGCCCCCCCTCTGCCTCTGGGCCGGCGTCCACCTTGTCCTCCTCTGCCTCTAGAGGATGAGTGGTCCGCAGCTGGATGGGATTGCTGAGACTTGCGGAACCACAGCTTCTTTTGTCCCCTCTGATTCCTGGAGAAGGATCTTTGGGGACTAGAGAAGCGGACTCCGACGGCAGACAGCGTCTTCCCGTCCTTTTCGCTTTGGACCAGCGTATCACGAATGGTCTTGCCAAAAAGAGCAGAACCGTCAAAGGGGGCATTCGTGAAGGATGCCTTGAAGGGATCCGCGAAGTCGCAAAGACGGAGCCAGGCGTGACGTCGTAAGACGACCTCTGATCTGCTGGCTCTAGCGGCTCCCTCCGAAGCATGAAAGAGGAGCCGCATAGACGTATTGGAAATATATTTCAGAGTAGCCATTCGTGTCATAAACACATTCCTGTCTCTGACCGACATGGACTCTGAGGGGGCTGCAGCATATTCCTTGATCAAGTCTCGCTGTAGCCTGATGGTATGTGCCATATAGTTCAGCATCCTTATAGAAAAGGTCGCTGAAGCAAACATCCGCTTCCCAATCTGGTCCAACACTCGAGATTCTTTATCTGGCAGGTGGACCAGAGAACTCTCCTGAGTGAGTTCTTTCTTGGTGGCCGCCGCCACCAACATGGCATCAACAGGGGATCCTTTGGCCCATGATTGCCTATCTGTGGGGGGGCTTAGTATTTTGTCGGGACGCCTAGGAATTGGCTCCACGGTGTCGGGCTCCTTCCATGCCCTGGTGGTAATTAAGTCCACCAGGGGGTCGGCCGGAGGGGACACCCAGGAAGTAGATGGGCCTGCCTCAAACGCCTCCAGGAACACGAATTCATCAAGGGAAGGTTTTTGGGCAGACCACCCCCCCCTCTAATACGCAACATTTCCATGATGTCTCCAAAGGAGACATCTTCAGGGGGTGACCTATGGGAACCCTCCCTATCATCTAAGTCTGTGTCAGTGCTAACGGACTCGGGGGAGTCCAGGTGCCTCCTTTTACACCGATGTTTCCGAGGAACCTCCTCGGTGGGGCTATCCAAAGAGGGCTCATCCACGGGTTGTTGTTCCTGAACAGGAACTAGCTGGAGGGCTTGGGCAGGCTGTCCCGATGGTCGGATGATGGAAGACAGACCCTCATACAGTGGGGGTACGGGTGGATCCGAAGCCTGAACTGGGGATCTGGAGGATCTCGAAAGTACCCTCTCCACTACCTCAAAAGCCGAAGGAAAATCACCCTCGCCAGCCTCTGAGAGCAATCTCCTCAGCTCCGAGGAAGGGATCGGGGTCGGAGCCGAGGCAGTCGGCACCGAGAGAGAGAGGTGCGCTTCGAAGGCAACAGCTCCGAAGATACAACAACTCCCTCGGATCCGATGCTCAGCCCTCGGCCCTGAGAGCTCGGATCCGACAAGCTCGAGGGCATAGTCGGCGAAGAGACCAGCGCTATCGGCGTCGACAGTTCCCTGGGTCCGAATGGGCACAGATCCGATGACTCCGAGATCTGAAAACAAGTCAGAGAAGGAGTGATCGGGGCAAACATGGGGGCCGCGCTCCCCCCAGAGGGGGGAGGCAAGAGCACCCCCATCTGCATTTGGGTCTGTAAGAACCGACGCATCATCCGATCCATATCCGCTTCGGAGATGCTTTTGGTTGACCTGGAAGAGGTAGTCGAGGCGGTCCGGGAGGGCGGCCTCGACGACCTCGAGGGAGACCAATCTTCCTCCTCCGGCGAGAAGCTAGGCGAACGGAGCCGAGAGGAGAAGGATCCGGAGACTATTTTTTGCTGGCGGAGCCGAGGGGTGAGACTCGGCCCGCCTTTTATGGGATCTATGTCCCTCCTTATCCTTGTGCCTCTTCTCCTTAGTTGAGGAGGCACTAGTTTCCCCAGAGCTCAAACCCGAAGTGGGAGGTTGAGTCCCGGGATGAGCTGAGGGAACAGAGGGCACCGAGGCCCGAACGGGAGAGGAAGAAGTAGCTCTCTCCTGGGGGAGCTTTCCTGCCAGGATCAGCTTGTTTTTCCTATCCCGAAGTGCCCGGGGGTTAAAGGCAGCACAGATCTGGCAGGCCTCTGAAAGATGAGCTGCCCCCAGGCACAAAATGCACTGAGTGTGGCCATCAGCTGGGGAAAGCTTGTGACCACACTCAGTACATTTGGAAAAAATGGCCTTAGGCCCTTCCGCCATGTTAAAGCACTCACACACACACACCCAAACGCTAAGGGGGGAGGGGGAGTGACAAAGAAAAACTAATTAACTGTACCAGAAATATTAAAACTAACACTAAAAAGGGGTAGAAAGGTTTACTACCACACACACACGATTTTGAAACTTTTTGGTGAAATTAAGATAGAAACGATCTCACCCAGCCAAAAGCTCTTCAAAGGGAAAGCTTCTTCAGCCGCGGCAAAAAACGATCTGAGGTAATGTGGTTGGTAGCAGGGGATTATGGGTAGGGGGAGGAGCTAGGAGCTCAGATCATGGAGCCTGGTAAGCTGCCAGTTCGGATCCGAAGTCGGATCCAATACCCACAGGTTGCAGAGCAAATGAAGTAACTACTTCAGATCCTATTGTATTCCAGTTTCCACTATTAAAATATATACATTTCAACAATTACAATATTGCACGTACATTTTAGTTTTCTTCCAGTAGGGCACACTAAGGATACATTTTAAACACATCACTTTACAAATACCTTTTCAGCACAAACTTCTGTACAAAGCAGTTTGATATACACATGACATACAGTTCTAATACATTTGTAACACAATCATCTTATATAAATTAGTTTGGTATTCACAAATGACATATAATTATTTACAAAATTCCAGCTAGCTGTGTTGGCAGAACCTCCTTTTGTCACAGCTGCAGTAACAGTGCATTTACTTTTACCCCAGGATCTAGGCCCTTCATACACTGCTCTAATCAGACAGATTGAACCTCTTCACAACTCCAAATAAGAGTCCACTTGGTCAAAGGCTTTTCCCATATCTAATCACAATATCAATTTCAACAATTGGCTTAAGTATTGGTGTCATTCAAAGGGGATCCAATGCCTGTCTGCCTGGGATGACATGCTCAACAAGCCACGATGCTTCGCTAGGGACGGCTTGCAACTGTAACCCCCTGGGCTTTCGGATATTGGCAAAGGCTCTTGCCACCCTCATAGTGCCTTTTTTAGGCAAGGCTCAAAAGACAAACCCACATCCATAGGTATCACAAGGGATAAGAAACTAAGAGTAATGCTACTCAACGCCAGATGTCTAAACCTCAAGATGCACGCACTCGAAACTCTCCTTAGCATGGAGAACATCGATATCTGTGCAGTAACAGAAACCTGGTTCAAGGCTCCCGAGAGCACCCCAGCACTATCAGGTTATACCTCATACCATGTTTTTCAGCCCCAAAACTTGGACCGAACCACAAAAGGAGGGGGCGTATCAATATTCGTCAAAGATACCCACACCTCCAGGTTGGTGGCACAGCACGAAGCATCAGAGACTATCCATGTGCAACTAACAGTGGGTAAAACTGCCTTCCAGTTTATAGCCCGCTACAGACCACCCTCCCAAACTCAGGAACCCCACTCGGCCTTCCTGAGAACACTGGAAAATATGAAGGTCTCTCCAAACACCATTATATTGGGCGACTTCAACTACCCTAACATAGACTGGGAGCATTACTCTAGCTCCAACACCCTAGCCCAAAAGTTCCTAGAATTTATAAACTCAAATGCTATGGAACAACTTGTTGCCACTCCCACAAGAGGGGAAAACATACTGGACCTGATCATCACCAACATGGGGACTCTATGCTCCAGACCAGAAGTGTATTCCTCACTGGTAAGATCAGACCATAAACTAATCTCATTAGATATTCACATCCCGACCCCAGCCCCTGCCCAGAAAACCACAGTGAAAAACTTCTCTAAAGCAAATTTCACACTCCTCAAAACCGAGGTGGAATCCTTCAAAGCCCCCGGGCCTGTGGAAAATACAGCCTAGACCGCAGAATCCTTTATAAACGCATTCTATGAACACCTTCAGGAATGCATGGATCATGCAATCCCAAATAAAACCAAGACCCAATCCTCCAAAGTTAGGCGTCCTGTCTGGTGGACCACAGCCATAAACAAACTATACAATAGAAGGAGGAAGCTACTACATGATAGAGCAAAATCCCAAAAAGGGAAGGCATCTCTGATCAGTATTAGCAAAAAACTACGGGCACTCCTAAAATCGTCTAAGGCCAGCTTCGAGAGAAAAATTGCACAGGACACTAAAGATAATCACAAGGCTTTCTTTAGTTATGTTAGGAACCTAGGTGGGAATTCCCAGATATGCTCAGAATTAGTCCAAAATGACAAAAAATACACCGAACCCACAGACATTGCCAACATCCTAGCTGACAGGTTCAGCGCAAACTTCTCCCACCCTTCCCCACCAAAAGGGCAAATATCTATCCCAGCAGAGTGCTGCCCCCCTGACATCTCAGATGCTCAGGTAAGAGCCGCCCTCTCCAAAGCAAAAAAACACAGCATCAATGGGACCAGACAGTGTCCCGGGCTGCATCCTAAATGAACTCCAAGAAGAACTAAACCCAAACATAAAACTACTGTTCAATCTCAGCCTTACTACAGGATATGTACCCAAAGAGTGTCGTACAGCAACAGTGGTCCCTCTCCACAAAGGTGGTGCCTCAACGGATCCTGGAAACTATCGCCCCATAAGCTTGACTAGCTTGGTCTGCAAAGCTATGGAAAGGAACATCATGGACCTCATAAATAAAGATATTGGGGACCTACAGACACTGGATCCTACCCAATTCGGCTTTGTTAATGGCAGATCCTGCTTCTTAAACCTGGTCGATTTCTTTGAAACAGTCACCAAGGCCATTGACGAAGGGAAGGTGGTCCACACAGCCTATCTGGACCTTGCAAAAGCCTTCGATACAATACCCCACTCAGGCATTATAGATAAGCTCACCAGCTTAAATATAAACCCCTATGTCACTAGATGGGTTGCAAACTGGATCAAGGACAGAACCCACATGGTTAGAATTGCTGGAGCCATGTCAGACACCAAACCAGTTACAAGTGACGTCCCACAAGGCTCAGTCCTGGGACCTCTCTTGTTCGGTATATATTTCTCGGAGGTACAGGCTAACATGGAAGGACTGTGGCTGACCAAGTTCGCAGATGACTGCAAACTGGGCGCCATAATAGACTCTCCAGCTGACACAAGCATCCTACAAAAGGGCCTCATAGAAACAGACAACTGGTGCCAGAGCCATGGCCTCAAGCTAAACGCCAAAAAGTGTATAGTCATCCCCTTTGGCAAAAACAAAGTGCCCACAAATTACCACATAGGTGGTAATCCATTAAGTATGGAAGAAGTAATTAGGGACCTGGGGACCCAAGTTGATAGCAATCCCTCATTTGACAACCACGTGGCCAAAGTGGTTAGAAAAACATTTTATATAGCCCACCTAATCATGAAGGGATTCACATCTAGATCAGGGGAGGTCATCATGCCTCTTTACTCATCCCTCATCAGGCCCATAATTGAGTACAATGCCCCTTTTGGGATGTACCTTACCAGACACCTGCAGCAGCTGGAAAGACCCCAAAAGTACCTCACCAAGAGGATCAAAGGGCTCAAACAGATGCCATATGCTGCCCGGTTAAAGAAACTCCAGCTATACTCAGTGGCATACTGCCTGCTCAGAGGCGATCTGTGCCTGATGTATAAAACCATGTCCAACCAGGAATTAATGGACATGCTGCACCTCAGAAAATCCAAATCCCATCAAGCTACGTGCTCGAGAGACTTGAACCTCAGCACTGAAATAAATAGGACATGCTGGAGGGACAGATTCATAACCCAGAGGCTCCCTTCACTCTGGAATAAAATCCGAGTCCAGGTTAGGCAGAGTCCGTCATTGACTCTCTTCAAGAGGAATCTTGATGAGTGGATGGGAGATAGTATGTTTACCCTGGGTATCACTTCTGTGTCACTGTTAGACAGAGGCACAGTATACTAACCTCGAAAAAGGGCATAGCAAAATTCATTTAAAATGGGTGGCGAAAGCCAAACACACTCTGGCTAGGCTTATAAATGCCCTAGGGCAGATAGCCTAGTATGAACCAATCAATAAACACTATATGTTTGTGCCCTCTACATAACCAATCAGTTTAGAAAAATGTTGTCAAAAGATTTGTCCTCAACTTCTAACCTTCCACTGGTATACTGGTTAAGGCATCTCAAACTTAATGACAGATTTTTCAGTCCATCCCCCAGAAACCCCATAAGGCACTTCTAATCAAAACTTAAAATAGATATTGTTCTGTATGATGCTGCTAGAACTGGATCTTTGCCCTCTTTACGAAACACCAATATTACCG
This sequence comes from Protopterus annectens, assembly GCF_019279795.1. Taxonomy (NCBI): domain Eukaryota; kingdom Metazoa; phylum Chordata; order Ceratodontiformes; family Protopteridae; genus Protopterus; species Protopterus annectens. The sequence continues at coordinate 530,506,964 of NC_056727.1, read as the reverse complement.
TATCAAGCCAAGTTACAGGAATCTTCTGCACTGTTAACATTCTGTTAGGCAATAAAAGAAAAAAATCCAAGAACCAGTCTCTTTTCCTAAGGAAAAAAATATTTGGAAGCTTTGGAGACTTTCCCTGGCACTGATGCTTAAACACTTCAGCCAGTTCTTCCCTTGGAGAAGGTTAAACAAGAGCCTGAACCTGCTCCTCTGTTAATCTAGGTAACTGTATACTCTCAAAAAGCTGGTGCATTACTTGGATCTGCAACTTCCTTAATTTATTTTGGATCACACAAGTTAATATAATAATTCCTAAATATTGCTAGCAAACACACTTTTTGTTACAAAACAAGTTTTTTCACTGCATCTTTATTCCTCACCTTTAATATCTCTTTTTCTCCCTTTAAATGCCTTAACCACATGGCTAAAATTTGATGCAAGGTTGTCATGTTTTCAAAATATCATAATTTCAAATTCCTTTTGCAGAAATCCTCCTACCTGTCAAATTTCTTGCACCTGATCTTCAGCCTCTTTCAACCATTGCTCCTGAACCCCTTCCAAGTGCATCCCTAACTCCTGCAAATCCTGCGGCCAACAGGCCCAAATCTTGTGATCACCTAGCTTCTCTTTCACCATTCTCTCTCTTTCTTTTTTTTTGTTTTGAATTGTCACCTCTTTCATTGTGCCTCTTCAGGTATCCCAGTTTTCCTAGCCAGTCCTACTCAGTAATATCCTGCCTTCTTTCCAATGCTGCATCAACAAATTTTTGGACTCTTTCTTTATTGCAGACAATGCTGTAATATCAGACTGATGCAAGTTAAATGGTCTTAAAACTAATGACAACATCTATGGGGAGTTGTCAAAGATCAATACTTCGGCTGTAAAAAGCTCTATCATATGAAACCCTCCACAGAAATGATTGCTTTGTCAATCCTAGAGTATTTTGTGCGAAAGAGAGAAAAATATGTAAATCTACATCCCTGCACTCCCTCAGTGCATTACCCAGGGACATCTTTATTTACCAAGTCAGACTCTCCCTGTTAACAAATGGAGACAAACATGCATACATACAATTAATTTTACAATATAAGTTTGCATTCTCCTGAACCCCTGTCCCAGACTTCCACTGATAAGGTTATCAGGTTTCAGTCCAGCAAAATATGCAGACTTTCCCAACAAGCCAAAGCATCTGCCAAGATACTCTACAGTTCATGTATATAAGTTACATGTGGGTCATAAGAATCTGCCAGGGTTAAAATCTGACCCCAACCATCAAAATTTGACAACCACAAATTTATCTGAATCATCTTCCACATTACTCTATTTCAAGCTGGACACTTTTCCTGAAAAGCATAACTGTACCCATTCTACTTGCCCCCCCCCCCGGTAATCTGCATAAAACTACCTTAAAACCTAATCCAACTAACCTCTGATGTTGCTAGAACACCAAGCATTTCTCTTGCAAACTAATTATTTGGGGGGGGGGGGGTAATTAAATATTTTAAAGTTCTCCTTGATGGATATATTAATCCATTTAAACTCTAAAATAATATTTTAATTACCTCCATAATTCTGGCATATGGAAATTATCTTACTTTAGCAGCACTAGACTCATATCTTGGTCTTTCTGAACTTCCTGTCTCACCCTTCCCTCACAACTGCCCCCCCCCCCCCATTTACAATGGACAATCAGTTATTCTGTCCCTGTACTGAAATTCAGTAATAGCTTCCCAATATGCAACCTAAAGTGACTCTTTCCAAGACAATGGTCTCAATAAAATCCTTACCATACAATTAGTTGACTTGAGACCTGCTCTTAATACTGTACAACAAAATGCATTAAAGCACAACCAAATGCAAGCAGATAACTATTTACATCTTTTTGCACTCCTAAGGTAACGGGCCAATTGCCTCACCTTAGATGAAGCTCTGATGTTATAGCTGGCTATAACAATACGGCAGTAGAGAGGGGCTAATACCACACATTTTGTCCCCTGTAGTATGTTCTTTGCTCACATGAAAGTGCCACTCTAGTTCTGATTCCTTTAAAGCTTATTAATTTCATTCCATTCCTCCATTTCAAGCTAGTTTCATACCTACCCTTGCTTATTTTCCAGCTGCCTTCCATTGGTGTCATGTCCTGACCCCCAAAAATGCCCCTCTAAACAGTAAATTATTACTCGTGGCTCTATTTTTCTTCATTCTCCTACCAATTATTTGTCTCCTGTCTCTCCCACTTGGTCCTATATACCTTCAATTTCCACCTCAGTTCCATGTATTCATAAATCCCTTCTTCAGCTGCCCCATTACACACAGGCGTCCACTGTCAATAACGCTGAATGCTTCAAGTTGCCATGCTCACCTGTAAGTAAACAGAAACACTGAGTCTGTAGTGGGGAGAGAGAGAAAGAAAAACAATCTTTATTTAAGTTCTTCCATGGATTCTTGAGTTTGGCTCTCTGTCTTTGATTATAATTCATTGCTTCTACATAATAAGGAACTTGAAACTGTATAAATGGTTACTCCAGCAAAAGTAGACCAAACAGCACGCTCTCAAACATTTTGAAAAGCGAAATTCTTTCTCTGATTTCTAATTTCACTAGTCATGTGAGATTATCTTCTGTTTGCTCCTTCCCCCATAAGTTAACTACTTTACTCTAGCCATTTAAATGCATTTATCAATTGTATGCTAACTACACAATGTTTTACTGTCCTCTAACATTCCAGTTCCATTTAATTCGTATTACTGTTTTTATATAGCATATTACACTACCAAATCAAGTTTACGATGCGAGCAGGGTCAGACAGACCATAGGAGAAAAGATATGTAAAGCGTAATTCTATAGCAAATTGTTTTGTATACCTCCAGTTTACACCCATTACTCCTTATGGCATCAAGACCTTTTTTTGGATCCCAGCTAATCAGAAGGTTTAGAAAGAGGGAGGAGTTATTAACAAAATGATACCAAGACTGTTAATCTAGGATGTCCTGCAGCAGAGAAATTAATCACCGTTTGCCACTTATTATTCATATTTTCATATGTATGTTCATATTTTCATAGTTGTTAATAACTAAAAAAATTTAATAATATTTCCATATGTACTTAATGCTTCAACAACCAAGTTACTTACAAACTGTCACATGACATAGGTGAAACCTTCCATCTTGTTGAAAAAAACTATCTTTGAAATTTGCACTGCAAGTTGCACATACTGAGCAATATAGTTACACTGATAATTGCACAATTAAGCATATGTTTCATATTTCTGTAAATATCTCAATAAACATTCACTGAAAGGAATTTCTTGTTGTGATATCAAAGTTAGTCTAGTTTAAAATGTTCTAGCAATATATGAATAGGTTATACAGTTTACAAGATAGATATGACAACTTGCTTATGAAAATATGGCAAAAATATAATTTTGGATTTGTGTGCATTACAGTATTTATGGACTGACTGAATGCACTAATATCAATGCAAAGAATACTACTTACTGATAACATTGCTAGTTTTTGCAGTTCTAATACATTTTACTGTTCACAAAATATTTACATTTGTCTGTCCTATGCTTTTAAAGTTTATTTTTCAGAAAATGTTCTGAAATACAAGTCTGCTAGAAGTGTGACATTCCACGCCACATAGATGCAAATACGCTAACCAAATACTGAGATGGTGGATGTGGCCACAGTACCTTTTCAATCTCATGCACACCAAAAAATATACAGTATCTCTTGCAACAGATTGACAGGCATTCCAAGTATAAGGAGGAGGTTAAGTATAAGGAGGAGTTTAAGCTCTTCATTCAGTCAGTCTCTCCAAATGGAAAAGAAAATGACTTCATCACACATCTACCAATTTAGGGGAAAAAATCCCCCCGCACTGAATTTGACCTGGTTCTATAGGCCCCAGTTTAACAACAGTATGTATTAGACATCTACAGCATATGTAATGTATTACCCACCAACTTACATTCAAGATTGATTTTTCCTCCATTGACATGTGCTGCTTAAAAAAGCAAAGGGTTTCTTTGTCAGTCTATGGGCTGTTTGTTCCTGCTCAGAGGTTCGTGCAAGATTCTACCAGCTGTCTTGCCCATATCAGGGACCATATATGTCCTTGCACCACCAAGAAGGGTGCCTTGAAAAAGATGGGTAGATAAGTTTAAAGTGAAGCTTACTCAACATGTTTAAGGGCATGGCCAATAAAAAGGCATTCCTTTTATACCTGGTAGGGTCTGAGTAAACCTTCTCACAGAATATCCAATGTGCACTGTAAATCAATTTTTTTTTCAGCAGCATGTGAGAACAGGTGACATTATCTCCTTCACAACTTGGCAGGCAAGCTGTAAAATAATTTCTTCTCTCTTCATAGATAAAACCAAAACTCTCTGGGTACTTTCAGTTTGAATTTCACCCACCAGGAAATCAACCATGCAAACCAGCTCTAACAAATAAAATGACCACAATCCTTCCACACTTCTTTCACTGGCACCCCAAAAGCCCATATATTTTCTCTTCTGGCACAATTTTCTAGTGCAGTAATTCATCTCTATGTCTTTGATCTTGTCTTGCCAGAGAGCAGCTCTCTCTTTCATATCTCTTAGAGCACCATTATTTCATCAGTATGCACAGTTAATACTCTATTTCATGATGAGCATAGCTCAAAACCACAATAAGCTGCTCCATTTTCATTTTCAATCTGGTTACCATCTCTGCAATCTGGAAAAAAATATGGAATTCTCCCTTAGATGCAGTTGTATTCCTCAGGTCCTTTAGCTCTTCTTCCAGTGAATCAGTCTGTACAAATATAACTGACTGCAAATGAATGGCCTGAATTCACTGGTGATACAGCAGATACATATTTCCTTTTGTTTTGCAGCATATAAAAATCACCTTAATAGCAATCCCTTACTAACCATTATGATCTTTGATTTATATAATCTGACACTTGGCAGATGTCACGTGCATAAAGAGGTATATTAAGTTATTATACTGACACTTGGAAGTATCCACCTACAAAAACAGGTATATTAAATTAATGCTTAACAGCCAATATTGAATAATGGAACTGTTGCTCATGAATGAAACCTGACTGTAAATTATGAAATAATGCAAATGATTACCATGTTGTCTGTATAATGAAGCTTTTCTCCCTGTGCCTCCAATGAAAAATGATGCTCATTTGGACTTTCCCAGTAAACAAATGCAAATAAATCAACAAACAGAATACCATGAAGAACTGCTTACTATGAGTTGATCTCAACTGGTGTTCTTGACTGTAAACAATAGAACTAAAATTATTTTATTTTGTTCAGAGGTGAGAAGGCTGCCAACACAGCCTACGATTTCAAGCTACTCATGATAAAACCTACTAACCTAACAAACTCCTCAGCTACATTCCAGACTACTGGGAGCAATGGAAGCATTTCTACTGGGTTAGAAAGGGAAATTAAAATATAAACAGCTTAAAGGTTTATTGCCAAACAACTGGAGCTAACTGTTCTTCTCAATACTTAATCCAGAAAACATCTCCCTAAATCTAAAACCAACCACTGGGTGTAGTGCCAACTCACTCTCTCAAATGACTGCACTATATCTAAGTTCAATGTCACCACTGGGCAAAATCCCTGTGAGCAAGTAACACAACAGAGTGCATCCACCTAATATTACAAATCATTTCGCCTGTGATAAACCTGACAGACACAGTCAGGGTGAATTAACTGCAGGATTTCCACCCTCACTCGTGCAGCCCATATATTCATCCCATAATCTGCATTTAAGGCCAATATCAGTCATTAGTTTTTGGGATGCATGGAGTCTCTTCTTTCAGTATTAGTGAGGTGCAGTACTTTCCAGACAGGGAAAAAATGGGGAAGATACCATATGGGTACTATTGGTTGAAGGGAGGAATCCTCAAGCCCTTTTAGGTATCATTATGTAAAATCCATTTGAACTTCAGTTTTTATTCTGGCTATCACTATCTCCAAATTGTGAACAGAAAAAGGCTCAGTCAGTACTGCATCTGTGACTCATCCAGATAAGGAACCCACAGATGTTCCAAGAAGCAACTCATGACGTGTGTTTCTCCTACCAGATAGTATCTCACAGTATCTGAATGAAGTCTTTGAAAGAGATGCATTACTTCTTTTGAAAAGTGAACTGTCCTATTCATCACAGCATACATGATAGAAGAAATTCTGTGTACCCCTTTATACTGTACAGAATAACAACTTTCCGCAATCCAATGGAGTGGTTGTTTTACAGTCTAAAATGCCCTGTGCCCTTTAATATTCTGACAAAATCCAGGTATTCCTGAAAGGATCTGTTTTTCTTACTTGCAGAGCCCTCAGGAGTACCAAAATGGACTGTCAGTCCTAATTTCAAGTCCTTCACAAAGAAGCACTAGCTATATTCATCTTCATTTTCCAGACATTCACCTAAAAGGACAACTACACTCTAAATGCAACATTTCCTTTCCTCAGAGTATTATTTCCATCTCCACAGGATAGTCCCCAGACTTTCATATATTAAAAAATTATGCACTGGCAATTTCTCCCACTCTGGATATTTCTCTCCTAGTTCATTTCCCCAGTGGACACCATGAGGAGGTTGCATGAGATCACATGATAGTTTCATTAGGATGTTCTCTACCTTGCTATTGCATCACAATGCCTAAAACTTCTGCAAGTATTATGCTACGGAAAACCAACAAAGCAAGGTACCTGTACCTCTTTTTCATTGTTTCATATCCACTAAGGTCATAAAAGCTACTCATGCTCAGAATTCACAACTCTTTGTTTTTGCTCTGTTGTGAAAAGCTGCATTCTTTCCCATTCTTGGAAGCTGTAAACCCGTGAAACACTTTATAGTCTGAAAATGAACAAACCTGACAAACACAGTCAGCAACTTCACTAATCAGCTAAGCTTTGAAAGCCAAGAAAAAACTCAAAACAAACAAAAACACAATCTGGCTGATTCTGGGAAGGAGGAACAAAAATGAAAAAAACTATCAAGTTTTAAAAGGGCTAGGATAACTTGGTAATTTCTTTATCCTTTTTCTGAGAACTTCGTGTAACGCTGCATTAAAAGATCATATGCGGTTTACTATCAAAAAAGTCGTATTTTGCTGAGGATTCCCAATCTTGACAATATTTCTTAAAACTTATATCATAAGTGAATGGGACTGTGATTTGACAACAGAGACTAGGGCACTGTAATGACATCAACTGCACCCTCACTGTGCTTTGTGGGCAAAAAATAGCTTTCAAAGAAAACAAGATCACATCAGTATGTCTGCCCATGAAGGCATTCAGGACTAGGAAAAAAGTAAACTTAATAGTAAATAGTTATTGTGATGGTGGTAGGTTTGGATTATGTAGGTGTTCATGTTAAGACAATCAATATTCTTTTCAGTTGTTGCCCATAGGGGTCCTTTAATGCGCACAGGTATCATAATATTTCCACATATGCCTAATTATTCAGCATGCCGGAAACGTTAATTGAGTTGTACTAATGCTATACTGAATTACAAGAAATGTAAGCAAATCTTTAAGGATTAAAATTTAAAAAAAAAAGTTGAATTGCACTTGCCTTTTTTATTTAAAAGAAGTGTGTAACACCACATATATAAGGTATATTTGGTACTCTGTGAATGCTACTGCAGTTTGAATGTGAAATTAACTCTGCTGTGTACACCTCTACAGTGCTTGATGCCTAATATTCCTTGAAGATGATACTCTGGGTCACATGACACTAACTTATTTGACACTCCTCTACTGAAGAACGCAACTGTGGAAACAAGGAAGCATCTTTCAAAATTCCATATTGAAGCCAAACAAGAAATCCTGGTCCAGGGTTCATATAAACAGAGACAGAAAGAGAGAAGAAAAAGACTGTTAGTTGGAGAGCTGCTGTTTTTTTTTTTTTTTTTTTTTGCTGGTCCATGCAGACAGAGACAAAGCTGCTTGTAAAAGCTCTGCAGATTATTTTCTAATCTTGAAAGCTAAGGACAGGCAAGGCACATTATATTTTTAACTAAAACTAGTTATGGCATACTCTGGCAGACCATTACATTTGCTGTATGTCCATCTGCCTGTTAAGAACTTCTTATTTAACTTTTCTGTGCAAGGTAAGTCTGTGATATGCAACTTACTTAAATATTACGTTCACAGTCATCTGAAGTAACTGTGCTTTACCGTTAATTTTATTTCTAGTTAAACTCATATTAAAGTTTCAAGAGATCTTTTCAAAACAATGACAATTTTAGTGTACTGTCTGAGGTTTTAGAAAAAGAAGTCTGAAAAGATGTTCACGTAGCTGCATCACAATTAGAATGTGCTGAAAACTCCTGAGAAATGCAGCAATGTTAGATGCTGTCCTTGCTGAATATATACATTTTACTCAACATGCAAGACACTATGAACTAGTATGTTTGCTTGAAATTTTTAGTTTTGTCTAGCTAATTATCTTAGTTGCCTGTGCGCATTCAGGAGTTACAACTACCTTGACATGGAAAGAAAAATAGGGAGTTAGATGACTTGCTTCAGTGTAAGTTCCGAGATTTCTTTTGGCTTAAAGAAGAAACTGGCTCCAATAGCCTTCCCATCACTGCAGAAAAAAACATAAGGTGTTCTGCACATTAAAGCCTGCAACTGTGAAAATAATCTTCCAAGATAGTATTTCATACTTTGTTTCCTGGCTTCCTTAATAATCTGAAAGACCTTGGGTGGAAATGAGCCCTACTTGCAGGATTAGGGATTAGGATCCGCCATCCTGGCTGTAATGGTTTGGTGCTTTAGATATGGGTGATCCTGGGTCTCCAGTTGCAGAGACAGCTGGTTGTATGATAAGAGCTTAATTGCTTTAGTAGGAAAGACCACCACTGTCATGGCCACAAGGGTGTTACCACAATTAGGATGGCTGGCTTGTTCTGCCTTTTATACTACTTTAGGAATCAGGCATCAGCATCAATATGAAGTTAAAGGAAAAAAAGAATTCTATTGGTTGGCTGAAAAGCCTGACTACAGTCACACTTTTAAAATACATATTTAGACCCGGTGAAATAGGCAATGCTAGGCTCAAAGATGCAAAGTTAATGAAACCACTTTCTGAAAAGAAAATCTCAAAATGTATTTGTGTTGACTGATGGTAAAAGAAGAAAGATAAAGAAAAAGAAAGAATAAATTGCACTTATGCAATACCAACAAACCTTTTTTTCGGTAAGAATTGCCAAAAATCAAAAGGTAGCCTTGACAGTACTTCTCTGGAACCAACCTCAAAGGGGCAACAAAACAGAAATTGAGAGCGTGATACGAAAGAGAGGGTTTCATGTAGCCTTAGAAAGTCTGATCTGCTTAAAGGTCCTAAGAAATATAGAGCAACTCACAGAAATTGCTGAAGACACAACTTTTTTTTATCAGATTCTGACTTAGTTTAGAAAATGTGTATCCTATGTAGTGAACAACCAACAGTGCTGCAACTCTACAATGTTTTTTGATTTATATCTCACAAAAGAAATTATGAGACCTGCTGTGTGACACATTTGACTTGAGCCTGAAGGCCACTTAGGCCCTAAAAATCAGGCTAAGCAGTGCCTCAAAGTCCATTACCAACCATTCAGAATGCAAGAAATTAAGATACTGTTAAGCCCATCATCAGTACCTTAAGCATTTGTTCACTACAAGGATTTTTTTTTCCTTTGCCACTGTGAACTTGCTACTGTACTGAAGCTCTTTCCTTTTCAACAGAGGAGGTCTCCCAAATAAGGTCCTTTGCTGAATAGACAAGTTTAGCGTTCAAAATGAAAAGATACATCTATTCCAGATCATTAAACAAATACTGGGCACAAAAGTGTACCGCCAACTACACTGCATAAGGGAGTTCAGATCATATGTATTTGTCTTTTATTGTCTCCTTGACCAGCAAAGTAGAAAGAAATCACTGATGAACCAGTTATGGAAAAAAGGCCGTTTGCTTTACAGAGATGCATTGATGATCACCTTCAAAGTGATGCAGCCTGAAAATGGTGGCTCACAATTTCTGCCTACCATTTAGAGCCTAAGGATGCAATAATCTTTATGCCCTTTTCAAAGTTTAGCAGCCTGAAAATGGTGGCTCACAATTTCTGCCCATCAGTTAGGGCCTGAGGATACAATAATCTTTATGCCCTTTTCATAGGTTCATAGGTGTTCATACGTATGTACTAGGCTAATGGCCCTGGAACCTTTACAAGCTTAGTCCAAAAAATAATTGTCCAGACACCGTGCCACCCGATGTTAGTTCACAGTGTCCATATCCAGTAGTGCAACTGGAATGATCCCTGGAGTGGACTTTCTGTTACCCATCCACTTATGAATGGGAAGCCTATTCCAGAGTATGGGCAGTCTTTGGGAGATGAACCTGTCCCTCCAGCATATTCTGTTAATTGTGGTAATGAGGTTGTGATATCTGGAGCGTATGGCGCGGGGGGATTGGGATTTCTTTAGGTGTAGCATTTCAAGTAGGGCTGGGTCGGGCATGGCTTTGTAATTCAAGCAAAGATCACCTCTAAGTAGATAAGAGACTGCGAACAGCTGAAGTTTCTTGAGTCTGTCCATGTAGGACATGTGTTTAAGGCCTAGAATTCATTTTGTGAGGTACTTTTGTGGCCTCTCCAGCTGTTGTAGGTGTCTGGTCAAGTACATGCCAAACAGGGCGTTATATTCAATGACTGGTCTTAATGAGGGATGAGTAGAGAAGGATGATTACCTCTTTCTTCCTGGATGCAAAACCTTTGGTTATAAGATGCGCCATGTAGAAGGACTTCTGACCACAGTGGCAATGTGGTGGTTGAAGGTGAGGTGGCTGTCAACCTGGGTGCCCAGATCTCTTATGGCCCCCTTCAGTGTTCAGTGGGCTCCCATCAACGTGGTAATTCGTGAGAACTGAGTTTTTTCCAAAAGGGATGATAATGCATTTTTTGGTGTTAAGCTTCAGGCCATGATTCCAACACCAGTCACTGGTCTCAGAGAGGTCCTTTTGTAGGATGTCTGCATCACTTGGGGAGTTGATAATGATTCCTAGCTTGCAGTCATCAGTGAACTTGGTCAACCAGAGTCCTTCTGTGTTGGCCTGGACTTCTGAGAAGTAGATGTCAATCAGGAGGGGGCCCAGGACGGAGCCCTGTGGGATTCCACTCATGACTGATTGACAGTCTGACTTGAAATCCGCAACTTTCACTCTGTGGGTCTTGTCTGTGAGCCAATTTGCAACCAACCTAGTGATGTAAGGATTGATTCCTAGTTTGGTGAGTTTATCAATGATACCGGAGAGGGGAATTTGGAGGCATTGATGACTACACTAAAAAAGGTTCTAGGGCTGTTAGCCTAGTAACTTCCTATGATCCTATGACTTGTGATTTCTCAGGCATGCAGCAAGAGAATTAATATTACGTTTTAGCATTATCAGTCATTTTAGTTGATTTTCAGTGATGAACCTTTTGTTGACTTTATCCAACTTCTTCTGAGGCAGTGCAATATTTAAGGTTGCTACAGTAAACAAGGGGGTATAGGAGATGAAGTCCACTGCATGGGGGGGATATTGGAGACTTCTCTCCCAACATTAGCCAAGGCCACTGATTTAAGTTTTTCTGGCCAAGTTTTAGTGAAATGGTCAAATGTTGAAGGCAGACGATTAAAGATACTATTAACAACATTTTTATTTGCAACAACACCTCCTTCATACAGTTTTGATTTTACACCTGCAATGGCTGCACACAGCTGGCCAATAAGGAATATATGCAAGAATGTAGCATGCCCAGAATCCCCACCCAACACACGCACTCCCACAGATACACTACTTTCTTTATATGAAACTTTTTAACTTCTGCTGGTTTTAACAGGTATTTCATTATGAAGGGAAAAAAATCTGCACTGTGCTTTACAAGTGGCTGAATCACTGGTGTATACAGAAAGTACAATTGTGTACACTTACCATAAATGTAGATGTTCGAGTGTATTCACTGTTGCAGTCATTACATTTGGGTAATCTGCTGGCAGGTTGCCCTCAGTCAGCCTGATTAACAAAGTCTTGGGTCCTGCGTTGGTTGCTGTCCCTTCTTCCATGACATCAGGTCGTCAGGGGTATAAAACATGCAGCCGACACCATTACATCAGTTTTTCTTGCCCCAGATGTCAAGGTGCCCCCCAAATGAGGAGCAAAATATATATATGTATAAAATTTAAAACACAAAAAATATACCTCCAAACAAAAGCAAATACAACAAAAAAAGCCTTTTAAGCATAGTAAAAGAAAGTAGAGGTATAGTAAAAGAAAAACAGGGGGCTGGAGGGTGGGTAACCAGGAGTGCAACAGTGAATGCACTCGAACATCTACATTTATGGTAAGTGTACACAACTGTACTAGGTTCTTCATGTTTCATTATTGCAGTCATTACATTTGGGTAGAATCCCACAGCTATGGTTGGGAAGATGGATTTATACAGCAGTAGGAGCAGCTATAAGGCCCTGCAGGACAGCAGAGGCAAAGCCAGCTCTGGATTTAGAGAAGAGAGGTAAATGGTAATGTTTGGTGAATGTATGAACTGAGCTCCAGGTAGCAGCTTCTAGAATGTTTCTGGTAGGAACCCCTCTGAGAAAGGCTGCAGAAGTAGATGCAGCCCTGGTGGAATGAGATCTGATCCCCTTGGGGATAGGTTTACCATGGTGCATATAGCAGAAACGAATAAAATGGCTTATCCATTTGAAAATAGTCTGCTTTGAAATAGCCTTTCCTTCTGCCCCTGCAGCAAAAATGCCACCAACAGTTGTTCAGATTTTCTTAGAGATTTTGTCCTGTTTAAGTAGAATCTAAGTTGTCTGTGTACATCCAATGAATGCAGAATCCACTCACCCCTGTTCTGTGGTTTGGGAAAGAAGGTTGGCAGATGAATGGTCTGCTTAAGAGCCACACTGGATACCACCTTAGGCATGAAAGATTTATTGGTCCCGAGAGCCACCCTGTCTGGATGAAAAATAATGAAAGGCTCCACTGCCATAAGAGCCTGTAATTCTGAAATCCTGCTAGCTGAAGTGACTGCTAAAAGGAAAGCTGTTTTCCCCGAGAGAAATTTTAGGTCTGCAGTAGTAGCTGGCTCAAAAGGAGGGAGAGTAGGTTTTTCCAAAACAAAACTGAGGTCCCATGCAGGAGTTGGCTCTCTCCTGGGGGGTCTTAAATTTTTGGCCCCTCTGAGATACTGCTTTAGCAGATGATGAGAGAAGAGGGGAGGTTCTGAGTTGTAATGAGCTGAAATAGCAGAGGCATGGATTTTTATGGAAGAAAAAGATAGGCCCTTGTGAAGCATCTCAGTTAAGTATTGCAGAATATGAGGAATGTTGGGCATTGCTGTGCTTATCCCTTGTGAGTGGTTCCAGGCACAGATTTTTTTCCATTTGTCAGCATAAGATTTTCTAGTACTAGGCCTTCTAGCCTCCAAAATTACATCCATCACAGGTTTGCTGAGGGATGCCAAGGGTGAAATTAGTTGATTAGCCACGCTGCAAGATTCAAAGTTTGGAGCTGTGTGCGCAGAATTAGGTAGTTCTGCTGAGATAGAATGTAAGGTGCCTGAGGCAGGTGCCACAGAGGAAGGTGTGACACATTGTGCAGGAGTGGGTACCAGTGTTGGCGAGGTCAGTCTGGGGCAATCAGAATCATTTTTGTTTTGTCATGTCTGACTTTTAGTAGAACTTTGGAGAGCAGAGGCAGAGGGGGGAAAAGCATAGACTGATAGGTTTTTCCTGCTGAATGATAGAGCATCCACTTTCCAAGCTTTTTTGTGATGAATTCTTGTGCAGAATTTGTCCAACTGGCATTTCTGGGGTGAGACAAAAAGATCTATGTCTGGGCTCCCCCATTTGCGTGTCAACATGTTGAAAACTTGTGGTTGTAGTTTCCATTCATGTGGGTCCATAAGATTTCTGCTTAGTTCGTCTGCCAGAGTATTTAGCTTTCCTGGCAGGAATTGAGCTTGTAGCTGTATTTGACAGGTCAAGGCCGTGTTCCACAGTGCCATAGCTAGTCTGCAAAGGGGGTAGAAATGTGTACCTCCCTGCTTGTTTATGTACCACATAACTGTGGTGTTGTCTGTCTTTATCATTAGTTGTCCCGGATGAAGGTAGTCCTTGAAGGCTGTCAGTGCATTCTGTACAGCTAGCATCTCTTTCTAATTGATATGTAGGTGCATTTGATTTGGGCTCTATTTGCCCTGAATGCACTTTCCTGCCAGATGAGCCCAACAAGCATAGTCTGATGCATCTGTAGTTAGGATTTGGGCGGCAGGCGGTGGAGTGAATGGCAGTCCCTTGTTTTGGTGGCAGGCCTCTGCAACCATAGGAACTCTAGTTGCAGGCAAGGTATAATAGGAATCATTGTTTCCAGGCTGTGACAATGTTGACTCAAACTTTTTAAGTACCACTGAAGTTTCCTCATATGCAGTCTTGCATATGGAATTAGAAGAATGCAGGAGGCCATGAACCCCAAGGCTTGCAGAATTTGCCTTGCAGATAGCAGGGTTATTGCGGTCACCTGTTTGAAGTAAGTCACCAATTGAATTTGCTTTTCTGGCGTAAGTTAAGTCATCTGGGTAGTTGTATTCAAGCTTGCACTCATGAATGTAAATTTTTAAGAGGGTACCAGTTGTGATTTTTCGTTTATGGTGTACCCTAGACAAGTTAGAACCCTTTTTACAAACGCCAGATTCTTTAGAAGAATGTCCTTGTTTTCTGCCTGAATTAGACAATCGTCCAGGTATGGATATATTTGAATATTTCTTTGCCTGTAAAATGCAATTACTGCAGCTAGGCACTTTGTAATGATCCTGGGCACAGTAGATCAGCCAAAGGGCAGTGCAGAGAACTGGTAATGCAAGTAGCCTGCTTTGAAGCGGAAGTATCTTCTGCAAGATTCCCTGATTGGGATATGCAGGTAAGCCTCTTTTAAGTCTAGAGTTACCAACCAGGCATCTTTGCCTAGCATAAGTAGTAACTGTTGAAGAGTCAGCATCTTGAATTTTGGAATGTCCAGAAATGTGTTTAGAGTGGATAAGTCCAGAATTGGATGCCATGATTTGTCTTTTCTGGGTACCAGGAAAAGTCTTGAATAGACTTTTCCTCTTCTGGTAAGGATTGAATAGCCCCCACATTCATGAGGGACAGAACTTGTTTCTGGGCCTCTGCCCAGTGATTTGGGGGCACATCTGGCCATCCGTTTGGTACTGGCAACGTGTGGAAATGAAATCTGTATCCCTGGGATACTATATTTAAAACCCATTTGTCCTGGGTAATAAGTTGCCAGTTTTGTGCATGAAGTGCCAGTTTTTCCCCCAAAGGGACGGCTAAAAGGTAAGTGCTTGGTAATTGTAGAGGGAAGTCACTGAGACTGTTTACCATAGGGAGGTGCATTGTTGTTTCCAGATTTGGAGGTAGAGGCACCCCATTGTTTTGTTCTAAAAGTTCTTTGTGACTAAACCCTGGAGCCTTTGGAATGTCTGGATTTGACTTGAGCGGCTCTCGAAGGGACTGGAAAGTACCAGTTCTTAGTAGGCCAGTGCCTACTAAATCTTGGAGGTTGTACTTGTAAGAAATCTTTCACAGTTTGCATAGATTTAGCTTTAGCTTCCATCTTTTTTAACACTTCTTCAGCCTTATTACCAAAGAGATGGTCCTGTTGTTAAGGAGCAGCCAACAATTTTGCTTTAACATGGTCAGGCAGAGTTTGCTCTTTGAGCCAAGCATGCCTTCTTAGCACAGATTCAGTTACAGCAGCCCTGCAATAGGCCTCCAAGGAATCAAAACCACATTGCAAAGTATGTTTTCCAACTTGTTCAGCTAAATGTAATAAATCCTGCAAATCTTTATTTTCCACACAGTCAGAGATTAACATAATTTTCTGTTTAAGTAGTCCCATGATATGCTGTTAACATTTAAGCATATGAAATTGACAGTTTAAAGCCCTGATTGCCAAGGTTGCAGACGTGTAAACCTTAGCCCATCTATCTAGTGCCCTGGAATCTCTATCAAAAGGGGTAGGAATTTTAACAGTAGAGGCCTTAATGCCCTTGGGACCCTGAGAAATAGTTTCAGGATCAGCAGTAGGGTTTTTGAAAAGGAATTTGTGGGAGTCAGGAACCCTGTAGTATCTATCTGGCTTACTAGGAGCCAGAGGCAGAGAATCAGCAGTCATACTAGATTCTGAAAAAATATCATCAACAATGTCTAGAACAAAGGCCTATGCTGAGGAAGAAGAAAATCCCTAAGTCTCTTTTTAGATTCAGAGACATCCTGACTTTCTCAGTGGAAATGTACCCTTAAGATATGTAAAGTTTCTCCAAAAGAGAAATCCTCAGGGGAAGAAGCAGAAGGGATGGAATCTGCTGCATCAGAGTCCTCATAAGTAGGTATAGATAAATCCTGTTCAGTAGAAGAATCAGAAGAAATAGAATCCTGATCTGAAGATTCATAGTCAATGTCTTGCCTAGGCCTCATAGCAGGAGGGGGTTGGCTACCCTTGATCAAGTTAATCAAATCTACAGCCATTTTGATAATTTGTTTTTTAGGCATAGGGGCCTGCACACGTGGCCCAAGCATCGGTTTTTTAGACATAGAAGTAGATTTTGGCCTTATTTTTGAAGATGGCGTCGGTTTAATATACAAATCTTTAGGCCTGATAACACCCTCAGAAGCCAGTGCCTGCACAGTGGCTCCGGACCCATCTAAGGTAGAGACATCCGCGGGTTCAATACTTAAAGCATCTCTCGGCATACCGGACTTCGAATGGGTCTCAGTAGAGGCCTGCGAATCAAAAGTAGTGGGCATCAGGGGCTGCGAAAGCACCTCATTGAGTACCGGCGAACCGGTGACTAGCTTAGGAGAAGCGTCGTCATCGGTTTTGGACCTCAATGGTCTGTCTCTGTCTTTTTCTTTGTGTTTTTTAGGTATTCCGGTAGTTGGATTGCTAACGGACAACATTTCTGGATAATTAAATCTTGAGCCAAAATATTTAGAAGCAAAAATATAGACGTTTAATCGTGCACTGGCACAAAATTGACAGCAAGGCACGTTGCGGTCAGGGCCTAAGCAAGGAATACAGTACAAATGAAAATCCTTATGAGGTATTTGCTTCCCACAAGTAATGCAATTATTAACTTTTACTGACATTGATAAGGAGCAAGAAAAAGTTTACCCAACGGGGTACTTAGCTTTTAGTTGAAAACTTTGGTTCTGAAACTCAAAAAAGAAAATTTCAGGAGTCGGCCGACCGGCACTTGCTGCACGGTGCCCGAAGCAGAAGCAGTTCGCAAGAAAGACTGATGTAATGGTGTCGGCTGCATGTTTTATACCCCTGACAACCTGACGTCATGGAAGAAGAGACAGCAACCGACGCAGGACCCAAGACTTTGTTAATCAGGCCGACTGAGGATAGCCTGCCAGCAGATTACCCAAATGTAATGACTGCAACAGTAAAACACGAAGAACATTCATGATTACTTCTGTGGTTCACTTGGACATTCCTATTAGTACTAGAGTGCTTAAGAAGGACTCTAGAATAATTAATGTGCTGCCATTTTGATAAAAGCTAAGATTCTCATACATAAATGTGCCTAGATCTGTTTAACTGCTCGGAGTACACAATCATCAATTTTATTATCCAATTTCATATTACTCTTCTAGAAAAGTACAGTTTTGTACACTTACCATAAATGTAGATGTTCAAGTGTATTCACTGTTGCACTCATCACATTTGGGTTATCCCTGCCAGGGTAGCCCTCGGCCAGCCCGAATACCAGAGGCTTAGTATTTCTGTGTCGGCTGCTGTCGCTTCAGGACTGATGTCAGGTCATCAGTAGCATAAAGTAAGGCAGCCGACGCCATTACATCAGTTTTTCTTGCCTTGTCAGGAGCCCCGAAGTGGGAGCCAGGATATGGTGGAAGAACCCTACCAGCAGAAAGTAAATACCAAAAAGGTCCTTGTAAGGAGAGAGAGAGAGAGAGAGAGAAAAAGAAGAGGGGGATGGAGGGAGGGAAACCAGGACTGCAACAGTGAATACACCTGAACATCTACATTTATGGTAAGTGTACACAACTATACTATGTTCTTCGTTTTTCACTGCTGCAGTCATCACATTTGGGTTGATTCCCAAAGCTGAGAAAAAGCGTGGAGGCAGTCAAGGAGACTAGGGTCTGGCTAGGAATCCCTGCAAGACTGCAATGGCAAAACCTGCCCTGGATTTGGAGAAGATAGGCAGGTGGTAATGCTTGGTGAAAGTGTGAACAGATATCTAGGTGGAAGCCTCCAGGATGTCCATGGTGGGGACTCCTCTGAGGAAAGCTGCAGAGGTGGAGGGTGCTCTGGTACAGAGAGTCCTGACCCCCTTAGGGGGAGGTTTTCCGTGTTGCTTGTAACAGAAATGGATGCAGTGTGCTATCCATTTGGCAATGGTTTGTTTGGAGATGGCTTTGCCATCTGCCCTTGCAGCAAAGCTGACTAGCAATTATCAGTCTTTCTGAATGACTTAGTCCTGTCTAGATAGAATCGGAGATGTCTGCGCACATCTAGAGAGTGCAGGATCCTTCCCCCTTTGTTTTGTGGGTTATGGAAAAAGGTGGGCAAATGAATGGATTGGTTGAGAGCCACACTGAACACAACTCTGGGCAGGAAGGATGGGTTATTCCTGAGGGACAGCCTGTCAGCATGGAAAATGATGAAGGGCTCTACAGCCATGAGTGTAGCTTGTAGACTCTTCTGGTTGAAGTGATAGCCAGAAGAAAAGCTGTCTTCCAGGAGAGAAACTTTAAATCTGTTGAAGATGGTGGTTCAAAGGGGGGCAGGGTGAGCTTTTACAACACAAAGATTAGGTCCCAAGCTGGGGTAGGTGTTCTTCTGGGTGGGCTCAAGTTGCTAGGCCCCTCTTAGGAACTGTTTGATCAGAGGCTGTGAGAAAAGGGGGTACTCAGTGTGGAAATAAGCAGAGACAGCAGAGGCATGAATTTTAATAGAGGAAAAGGAGACAGCACTGTGTAGCAGGTCAGCTAGGTAATCCAGGATGAAAGGTAGGGAGGGCTGTGCCGTATCGGCTCCCTTAGCCTGAATCCAGGTGCAGAACCTCTTCCATTTGTCAGCATAAGACTTTCTAGTGCTAGGGCATCTAGCCTCATGTATAACATCTAGAACTTGTTTACTGAGATTGGCAGATTGATCAGTGGTCAGGGAATAAGCCAGGCTGCCAAATTGAGGGTCTGCAATTGGGGATGCATGAATTCTCCTTCCCTCTGGGTCAGGAGGGTTGAGGTCTGAGGGAGATACCATGGTGGCAGTGGGGACAGGCTGCGCAGCAGTGGTTACCAGTGCTGGCGAGGCCAGTCTGGAGCAATCAGAATTGTCCTTGGTTTTTCCTCCCTTATTTTGAGCAGTACCCTGGTGATGAGAGGTAGTGGGGGAAATGCATAGACCGAGAGATTGACCCAGGGGAAGGATACAGCATCCACTTTCCAAGCCATGCAGTGATGCTCCCTGGTGCAGAACTTGCTGAGCTGATGGTTGGTGTGTGAGGCAAAGAGGTCGACCTTCAGGGTGCCCCATTTCTGAGTTATTAGGGTGAAGGCTTTTTGGTCAAGCTGCCACTCGTGTGGGTCCAGAAGATTTCTGCTTAAGTGGTCTGCCAGAGAGTTTAGAGTGCTTGGCAGGAATTGTGCTAACAGGTGGAGTTGCATGGCAGAGGCTGTGTGTCAAAGGGTCATGGCCAGCCTGCATAGAGGGTAGGAGTGAGTCCCTCCCTGCCTGTTTATTTACCACATCACAGTGGTGTTGTCCGTTTTGATTAGGAGAGCCCCTGGGGAGAGAAGGGGCCTGAAAGCTGTCAATGCGTGCTTGACAGCTAACATCTCTTTTTGGTTGATGTGCAGATGAATTTGCTCTGGGCTCCATTGGCCCTGTATGCATCTGCCATCCAGGTGTGCACCCAAGGCATAGTCTGATGCATCTGTGGTGAGAGTCTGGGTGGCGGGGGGTGGAGGTGGTGAGAAAGGTAGACCCTTGTTGTGGGAGCATGCTGCTGCCCACCAAAGAAAATCTTTCCTTAGGCAAGGTATCACTGGTGCAGGAGTTTGCAGGTCTTGAGAGTGCTGACATCAAAGGCTTTTTAGGTACCAAATGAAGTTTTCTCATATGCAGTGTGGCATATGGAATGAGTAGAATGCAAGATGCCATGAACCCCAGAGCTTGCAGGATGTTCCTTGCAGATAACTGGGGTCTGGTGGCTAGTTGAGAGAAGTAGGCTGTCAGGTAAGTTTGCTTTTCTGGTGTAAGGAATGTCATCTGGGAAGCTGTGACCAGGCTTGCTCCCAGGAATATAATCCTTTGGGTGGGTACTAGTTTGGATTTCTTTTCGTCGATAGTGTACCCTAGGGAGGTCAGTAGGGATTTTACAAAGGCCAGGTGCTTGAACAGCTTTTCCTAACTGTCTGCCTGAATTAGGCAGTCGTCTAAGTAGGGGTAAATTTGGATATTCCTTTGTCTGCAAAAGGCAATGGCGGGAGCCAGACATTTTGTGAATACTCTGGGAGCAGTAGATAAGCCAAAGGGAAGAGCAGAGAACTGAAAGTTCAGAGATCCTGCCCTGAAACAGAGATTTCCTGCAGGATTCCGTGATAGGAATGTGGAGATAGGCCTCTTTTAGGTCTAGGGTGGCTAGCCAAGCATTCTTGGACAGCATGGGTAGCAGTTGCTGGAGGATGAGCATTTTGAATTTTGATATCACCAGGAAGGTGTTTAGAATGGATA
Source organism: Protopterus annectens (assembly GCF_019279795.1). Lineage (NCBI taxonomy): Eukaryota > Metazoa > Chordata > Ceratodontiformes > Protopteridae > Protopterus > Protopterus annectens. Next base: position 530,486,161 of record NC_056727.1, on the reverse strand, counting down.
GATCGAGGATGGAGTGCCAGGTGCCCCCTTTTCTGGGTACCAGGAAAAGTCTGGTGTAGAAACCTTGGCCTATCTGTTCTGCAGGAACGTGCTCTACTGCCCTCATAGAGAGTAGGGAAAGGACTTGCTTTTTCACCTCTGCCCACTGGTTTGGAGGTAGATCTGGGAACCCTTTTGGGGTTGGAAGTGTGTGGAAAGATAATTTGTATCCCTGGGACACTATGTTGAGGACCCAGCGGTCGTCAGTAATGGTGACCCAGGTGCTTGTGTGGAAGGAGAGTTTTCCTCCTAGGGGCAAGTGCAGGTGGGCAGAGGGAGGGGGAAAGATCTCTTTTTCTTTTGGAAGGGGTAGATTGGCTTCCCCTGATCAGCATTATAAGGTCTTCTGTCATTTTAAGCATTTGAGACTGAGGCAATGAAGCAGGTGTCCGAGACTGGATCATTAGTTTCTTGGGTGTGGTTTGTACCCTGGGCCTTAGAAACTCAGTAGTTCTCGAAAGAACGGTAGACGCATAAGAAGTTATCGGTTTGTGTCGAGAATCGGTAGTGCAAAATACTTCCTTGAAAGCTGGTGCCTGCTCAGCAGATCCGGACCCATCCAAGGTAGAGGCTTCGGACCCATCCAAGGTAGAGACAACCGTAGGATTCATAGTCGAAGAGTTTTGCGGAATACCGGACTCTGAAAGGGTCTCAGTAATAGCCTGCAAATCCACAGAAGCGGGCATCAGGGGCTGCAAAAGCACCTCACTGAGGACCACAGAACTGATGACTAGCTTAATGGAAGCGTTGTAAGTAGGTTTGGACCTGTGCGGTCTGTCTCTGTCTTTATACTTACGTTTTTTCGGAAGATCTGTTGTCAGATGGCTTACCGAAGCCATATCGGAATTTGAGGACTGTGAGCAAAAATATCTAGCTACAATAAGGGCCCGGCAACATATAATTCTGGCACTGAACAAAGCAAAAAAGCGACAGCGAGGGACGTCGTGGTTTGGGCCTAAGCAAGTGTCGCAGTAAGAATGAAAGTCTCTGTGTGGTATTTGCTTTCCACAGGCAAGACAATTGTTAACTTTTTCTGACATGGGTTAGAGCAAGAAAAAAGGATCCCCAACAGGGTACTTAGCATTAGAAGACTTCAGCTTCAATTCGGGAGATGAAACTCAGGTGGCGGCTGACCGTCACTCATGCGAACTGCTTCTGCTTCGGCTCCTCAGCAAGAAAGTCTGATATAATGGCATCGGCCACCTTACTTTATACTACTGACGACCTGACGTCAGTCCTGAAGCGGCAGCAGCCGATGCAAAAATACTAAGCCTCTGGTATTCGGGTCGTCTGAAGGCTACCCCTGGCAGGGATAACCCAAATGTGACGACTGCAACATTGAAACATGAAAAACATCTACAAAATCTACGGAATGTGCATGTTGAAGCCAAACTGACTTCAGAAACCACTGAAACTTTCATATGGAGTTTGGCCAAAGGGAGCATAGGGATGGTGGATACCATGAAGCCCAGCACTCTCAGGAATTCCTTGGCTGTTATAGATGCCAGAGGAAGAAGAGTATGAAAGAAAGAAATGAGTGTTAAGGCCTTGGGAGGAGGGAAGTATGCCAGCATAGACACAGTCCATATCCTGCATGCCAGATAAACATGGTCTTGAGAAGGACTCAGAAAAGACTTTTTGACGTTTATTGTGAACTCCAGGCTTTGCAGAAAGGAAATGACAAAATGAAGATTCTGCAACAAGATCTCTGGAGAGGATGCCTGAAACACAAGACAATCCTGGTAAGGAAAGACCTGGATCCCCTGAAGCCTGCAAAAAGCAAATCACAGGAGCAAGGCATTTGGTGAATACCCTTAGAGCAGTAGAAAGGGCAAAGCAGAGAACTGAAAATGCTAGGGACAACTTCCTGAAAAGGGTATGAATCGGAATATGGAGATAAGCATCCTTGCGATCTAGTGACACCATATAATTCTGAGGAAGCAAAAAAAGGGAACAAAGTCTGAAGGGACAACATTCTAACGGAGGACACCTTCAGAAAAGTGTTTAGATGAGAAAGGTCTAGAACTGGTCTCTAAGTACCCTCTTTCCTGGGTATTATAATCATTATGGAGTAAAAACTCTCCTGTTTGGGGCACAGGCACCTCTTGAATAGTAAAAACAGACAGACTTTTGTAAAAACTCGAACAAAACTCAGCAAACAGGCTCTGTAGGAATAATCCAAACACCAAGATGTTTTTACTGGTTTAATGAAGTGCTTTTCGTCACCTACAATAAGGTAACATCCTCAGAATACATTCACCAAAAAACGAGGCCATTGAATAGTGAAACAACAAGTCACCTGATCTACCTGCAAGGTGTATTGATTTACAAAAAGTAGTACTCATTGATAGAAAAGTACTTGTTGATAAAATTCTTAAAAATGCATTTTGAACTGCTAATTGTACAGATTAAAAACACATTACACCGCTAATCACAATCATGTCTCGTCAAAGTCTATTAACCATATAAATGGTACAATTTAAATAGACAATTAGACATTAAAAATTATTATAATATCCATACTGTAAAAAGATCTATGCTGTAAAAAAATATATGAATGTTGAATGTATCACAATCATATCTCGTAAAAGTCTATTAACCATATAAATGGTACAATTTAAATAGACAATTAGACATTAAAAAATATTATAATATCCATACTGTAAAAAGATCTATGCTGTAAAAAAATATATGAATGTTGAATGTACTAAATATAAGTACTGGATGTAAACAACATTCAAATTGTTTTAGTTACTATCTTTCCAAACTTCTTAATTTGAGAAGACATAATACGTTACAATGTTCATTTAATCCAGGTTCAACAGAGGCATTCAGCCTTATTTGCCATGCCAGTTCGCATTCTTCCAACAATAGATTTAAAGGGCCACCTCGATTATGATGTTGAATTTGGTCTATTGCTTTAAAAATGAATTTATGTCCTGCATGTGTCATAGTCTGTCTAGCAAGAGCATTATCAATTTTACTTGTTCTTATTACATAAGTGTGCTCATAGATTCTATCTCGGAGCCTTCGCTCCGTTTTACCTATATAAAATGCTTTACATGAGCAACACATAGCAATATAAACGATCATTTTTCAATTAAGTTATATTTTATTTGATACTTTCTTCCATTAACCATAAATGTTCCTCCTGTGTTGATGAACTTACACATACTACAACACCCACAGGTAGACATACCAGTAAGTCCATGGGCAATCTTGTGTCTATGGGATTCTAGTAAACTTTTCAAATTCGTTCCTCTCCTGAAAATAATTTTAGGAAGATTACTTAATTTCTCTAATAATGTTTTATCTCGTTTAATAAGCTCCCAATTTTTATATAGAATAGTCCTGATAAGCATGCTATCCTTACTAAATGTAGTAACAAAACTGTACTCAAACTCGTTAATAGATTTTCTACTTGTTGGCATATTAACTAGCTGAACTACAACGTTGTTGTTAAAGTTCCCAAATCTAGACTCTTGCATCTCTGAGAGTACGTTATTGCCCAGTGTAATGATAACATTATACTCAAACTCGTTAGCTGAACTTTTACTTGTTTTATCATTGACTTCCTGGTCCCCCAAATTGCTGTTCAAAACCATAGTACTACCTTCTTGTACATCTTGAAGCTCATTTCTATACAAAGTCGGGGTAATTATACCGTTAGTTCTTTTTAAGTATACTTCACTAAATATTGTTTCGATTAAAGACGATGGATAACCTCTTTGTCGAAACATTCTCCCAAGCAAATTACATTCATCCAAAAGTCTTGATCTAAAGATACCATCCTCGCAGCTCTAATCATTTGGCCTTTTACTATAGACCATTTTTGCTGTAGAGGATGTGAACTCGAGAAGTGTAAAAATGCATTGCAATACGTCTCCTTCCTGTATATCCTAGAGTTATACCTGTTAACCACATCTTTAACTAGACTAACATCAAGATAATCAATACAAGACAATTGGAAATTAAATGTAAATTTTAAAAAGGTAGTTGAACTGTTGACATATTCAAGTAGGTTTTTCGCTGTATCTAAATTACCCCGAAACACAATAAAAATGTCAAGGAAGCGAGTATAGTACTTAATATTAGACATGTATAAAGCATTGTCAAAAATATACTGTTTCTCCCAATACACCATAACAGTGTTTGCAAAACTCGCTCCGCAGGGTGAGCCCATGGCTGCACCCTGCTTCTGCAAGTAAAGATCGTTTTGAAATGAGAAGAAGTTGTTAGTAAGGAATATGTCTAATAGTGCTTCCACTAGATAAATTTCTTGACTAGATGCCCCTTTTCCGCAGATAAATAAACTTACCCATTCTGTGCCCTCTAAATGTGGGATTGATGTGTAAAGTTCTTTTACGTCAATAGTAAGGAAGTCCTTGTCAAGGCATAAGTTGTTTATGCTTTGTAAAAATGCCCAGGAATCTTTACAAACTTGTGGTTCAGTTACCAAATACTTTTTTAGTACACTATCCACAACTTTAGCACAAGGGTAAGTAATAGACCCATGGCCATCTATTAATGGTCCAAGAGGTGGATTGTACAAATCCTTATGAACTTTAGGAATTGTGAATAAAACGGGGATTTTTGGCCATATCATAGTCATATAATTATATTGGTTAACATCAATTATGGCTACAATGAATAAATCATTGATATAGCCTTTAATTCGCTTATAAGCGGTATTAACTTCATTTATTGAAGCTTTTTCATAAGCGTCACTATCTAGTAGAGTCTGTACTCTAGTGACATAATCTGTTGAATCAAATATGGCCAAGCCACTACCCTTATCGGGTTTAACAACTCTCACGTGCAAAGACTTAAACATATTTAGTTCTAAAAGTTCATCACATGTAATATTTGTTGTGTATGTGCCGTTAAGTAAACCTTTATAGTTGTTTGCAAAATATCTCAAATCTAGTTCAATAATAGTTTCAAACATATTTACAGTAGGGTGTAGTGGAGGATTGTACACACTAGGCACCCTAAAAGAGGAAATTGTTTCACCAGAATTACCCAGTAGAATTTTTAAATTGAGCTTTCTCACAAATAACTTCAGATCTTTCATTGTTTTAACAATGTCAAAATGGCGACTGGGAACAAATGTGTTCCCTCTTGCTAATAGTTCAACTAAAGTTGGATCAATTTCAATAGATGAATAATTGAAAATATGAAAGTCACCAGTCTTATTTTTTACAATAGCAACCCCATGTTGCGAATCATTCATTCCCTGCGCTTGTTGTTCGCACGCTGTTTTGTTTTTTTGAGTATAACTGTTGAATTTTTTAGGGATAGCACCAGGATGACCCCCTTTGGAAAATGTATTGTCATTAAGACTTGTTCCTTGTTGGTTGTTACCCACTTCCTTATTGTTAGAACGAAGACGCTCACTTCGTCTGACTTGATTTTGTTCAACATCAGAACCAAAGTCCCCCATGGGAGTCGTAACGTTCAAAATGTGAGGACCATTCCCTACATTAGTAACATCATTCCTTATAATGTTACTGCCAGCATTACCAGACATTGCCAGACCAACCTGTGCCATAGAAGATTTTGGATATGCTAGACCATTTTCATAAGCTGCACAGTCCCTGTTCATTTTTTTGATTTTGTTAAATTTTAGTCTAACAACTGGTCGATGCTGTTAAAACATCTCTCATGATCGTATTTATATCTAGGAAAACTGGCATGAGAAGTAATAAAGGAATTTAACTCACAAACTTCTTTTGATAATTGAGTTATCTGGACAGTATAATGTTTAAGCATTAAGTCCATTAAGGCAAGCCCTTGTTGGTCAAATAAAGAATTCAATTCAAGATGGAACAATGAGTCAGCAATAAGACCTGTAGGATACAGGTGATGTTTTAGATCTTTTGGGACAATGTGTTCCTTTATACACTCTTGAAAATAGCTGGTTTCTAGTTGAAGCTTCTTTAACTTTACTAGTTTCATGTCTAAAAATTTTAACTGCTCAGTTATTGAAACAGAACCAACCTGTTGGTCATTGGCATTGTCAGCTGGTTGCCCCACGTTGTATTCACGACAGAATGAAAGTTTCCGTGTATCGTTAATCCACTCGTGGAATTGTGGGGTACTAATAAGCCTCACAATGCCGTTCTGTCTTCCAGCTACTTCACTGTTAGGGTTTACATCTCTGTTGAATGGTCTGCTCAACGGTCCTGAAACACTACTTGGACCTTCGTTGTTGTGGACCGGTCTGTTGTCCGGTTCACCAGTTTCAAGTTGTGTATTGCCATTATCCGTTGATGTATTCGTGTTCCCGTTTGTTGTTGACCCAATGGAAACGATGACAAACTACTATTAGTGGTGCTTGGAACAACTGACCTCAGCTGTTGTGATTCCAAACGAACGGCTAAGTCATCAACCTGTTGCGACAAGGCATTGATTAAAGCCGTTAAATTTAAAAGTTCAGTTTGTGTTTGAGTAGGGTCGAGCAGTAGAGGACTGTTCAAACCACTAGTATTCCCAGAAGCCATAGACAAAAAAAATTCAAACTTTTGTAAAAACTCGAACAAAACTCAGCAAACAGGCTCTGTAGGAATAATCCAAACACCAAGAAGTTTTTAATGGTTTAATGAAGCGCTTTTCGTCACCTACAATAAGGTAACTTCCTCAAAATACATTCACCAAAAAATGAGGCCATTAAATAGTGAAACAACGTTGTAGATCAACTAGTTAATATGCCAACAAGTAGAAAATCTATTAACGAGTTTGAGCACAGTTTTGTTACTACATTTAGTAAGGATAGCATGCTTATCAGGACTATTCTATATAAAAATTATTGTTAAAGTTCCCAAATCTAGACTTGTATCTCCGAGAGTACGTTATTGCCCAGTGTAATGATAACATTATACTCAAACTCGTTAGCTGAACTTTTACTTGTTTTATCATTGACTTCTTGGTCCCACAAATTGCTGTTCAAAACCATAGTACTAACTTCTATCAAAAAGCATGCGAACAACAGGCGCAGGAGATAACGAATGATTCGCAACATGGGGTTGCTATTGTAAAAAAATAAGACTGGTGACTTTCATATTTTCAATTATTCATCTATTGAAATTGATCCAAATTTAGTTGAACTATTAGCAAAAGGGAACACATTTGTTCCCAGTCGCCATTTTGACATTGTTAAAACAATGAAAGATCTGAAGTTATTTGTGAGAAAGCTCAATTTAAAAATTCTACTGGGTAATTCTGGTGAAACAATTTCCTCTTTTAGGGTGCCTAGTGTGTACAATCCTCCACTACACCCTACTTTAAATATGTTTGAAACTATTACTGAACTAGATTTGAGATACTTTGCAAACAATTATAAAGGTTTACTTAACAACGGCACATACACAACAAATATTACAAGTGATGCTAAATATGTTTAAATCTTTGCACGTGAGAGTTGTTAAACCCGATAAGGGTGGTGGCTTGGCCATATTTGATTCAACAGATTATGTCACTAGAGTACAGACTCTACTAGATAGTGACGCTTATGAAAAAGCTTCAATAAATGAAGTTAATACCGCTTATAAGCGAATTAAAGGCTACATCAATGATTTATTCAATGAAGCAATAATTGATGTTAACCAATATAATTATATGACTATGATATAGCAAAAAATCCCTGTTTTATTCGCAATTCCTAAAGTTCATAAGGATTTGTACAATCCACCTCTTGGACCATTGATAGATGGCCGTGGGTCTATTACTTAGCCTTGTGCTAAAGTTGTGGATAGTATACTAAAAAAGTATTTGGTAACTGAACTACAAGTTTGTAAAGATTCCTGGGCGTTTTTACAAAGCATAAACAACTTATGCTTTGACAAGGACAACAACTGCCTTACTACTGACGTAAAGGAACTTTACACGTCAATCCCACATTTAGAGGGCACAGAATGGGTAAGTTTATTTATCCGCGGAAAAGGGGCATCTAGTCAAGAAATTTATCTAGTGGAAGCACTATTAGACATTATCCTTACTTACAACTTTTTCTCATTTCAAAACGATCTTTACTTGCAGAAGCAGGGTGTAGCCATGGGCTCAACCCTACAGAGCGAGTTTTGCAAACACTGTTTTGGTGTATTGGGAGAAACAGTATGCTTTTGACAATGCTTTATACATGTTTAATATCAAGTACTATACTCGCTTCCTTGATGAAATTTTTATTGTGTTTCGGGGTAATTTAGATACAGCGAAAAACCTACTTGAATATCTCAACAGTTCAACTACCTTTTTAAAATTTACATTTAATTTCCAATTGTCTTGTATTGAGTATCTTGATGTTAGTCTAGTTAAAGATGTGGTTAACAACAGGTATAACTCTAGGATATACAGGAAGGAGACGTATTGCAATGCATTTTTACACTTCTCGAGTTCACATCCTTTACAGCAAAAATGGTCTATAGTAAAAGACCAAATGATTAGAGCTGTGAGGATGGTATCTTTAGATCAAGACTTTTTGGATGAATGTAATTTGCTTGGGAGAATGTTTCGACAAAGAGGTTATCCATCGTCTTTAATCGAAACAATATTTAGTGAAGTATACTTAAAAAGAACTAATGGTATAATTACCCCAATGAGCTTCGAGATGTACAAGAAGGTAGTACTATGGTTATGAACAGCAATTTGGGGGACCAGGAAGTCAATGATAAAACAAGTAAAAGTTCAGCTAACGAGTCTGAGAATAATGTTATCATTACACTGGGCAATAACGTACTCTCGGAGTTACAAGAGTCTAGATTTGGGAACTTTAACAACAACGTTGTAGATCAGCTAGTTAATATGCCAACAAGTAGAAAATCTATTAACGAGTTTGAGTACAGTTCTGTTACTACATTTAGTAAGGATAGCATGCTTATCAGGACTATTCTATATAAAAATTGGGAGCTTATTAAATGAGATAAAACATTATTAGAGAAATTAAGTAATCTTCCTAAAATTATTTTCAGGAGAGGAACGAATTTGAATAGTTTACTAGAATCCCATAGACACAAGATTGCCCATGGACTTACTGGTATGTCTACCTGTGGGTGTTGTAGTATGTGTAAGTTCATCAACACAGGAGGAACATTTATGGTTAATGGAAGAAAGTATCAAATAAAATATAACGAACTGTAATTCAAAAATGATCGTTTATATTGCTATGTGTTGCTCATGTAAAGCATTTTATATAGGTAAAACGGAGCAAAGGCTCCGAGATAGAATCTATGAGCACACTTATGTAATAAGAACAAGTAAAATTGATAATGCTCTTGCTAGACATACTATGACACATGCAGGACATAAATTCATTTTTAAAGCAATAGACCAAATTCAACATCATAATCGAGGTGGCCCTTTAAATCTATTGTTGGAAGAATGCGAACTGGCATGGCAAATAAGGCTGACTGCCTCTGTTGAACCTGGATTAAATGAACATTGTAACATATTATGTCTTCTCAAATTAAGAAGTTTGATAAGAGAAACTAAAACAATTTGAATGTTACTTACATCCAGTACTTATATTTAGTACATTCAACATTCATATATTTTTTTACAGCATAGATCTTTTTACAGTATGGATATTATAATAATTTTTAATGTCTAATTGTCTATTTAAATTGTACCATTTATATGGTTAATAGACTTTGACGAGACATGATTGTGATTAATAGCTGTGTAATGTGTTTTTAATCTGTACAATTAGCAGTTCAAAATGCATTTTTAAGAATTTTATCAACAAGTACTTTTTTATCAATGAGTACTACTTTTTGTAAATCAATACACCTTGCAGGTAGATCAGGTGACTTAATGGCCTCGTTTTTTGGTGAATGTATTCTGAGGAAGTTACCTTATTGTAGGTGATGAAAAGCACTTCATTAAACCAGTAAAAACATCTTGGTGTTTGCATTATTCCTACAGAGCCTGTTTGCTGAGTTTTGTTCGACCTCTTGAATAGTACCCAGAGTCAAAAGTTTCCGAATCACCTCTGGAAAGAAGGACAGTTGTTCAAGAGGGGGCTGAGGAATATCCATAAAAGGGGAAGGGATCTGGGAAGGGATTTTCAGACTGCAAAATACCCCTGGCAGATAATGGACAGAACCCATGGATCCTGAGTAAGCTGTAGCCAAACAGGAAGAGAGACAGAGATGAAAAGAAAGAAGAAAATGGCTGGGAAGAATAGGATAATCAGGCAGCACCTGGTTTCTCAGGAAAAGGAGTCCACTGAGGCAGAGAAGTCTGAGTAGCCTTCACAGGAGGATCTGCTTACCACCCTTTTTACTCTTTGCAGGAGGGCAAGATTACCTATGAAAAAAAGCTAGCTTACTGGGGTAATTTCTCTGAAATTTAGGTACAGGAGAAACAAACATATGTTTAAGTTCCTGTAAAGCCTTGCCCTTATCCTGAAGGGACTTAACCAAAGCAGAAGCAGCTTCGCCAAACAAATATTTATTATCTAGAGGGGCATCCATCAACTTAGCCTTAATATCATCAGGCAAAGGTTGAAGCTGAAGTCAGGAATACCTCCTCATTACTGACCCAAAAGCAGCAGCCCTAGAGGAAGCATCTGCTGCATCATAACTACACCTGATAGAATGCTGAGCCACCTAGGAGGAAGTCCTTAACAGAAGTTTTACTCTCAGAGTCTAGAAGATCAGAAATAAACTGACAGGCCTGGGAAAGGCTAGCCAAGTATTACCCGGACATATCAGTCTAATAATTAACAGCCCTAAAAGCCAAGGTGGCAGAGGTATAAACCTTCATGCATAGCCTTTCTACAGTTCTACTATCTTCATCAGAGGGCAGTAACGTAGAAGGGAGTAATTGAGATAGCTTGTCAGAAGTTACAGACACCACTGAGGGGTCAGCAGGACACTTGTACAAGAACTTACATTCCTTATGCACCCTACAGACTCTATCAGGCTTCCTGTGGGCAAGGGGCTGAGAGTCTGGAGCTTTAGAAGCATTACCAAATGCATCCAACAAAGCAGACAAGACAGCAGGAACAGCAGAAGACCTTAGAGAATCCATTTGCAGCAACTCATAATACTTTTTTTTTTTTTTTTTTTCTCAGAAACCTGAGCACAATCCCATTTGAAGAACTCCATCATCCTAGAGATTGTGTTCCCAAAAGAAATCTCTACAAAGGGAGTATCAGGACTGGTAGATTCTTTTTCCTCAGATCCATAATCCAAAGGAGAAGGAAACTGAGAGGAGTAGGCAAGGGATTCCTCATCTGAATCTGGCTCCTCCTCAGAGGAATCCTGTTCCTGGGTCTTTTAAGGGTCGTAGAGGACCAAAGGGGGCTGGAACAGAAACTCCCTGAGGAAGTTTCATTGCCATTTAAGCACTAAACAAGTCTTAAGTGAAGGACTGCCATTCACTCGGTGGATCCTTAGGAGTAGGAAAAATATGTTTATTATTTTGCTTTTTCTTCAATAGGACGTCTGCCTTATAGAATTCAGAAAGCTCTGACCTAGGATGGCATTCAATAATGGTAGTAGGGACTTCTTCTTTGACTAAGATTTGAAGAACACCCCTAGGCCCCTTGGAGATAATCAGCTGTGGTTCCCCCTGAATATCAGAACCGGACGTCTGCATTACCTCTGCGATGTGCCTAAAGTCGGATCCCCACCAGCCTCCAACCCAGTAGCGGCAGAGGAATCCAATCATAAAATCCAAGCAACCTACAGGCATTCACTCTCCTCGGGAAAGACGTCCGGCAGAGGCTGAACAGAAGATTCCATTCTAGGTTTCTTGGCCTTCTTCACAGACAGCTGTCCCTCACAGTGGGAAGTTCCCTCCATCATGTCCTTTGCAAGAAGCTTAAGATGCTGGTTTTGAAGATAAAGCACCAAAGAAGAAAGTCTACTATGAAAGGTCTTGGGAAAAAAGGACAGACACAACAGGACACATGGTCATGCGAAGCACCAAGGCAAAACAGTCACTATTCCTGGTGGTCTTTATGGGGAATCTGTCTCCCACACTGGCACATTTACCCTTCTTGGATGACAAGAAACTCCACAAACAACAATATAATAAAGGAAAAACAAGTAAAATAAAACCCCAATGGGGCACTTATCTGCAATGGCTTGGTGAACCAGCAATGGAATGGGCATTCAGACCGATGATCAAGCAATGACGTTTGATTGATTGCAAAGAAGTTCTGAGAATGGTAAGTCCAGATGTCACCTTTATGCCCCACTCTATACATGTGATGTACGGTACACCTTAAAGCAACCTAAAAGCTTTGGTATACTAGCTGGATGTCGGTCCACCCTTGGCAGGGGATCCTTAATGTAATGAATACTGCAATAGTGATATGGAAAGATATCAGTAATTATTTGGGAGTGTAATGAGTTGGCAGACTTTAATAATTCCCTTTACACTATTATAACAGAAACAATGGGTGAGCAAATTGATGTAACTAATGAAATTATTTTTTTGAGCTGCGATACAGAACTGAAATTGCCTAGAGATAGTAAAACCTTGCTGAGTTTAATACTGGTGGCTGCCAAAAAAAAAGCAATTACTAGAAAATGAAAAAGTCTAAACCAATTGTATTAGAAGTAGTGAATATAACAACAGAGATAAAACAACTGGAAATAGGATCTTTAGAAAAGGGAAGGAGCAAATTACACAGAAAAAATGGGAATTGTGGGGTCAATGCATGTAGAATAATGTTTTGGAGGAAGAATGAGGTTTAAGGGAAGGCAGAAACTGAATGAGGTTTATAATGTTTGACTGACAATGGCTGGATTGATTTCAAGTGATGTATGATGTTTGCAACATCATGTTTTATATATGACTGCCTATGTCCTAAGTGTTAATTCAACAAATATGTTTCTTGTTAAAAAAAAAAAAAAAAAAAAACAGTAATTAGTTTTTAATTGTTTTAGCTCATCCATTACACCTGCACATTCAGATATACTACATGAACTGCCAGACCTTTCTCTACAGCAGTAGTTACCTGTTCAAAGAATGTTATCAAGTTAGAACTCAGGAACTTCAAAAACACTCATACTGATCTTGATCTGGGAAAAGAGGTTCATAGGTTGTTACTAGGCAAACGACCACTTGGGCCCTTACTAGCCTAACTGCGTAACCCAAACCATTTGGGACCCTAGTATCACAAATGAACAATGACTCTATTAATAAGAGATTTGAAAACAAGACAGGATCATTAAACAGTACCTATAAAATACTACTTAAACTTGAGGTAACACTTGGAAAGTCTCCACAATGTAATATAGTACATGCACCTTGCAAGCGGTGAATTTGTCTGCAAGAGTAATGGAAACAGGCAAATACTGGTGGCAGCAGCAGGGGAGGGAAGCAAGACAAAAAGACAATATTTAATTGACAGCACAGTTAAATCCTAATGCAATTAAACAGTGAAGGTGCTGCCAAGTTGATAAGCAAGTTTAGTTGTACAAGTCAGCATGCTATCACAGCATTTACACCACTGTATGGAGGATATGTGAAACTAGACTGTGTAAATGCAGCAACAAAATAAATCCTATATGACTAATGTGGACATGAAGTGAAGCAACTGTATTATTATTATACTGCACATCTTCTTACCTAGTGTTGTACTTGAAAATGTAGATGTGTGCATTCCTGTGTGTCTTCCCAGTTCTGTACTGGCCACACCTGGATGAAGTGCATTGACTGTAACTTCTGTACCTGTATTACATGAAATAATTACAGCACAATTACTATTTTGTTCCAGAAACAACTGCTGGAAATTCTTCAAGACTTTGTGAAGTGACATTGGTACCCTGATGATAAAATATCATGCAAATTTTATAACCATCTGAGAACGACCACAAAAGCAACAACACATCACAATACGTGTCAACATGAATAACCAGTCCATGCATAAACTAAATTGGTGACTTACCTTTAAGTCGCTTGCTCAGTTCTAATGTAAAAAGCACATTTGCAAGTTTACTTTGACAGTAAGCTGCTTTTGTGTCATATTTTTTCTTTTCCCAATTCAGATCTTCAAAGTCAATCTTTCCAGCAATATGAGCAAGTGAGGAAACATTTATGATTCGACTAGGCCCAGAGTTTTTCAACTTATCAAGGAGCAGATTTGTCAGCAAAAAATGACCTACATAATTAAGAGACGGGACAGTGAGACAAGCATAACTGGTTACTTCTGCTAAATAACATGATACATTCTTACTTTAATAGTTGATCTACAAGTAATCCTCCTTGATGAGTTCTTGGTTGAATTAATGTTCACCAAACACACTTTGGCAAAACACTTGAAAGATTTTGCACTTTGGGACATCTACAAGACAATTATGATCTTTACTGTTATGCATAAAAGTGCTCATCAAATGAGTTTACCTATATGACCCTAGCTACTTAGCAAAAACCTTCCTGCAAACAGAGAAATAACAACAAAGATTTGACATCTATACTACTGATACATACTATTCAAGCATATACTTACCTTTATATACCCTCTTGAGTTACTGGAAACTCCCCAAAATGGGGGCTGGATGAAGCAGACCTTCATACAAAGGGTAATGAATGAAGGTTATAAATAACCTATTAAGGAGGGTAATCTTGAAGATCAACTGCTACGGTAATAACACATTTGTTATATCTATCATTGAACACCCTCCTTGACAGGCTGACTCTCAAACACTGACAAAAGACTCTGAGTAGTGAAGAAAGAGCAATAGGCAAGATTCGGTATTGATAAAGATACCCACCGAAAGGGAGCTGAAGGAATTTACTTTGTGAATCGCAAACACTGATGTGTCAAAAGGCATCAAACATATCTAGTGACACCTCCAGGTGCCTTGCAACAGCATAAGATCCTGCAGGGTAACAATATGAAAATGAATGTGCTGGATGTGCTGACTGGTGTTACTGAGGTTTGGAATGAGAAGAAGCATGCCCATGCTCTTTAGAAGCAGAAAAAGGTGTAAGCAAAGCCTCTCTCCCATTCTGAGAATGGAACAGTCTCTAAAGCCTTGGCATGATCCGAAAGTGCTACTGAAACAGACCAATATGCCAGCACAACTGTGCCCCAGGTCATGACTCTGTCTAGAATCTAGTGGTCCTTCCCGACAGTCACCAGAGTTGAATGAACTTGATGTTCCACCCCCTAAAGTAGAAGTCCCAAACTGGAATCAGTACTGTGGCAAGCCATCTATTTAGGTTCCAGTTCAACAGGGGGCAAGACCCTGTGGTGCTTTCAGTGGTGAGAAGGCCTCTAACTCTTCTGAGGCTTGCCAGGTTTAAAACAGGAGGTGCAAAAGGGTGAACTGCAATGGCATTCCACAGAAGTGAGAGCCAGGTTCCCCTCAAGTATCATTAACTAGGTGATGCGAAGGCTGGCAAAGAGCACTCTACCCCCAAAGAGGGTATCCAGAATCTTGTTTCCGAGTTCCTCCTTAAGAAAGGACAAACTCTGCCACACCATCCTGTAGAAGCACATGATCCAGCATGTGCTCTAGTCAAACAAATTCACTAGCAAAATTATAGAGGACCACAAGTTCACTTTTTAAGGTGAAGAACAGAGTCTATACAAGTCCTTTTAGAGCTTCAAACTTATGTGGATATACAAGCTTTGCCCATTCGGGAATAGAACAGAAGAGGTGAGATGAACAGTTGAGGGCCATTAGCTCCAACATGGCAAAGGAGCACCCTCTTTTGTAATACGTGTCCAAAGCTCTGGGCTTTCTCATCCAGCAGTAAGCTGTCAAAGTGTTATGTTTTCCAGGATTTACATTAGACCAAAGGGATTACTTAGAAGTCTAATCCAATCCAGTCTTTACTACACTGTTTAAACCTAAGCACTTTACAAAATGGCTTACCAACATATTCTGCTATCTAATGTTGCATCACCATCCTTAATGGCTGAGTGAAATGATAATATGGGCTGTCAGTAAGGAGGCATATTAACAATATACTAGCACATCAGTATACTAGCACTTTGTGCTGGCCCTCAAAAGTTATGTCTACAGTACCTGAACATGCATTCTGTATGCTACAACTGAAACAGACAACGTATCACAGCTGTTTGTCTGCAGCTGTCTCTGGGATGATCTGTCAATGAAAGTGCCTTCTGACTTTCATTAGGTTATAATGGTGACTATATGATAAGGCCTGGATGAAATTATGTAAGACTAAACTGCGTAATATAATAAGAATGTATGCAATACACTGCTTCCACATTCACACATTTTTTTCACTTTAGTAGTGGGTACTAACCCTAAACCTACCCCTTTTCCTAACCCTAAACCTACAGTGTAACTTAAAAAGGCTTCCTGTAACACTGTCACTACACAAGACATACTTGGACACACAAGCATGCACACAAACACACACACTAACAATGCTACATCTATTTTTTTTTAACTTATCCTTTCATTGACAGGGTTGGTCCTACTAGGCTAGTAGTCTCATTTCAGGGGAGACCTGCGGTGGATAGGGAACTTGGCCAGGGTATTTGGGAACTTCCCCTACCTGGCAGTATTGTGAGTGGGACTCACTTTGCAGGAGCACTTCCTGTTTCCATTCTGGGTGGAGTGGCAGCCCAGGGAGACAGGGAGGCAGATGGAAAGAAATGGAGTGGTGAAAGAAATGGAGGAGAAAGCAACTACCAAGACTGGAGAAAGTTTGCAGGATTCTGAGATGTTTCAAAGAAATCTGTTTGATGGAGATGTGTCAGCAAATGATGGATGTATAATTACAACCCTCCAATTGTGAGCCGCAGTGGTACAGCGGTAGCATTGTTCCCTCACAGCAAGAGGTTCTCCTGTTCGATTCTCGGCTGGAGTGCCTTCTGTGTGGAGTCTGCATGTCCTCCCCCGGTTGAGTGGCCTCTGAAAGACATGAGTGAATGAGCTTGCCTTCGCTGAAGGTTGGGCGTCGGGCTGGCAACTCAGCACCATAAAAATCTACTGCCAATCATTAGCGGACCGGAGTTCCGCTGTGGTGACCCCTAACTGGGAAAAGTCAAAAAGACAAACAAGTAAGGAGGATTGTGGGATAATTTACTTAAAGAAATAGTGCTGCAGAGTGAGCCAGAAAACAAAGGAGACATTTATTGGTGGGACACAAAAGGAGGATGCACAGACAATCCTGCGTGTGATGGAAAAAAAAAAACATACACAGAGAAAGTAAAAGAAGGCAAATGGGGAGTAGCAGAAATGAAAGCAGAAGAAAATGAAAAACAGAAGTACTGTATGTAGTAAAGATTCAAAGTAAAGAAGACAAAGAAACGGACAGGTATGAAGTGTGGGACAATTTAAAAGCTTCTTTAGGTGTAAAAGCACATGGGGTAAGGAGCATTTATTCTTATCAACAAAGAACACTTTTGCGACATTATATTTGAGACTGTTTTTTCAATGGAAAATTTTCTTGGATAATATGAACAAAAGAAAGTCTGTAACCCAAGAAATCTTTATGTGATTAAAGCATTTTACTGGGAAGCAAAAAAGAAAATTCATGTATAAGTTTTGAACAGAGGTGGAAGGAAAGAGTTTGAAAGGACATTTGAAAACTTTATGTAAAGTAGTACTGGACATTGCAAAAGTTTATGATGAAAGGGATTTTTTGTGGAAAAGGACATTTAATAAGTAATTGTGATAAAAAAATGCTATATTTGTAGGGAATGAGACACAATGGAAAAAATAAAATAAAATGTGAATTGAAATGTTATAAATGTAACAAAATTGAACATTTATGGATTGTTATTGTTCTGGAGCTTTTCTCCCTGGGCCTCCACTGAAAATGGACAGCTCTGTCAAGTCGGATCTCCCCGGTAAACAAATGTAAAATAAATAAATAAATATAAAAATAGGCAAAGGAATGAAAAGGATAAATGAGAAAGCATGGAATGAAGAAGGAAAGAGATTGTTATGTAAAGATCATATTACTATGAGAACATTTTATAAAAATTAGTCTGAATGGCGGATATTTATGAAAAATATAAAAATGCTTTTTAGAGTGGCAATATGAAGTGAGAAAAGTAGAGAAAGAAAAATATAAAACAACATAAAATGACGAATAGGAATATTTAGAACATAATGATAGAAAGTACTCTGACAAATAAAAAGTATATGAAAAAATAAGAAAAATACAAGAATTGTTATATAAGCAAATATATTTTTACAAGGCAAAAGAAAAGTATCAGGTTACATAAGCAGATTAGTAAAAGAAGAAAAATGTAAAAGGAGAAACAGAACTCGGGAAAAGATTATGAACTGTGTAGTATAATATGTACAAGAGATGTTTATAGAAAAAAAAGATAGTGCAAACACATGGAAAGTAAGAAAACAGGTAAAAAAAGAAAATGAAGAGTTGGAAAAGAAGATTTCTTTAAATAAGCTAGATAAAGTATTAGGATAAGAAAATACAGATTCAGGTGCAGAACCAGAAGGAACAGGGGGTGAAATGTATACACATTTAAGGGGTTGGCAACATTTTTTTAAAGATTTTGAATGAATGGTTAAATGAAGGCATTATTTATAAAGAATTATACAGTGGAATACTTAAATTCATATGAAAGAAGGAAGACAGAAGACAATTAAAAAATGAACACTGACAGCATTGAATAATGATTATAAGATCTTTATGAAAATAATACAAAAGACATTTGAAACTAAAATGGAAAATATTATGGAAGATAGTATATAATATAAAGGGGAATAGTTGTCAAGAATTATTAATGATAGTTTGAGAAATTGTGAATATTACAGCTGGGCACAGCCTACAATATTCTCGAATATCCTGAACCCCCCCCCCCCCATTATCCAACCTACTTACTGTCTATACTACAAACCGGTACCTAAGATCTAGTGAAAAATCTCTCCTCTCCACAACCAAGGCTAACAATAACGCAGGGAAAGCACTCTACTCCCACACCATTGCTAGAAATTGGAACTCTCTTCCCCTATCCATGTCCACTTCCCCCTCCAAATCCATATTCAAAAACTCCCTCCAAATCCATATTCAAAAACTCCCTCAAATCGCATTTTCTTTGTACCTGGTTATGCCCTGGTATCACATAACCCTACCCACACTGCTATTAACTCCCCAAACGCCTTTCTGATCACATGCTGGAATCTCTGATCCTCTGTACGCTTGATAATCTGAAAGGGTACTTTTAACTGTAGAATCTTACTTGATATATTTGCCTCTCTTACCAATGTATAACTGACATTGTCTTTTTACCTATGTTCTATATCTTCTTTTACCTGGAGTGTTTTATTAATTTCTTATTATATTACTATGCTCAGCATACATGATGAAAAGTACAGTTTTGTACCTACCATAAATGTAGATGTTCGAGGATTCCATTGCTGCAGTCCTTACTATTGGGTATAGTCCGCTGTCCAGTCGGCCCGAATACCAGAGTATAAGGCTGACGTCGGTCAGGGCGCATTAGACTGACGTCAGTACGTCAGGGTACTAATGCGCATGACCGACGTCATATCCTCAGTCTTTTCTTGCCCCAGATGTCAGAAGACCCTAAAAAGACAAGGCTCAAAATACCTGCACCAAAAATATATACAATATATACAAGAATATATACAAAAATATCAGCATGTAATCTCACCTACACAACCACCCCTAAACACAGAGGGGAAGGAGGGAGGGTAAATTGGACTGCAGCAATGGAATCCTCGAACATCTACATTTATGGTAGGTACAAAACTGTACTATGTTCTTCGTTTCCCATTGCTGCAGTCCTTACTATTGGGTAGAATCCCAAAGCAGAGGTAAGGGAGGCTGGCAAATCATAAAGAAGTAGGAGCTGACAACATGCCTTGCAAAACAGCTGTGGCAAAACCAGCCCTAGACTTAGAGTAGATAGGAAGGTGATAATGCTTAGAGAAAGTATGCACTGAACTCCAAGTAGCTGCTTCCAAAATATCCTTAGTTGCCACCCCCCTTAGAAATGCTGTTGAAGTGGCAGTAGCCCTAGTGGAATGAGGCCTAATCCCAGCTGGAATCTCCTTGCCATGATGGGAATAACAAAATGCAATGCAAAAGCCAATCCACCTAGAAATAGTTTGTTTTGACACAGGCTTGCCCTGTGAACTCAAAGCAAAAGAAACAAACAATTGCTGAGACTGCCTAAAATCCTTAGTCCTGCTTAAATAATAATGCAATTGCCTGTGTACATCTAAAGTGTGCAAAATCTTTTCCCCTTTATTTTGGGGATCTGCATAAAAAGTAGGCAAATGAATAGTTTGGTTTAAAGCCACACTAGAGACCACCTTAGGCATAAAGGAAGGATTAGTACGTAATGATACCCTATCCTTATGGAAAATCAAAAAGGGCTCTACTGCCATAAGGGCCTGCAACTCAGACACCCTTCTTGCAGAAGTAATAGCCAACAGAAAAGCAGTCTTCCATGACAAGTATTTCAATTCAGCAGTAGCCGCAGGCTCAAAAGGTTGTAGAGTAAGTTTTTCCAACACAAAATTGAGATCCCAAGCAGGAGTAGGAGCTCTATTGGGGGTCTTATATTCTTTGCCCCTCTAAGAAACTGCTTGAACAAAGGATGCGAAAACAATGGAGGGTCACAATCATAGTGAGCTGAAATTGCTGCAGCATTAATCTTAATGGAAGAGAAGGACAAACCTTTGTCCAATAACTCAGTAAGATATTGAAGAGCCACACTCAAATTAGGCTCAGAAATCTCCAAATTCTTTGCTGTACACCAAAATAAAAATCTCTTCCATTTTTCTGCGTACACTTTCCTTGTACTAGGTCTTCTAGCTTCCATAATCACATTTAAAACTTGTTGAGGAAGTTGAGACCTGCTGTGTTTCAAGAGAGAATATGCCAGGCTGTTAGATGAAGAGAGTGAAGCTTGACATTGAGCAGATGACCGTCCTTCTGAGATAACAGATGAGGAATCAGAGGTAAAGGCCATGGAGGCTTCATTACCAGACTCCGTAGTAGTGGGTACCAGTGTTGCCGTGGCCAATCTGGAGCTATCAAAATCATCCTTGGCCTGTCTTGTCTGACCTTTAATAGTACCCTTGGAAGAAGAGGCAGAGGTGGAAAGGCATACACATGAAGGTTTTTCCAACTGAAAGACAGAGCATCCACTTTCCAAGCTGTGTGATGAAACCCCTTTGTGCAATACTTTGGCAGCTGGTGGTTTAGTGGAGAAGCGAACAGATCTATGTCTGGAGTTCCCCATGACACTGTCAATTTCTGAAATACATGAAGATCCAGTTTCCACTCGTGGGGATCCATGATTTGTCTGCTTAACACATCTGCTAAGGAGTTCTGTGCTCCTGGCAGAAACCTTGCCTGAAGAGTTAGTTGCAAGCTTAGCGCCGTCTCCCATAAAATCATTGCTTGCCTGCATAGAGGATAAGAATGTGTTCCCCTTGCTTGTTGATGTACCACATGACAGTTGTGTTGTCTGTTAGAATCAACACCTGCCCTGGAAGAAGTAACTCCTTGAAAGCCATTAATGCAAACTGGACTGCTAACATCTCCTTCATGTTGATATGTAGATGCTGTAGTCTGGCAGGCCACTTGTCTTGTATCCACTTTCCATTTAGATGAGCTCCCAAGCAATGTCCGAGGCATCTGTCGTTAAAATCTGACTCGCCTCTGGCCGGGTCACAGAGAGTCCCTTGTTTAGGTGACATTCCTGAGCCCACCACAAAAATTCTTTTTGAAGGCAAGGTATTATTTGAATGACAGTGTCCAAATCCTGGCAGTGCTGTGTCCATACATTTTGAGATACCATTGTAGCTTCCTCATATGCAGTTTGGCATTGGGAAGCACCAGAATACAAGATGCCATGAACCCTAATGCTTGCAGGACTGTCCTTGCAGTCAGCACGGACTGATGAGATAGTTGATGGAAGTAAAGTGATAGACTCTTTTGTTTGTCCGGGGTTAAAAAGGCCATCTGGGCTGCTGTATTCAGTCTCACACCCAGAAAGCACATGTCTTGAGAGGGTACTAGACTGGACTTTATTTCGTTCACAGAATACCCTAGGCATCTTAGCACTGCTATAACATATTCCAGATGCTGTAGAAGGTCTTCCTTTTCTTGAGCCAAAATCAGGCAGTCGTCCAAGTAAGGATAGATTTGAATTCCTTGTAGCCTGAAGTAAGCTATCACTGGAGCCAGAACCTTTGTGAATACTCTGGGCGCAGTAGATAAGCCAAAGGGCAATGCAGAGAACTGATAATGAGAAATCCTCAGGAGGAGAAGCTGTAGGAGTGGAATCATCCACATCTGAATCAGAATAAGTAGGATACTCCTGCAAATCTTCCGCAGAAGACTCAGAAGCCTCTGAACACTGTTCAAAACTATCAAACTCCGGTTCCACCCTAGGCCTCTTATCAGGAGGGGGCATAGAACCTCTAATCATAGTAATCAAATCTTCTGCCATTTTAAGCATATGTTTCTTAGGTACAGAACCCGAAATGCTAGGAGAAGCCCCCCCTGAAGCTGAACTAGGCCTACCTCTCAAAGAAGTTTTAGCAACAGAAGGAGAGGCTCTAACTACCTTGGGAAGAGAGGGAAGAACAGTTACCTGAGAAGCCCCCTCAGCCTGGCCTACCTCCTGAGAAGGCACATCCTGTAACAGTAAAGTTTCTGCCTGAGACTCCATGGAAACTCCTGGCAAAACCTCTGTCTCCACTGAGCCTTCTAAAGAACCGACGTCCGGGACTGCCGGTTCATCAACCCTAGGCTTCGCTGTTTTGTCCTTGCGCTTCTTGGACGAAGCGGCGGAGCATCCGGCGGCATTTTATAATTACAACGCTTCCCAAACACTAACCTGGCACAGTCTAACCTCCTCTTAATAGTGCGTTTGTTAAACCTAGCACAAGAGCGGCAACCAACAACGTCGTGCTCAGGCCCTAAACAAGGTATACACAAGGTATGATAATCCCTATGAGGTATCTGTTTCCCACAAGAAATACAGTTATTCACTTTTTCTGACATCCGGTTAAATACTGAGGCAAGAAAAAAACAAAATGTTCCCCAACGGGGTACTTAGCCAACTCTGCTTCGGTCTGAAACTCCGGTTTCGGAAATATTTCAGAACGCCAACCTGCACTCGCAAAACTGCTTCTGCATCGGACCATGCGGCAAAAAAGACTGAGGATATGACGTCGGTCATGCGCATTAGTACCCTGACGTACTGACGTCAGTCTAATGCGCCCTGACCGACGTCAGCCTTATACTCTGGTATTCGGGCCGACTGGACAGCGGACTATACCCAATAGTAAGGACTGCAGCAATGGGAAACGAAGAACATCCTGTTTTGTGTAGTATGCTGGATGTACTGTAACTGACATTGTCTTTTACCCATGTTCTATATCTTCTTTTACCTGGAGTGTTTTATTAATTTCTTGTTATATTACTATGCTCAGCATATATGATGTAACCTGTTTTGTGTATTATGCTGGATGTACTGTATTTGTATAACTTGATGACGGAGCTTTTCTCCCCGGGCCTCCGCTGAAAATGGACTTGGTCCAGTCGGAATTTCCTGGTTAACAAATGTAAAATAAATAAATAACTGCGGATCCAAAGGAAGCCCTGCTCCTGGAGACAATGTCAAGCTTATGATGAGTAACAAAGGTGTGAGGAGTAGACCAGGTGGCTGCCGCACAAATTTAATCTATGGAAAAACAGGCCAGATAGGCAGCTGACGTAGCCATAGATCTACTGGAATGAGCTCTGACTGGTCCTGGTAAAGGTAAACCTTTAGACAAATAGACCAAAGAAATATACTTCAAAATCCAATGAGAAATAGTAACCTTAGAAACTGCCCGACCCTGTCTGTTAAGATAAAATGCCACAAACACTTGGTCAGATTTGCGGAAACTCTTGGTTCTATCCAACAGAATCATAACTGTCTATGAATATCAAGAGTATGCAACAAATATTTCCCTTTATTGGAAAAGCTAGGGAAGAAAACTGACAATTGAATTGACTGATTCAAATTTGCCCCTGTAGCTATCTTAGGCATGAAGGATTGGTTTGGAGAGCCACTCTATTCTTTATGAAATACCATGTAAGGTGGCTTGATAGAAAGAGCCTGCAACTCTGAAACTCTTCTTGCCGAAGTTATGGCCACCAGAAAAGCAGCCTTCCATAATAAAAGTTTCATATCGCATGTAGCAGCAGGCTCAAAGCAACTCTGTGTAAAAGACTGCAGCATAAATGAAAGATCCCAAGGGTGAGAAGGATCTTTGACAGGGGGATGGAGCAGAAAAACACCCTTCAAAAATGCCTTGCAAAGGCGAGAGGAAAAAGTAGGTTCCTTGCAAACATGGAAATTAGAAATAGCCGCCAATTGCACTTTGATAGTAGAGAAACTAGCCCCATCTTGAAAAAGTGAAGAAAAGAACAAGAAGATATATGGGATGGGAGGTGAGAAGGGATCCAGATTCCACTACTCAGCCCAAATAGAAAACCTTTTCCACTTACTCTCATATACCTTTCTGGAGAACACCTTCTGACAGGCCAGAATAATGTTTCTGATGGGTGATGTAAGCCTGGACTGATACAGGATTATGGGAAGTGAATAAACCATGCAGTCAAATGAAGAGTCTGAAGGTTGGGGGTCGGAAGCTGTGAGGGTTGGGAAATCAGATCCGGAAGGGGATCTAATACCCAAGGGGGTACTTCAGATGAGACTGTAGGAGAGAAAACCACACCTGCCAAAGCCAAAAGGGGGAGATGAGGATCAAGGTGGCCTTGAGGCGTCTAGCTTTCTGAAACACTCTGGGAATGACAGGTACAGGGGATAGGCATAAAGGAGACCCAAAGGCCAATCGTGAACCAGAGCATCCCTTGGGGACTCCCCGACAGGGACAATCGGGGAGAAATACCAGATGCATTTGCGGTTGTGAGGAGAAGTGAACAGATCACAGCTTGGACAACCCCAGTGAAGGAAAATCTCTCTCACCACTGAAAGATTGAGGGACCACTCATGAGGACTCAGGATGGCCCTGCTGAGTCTGTCTGCCAACATGTTGGACTCACCGGGAATGTGAATTGCAAGGAGAGAGCTCCCAGAGGACATTGCCCATTCCCACACCCTAATGGCCTCACGATAAAGCAGGTAACAGCGTGTGCCCACTTGCTTGTTGATGTACCACACAACTGCCATGTTGTCCATGTGAACTGCAATGGTACTCAGTGAAAGGCAGTCCTGAAAAGCTTGCAATGTGAGAAGGACAGCTCTCATCTCCAGTACATTTATGTGCAGTTTGGTCTCTGCAGAAGACCTCGTACCTTGGACCGTCTTTCCCTGATAATACCCCCCAACCCCAACAAAGAACCATCCTAGGTCAATGTGGCATTGGGGGGAGGAAGAGAAAATGGTTTGCCTGCTAGGAGGTCAGGAGACTGAATCCACCAAAGAAGATGACACCTGCACAATGGAGTGAGAAGGAATGAGACCATCATCGGATAACACAAAGAAGACCACTGGAACGCTAGAGTCCACTGCGGAACGCTCATGTAGAATCTGGGTAACAGCACCAGATAGATCACTGCCACCATGGACCCTAAGGCCCTGAGAATAAGGTGGACCTGAGGATGAGTCAGATCTAGAAGGCAATGAACTTGAGCTCTGATTAGAAGCACACAGTGGAGAGGGAGTGCTGCAATCTCTGACACAGTGTCCAACTGAATGTTGATAAACTCCAAATTTTGGGATGGAATCAGATTTGATTCACTGTGATTTCTAACTGGTCAAATAGGCTAAGTATGTACTGAGTGGCTGTGGCCAGTCAGTGCTTTGTAGGAGCTGCGAGGAGCCAATCGTTGAGATAAAAAAAACACCTGGAATCCCTGCAGTCTCAGGTGAGCTGCAATCACTGCCAAACACTTGGCAAACTCCCAGGGGGCTGTGGTAAGACCAAAGGACAGGGTCCTGAACTGACGATGATTGGCCCCTACACGAAAGCGGAGATGTCTCCTGGAGCACCTATCTAGTTTTATATAATAGTACACATCCTGGAGATCCACTGAGCACATCCAATTGTCCTTGTGCAGAAGGGGCATGATAGACTGGACAGCGATCATCCAGAACTTCGACTTCTTGACAGAGAGATTCAACATGCTGAGGTCCAGAATTGTACACAGGTCCCCTGTCTTCTTTGGCACCAAAAAGA
This sequence comes from Protopterus annectens, assembly GCF_019279795.1. Classification (NCBI taxonomy): domain Eukaryota; kingdom Metazoa; phylum Chordata; order Ceratodontiformes; family Protopteridae; genus Protopterus; species Protopterus annectens. Next base: position 530,459,978 of record NC_056727.1, on the reverse strand, counting down.
AATGACAGTAAGTTCTGGATTCTCATTGCCCTGGGAGGACCTCTTGGATGGCTCTCTTCAGAAGAAGTTTGAACACTTCTTGCTGACCCAACTCCCTTTGATAGGGTGGTGCATTGGAGAGGTATTTCCTGATTGGAGGGGGTGAATGAGAAAGGGGAATAAAACAGCCCCTGGAAATAACGTTTAGCATCCAGCGATCTCTTGTAATATTTGCCCAGGCCAAAGGGTGAAATGATAAATGACCCCCGACTGCCTCCAGGGCAGGACAGTCAGGCAGTGCCTCAGGAGTGCTGGGGGGCTTCTCAGAGAAGGGTTCCCTGGAGCCCTGACTTTGCAGATCCCCTCTGCCCCTAGGGTGGCGTCAGTCATTGAGCAGTCTCCCACATGTAGAAGAGGGCTCGTGCTGAGCATCTTGAAATGAAGACTACGACTTATGAAACCACATTTTTCTAGTCACTTGTGTCTTGAAGAAGGACCACGCTGAGGGGTAGAAAACTTGATTCCCACAGCTGACAAGGTCTTGCCTTGCTGCTCACTGCGGGTGAGTGTTTCTTTGACAGAAGGACCAAAGAGGGTAGATCCATTGAAGGAGATGTTGCTGAAGGACACCTTAAAGGACTCTGCAAAGGCACAGCCAGGCATGGCATGGAATAGTGATGCCTATACCCAACACTCGAGAGGTGCCTTCCGTAACATTGGAAATCATCAAGGAATTAACCAGGGAAGTGAGAGTAGACAGCGTGGGGGAGACTTTACTTAGTTCCCAGACAGGCAGCAACTCAGAAAGGGAAGTAGTAAGCTCCTTGCCCAAGTCCCTCTGGAGTCGAGTGAAATGTGCCAATTAGTTAAGCACCCGCAGACCGAAGGTAGCTGAGGTGAAGACCCGCTTTCCGTGTCTGTCAATTGCCAGGACTCTTGGTTAGGGGGATGAACAGACGTACTTTGTTCAGCCAATTCTTTCTTATTGGCAGCAGCTACCATAATAGCATTAACTGGTACGCCCTTAAACCAAAAAAACTGTTGGTCGGAGGGGGGCTCAGGAACTTGGCATGTATCGGTACTGGCTCCACAGTATCGGCTCCTTCCATGCTCTGCTGGCGATAAGGTCTATGAGTTCGTCAGCAGGGGGGACTCTGGAGGTAGATGGTCCCGTCCCGAAAGCCTTCAGGAACACGGACTCCTCGGAGGATGGGGGTAGGGAAGACCATTCCACCCTTAAGCTTGAGGATTTTTAAGATGTCCCCAAAGGAGACATCCTCTAGTGGAGATCTGGGGGAGCCGTCCCCTATATCAAGGTCAATATCCTCAGTGAGAGACTCCACAGGGGAGTCCAGGTACCCACTCTTGCATGATCTCTTCCGAGGCACCTCCTCCTGGTGGGCTCAGGGGAGGATTTGGAAGATGGGGGAACCCCGAGGGGGTGACCCCCACCTGAAGGCAAGTCAGAGGGCTCACCAGGAACAAGATGAGAACAGTCTGGCTCTAGGGGCTGGGATGGGCCCTCGAAAGCCGGGGAGGATCTCTGGTGGAGGAAAAAGTCTTCTCTACTACATGGAAGGCCGAAGGACTGGACAACGCCCCATCTGCACTCCTGGAAGGCAGGCCCATCTGAGAAGAGGAAACAGAGCATGCCAGGGCATCTGGACAGTAGTGGCCCGAATGGTTGAGGGTCGAAGCACCAAGGGGAAGGGACCAGTCCGAAAACACAGGTCTGGAGCCCTCACCCAAAGACTCCGGGGTGACAGGTTGGGCCCGGGACTCTGTCGGCTCAGGGGGAGGCCGAACAGAGATAGTCAGGGACTCAGACAGGGCAGAGACAGAGTGGCCTCCAGGGACCCGCATCTCCTCCAAAACCACCTGGATTGGATGAGAAGAAGACAACAAAGGGGTAGGAGATGAATCCCTGGCCAGATGGGCAGGGGACGCAAAGAGCCCAGACTCAATCTGAACTTAAGAAAGGACCTCATCCTGTTCACAATGGAGGGGAGCAAGCTCCTGCAGAACCTAGAAAAGACGGCTGACCTAGGACCCAAGGACCTCTCATGCCTATCTGGAGATCGTCTCCTGCTCCTGGAAGCAGAAGGGGACTGCCCCAAGCCAGAAGCCAAAGGGGAGTCATCTATAATAATTGTGGGATCCAACACCAATCCCAGATCCATCCACCTTGGATCCAAAGATAAATGAGGATTTGAACGTTTGGGTCCCACATGACTGGGATCCAAGGAAGTCGGATCCGTGGCAGGTCCAAATCTGGTCAGATCCGAAGGCCTTGGATCCGGGAGTAGATTCCCATTACCTTGGATCCAAAGGCCTCAGAGTGGAAGCCTTGGATCCAGAGGGAGAGTCGTGGGATCTAGGATCTGAAAAAATCAGATCTGATGGAGCAGAGGCTGGAGCCAGATCCGAGGAACTTGAATCTGACAGCCCGGCCTTTTTTGAGAAAGACGATCTGGGAAGAGAGGTGGCTTTCCCTTTGTGGGCAGAGGGTCCAGACCTGACTGGGGCCTGGACTAAGAGACCCCCCTAGACCATACTCTTCAATAAGAGTTTACTCCGGTGCTCAACCAAGGCCCTGGGGTTGAATGTGGAACAAATGTCGCATTCAACCTCCAAGTGGTCGGCGTTCAGACAACAGAGGCACTCCTCATGTGAATCGGATATGGGCATCTTCCGACCGCATGAGGAGCAACTTTTAAACCCAACCGGTTTGTTAGACATGTTGAAACAACCAAGCAACTGCCAAAACCTAAGGGAACCAC